>NW_011888867.1:5232662-5246047 GCF_000151845.1 Pteropus vampyrus
TCCCATCCAAGTACTAACCAGGCCTGACTCTGCTTAGCTTCCGAGATCAGACGGGATCAGGCTTGTTCAGGGTGGCATGGTCGTAGACTAAATTGTTCTTAATACCTCCACTGTATCCCAAACATAGCGAGGCTAAGTAACTACTGTTAACTCATGAATATACATCTCTCCCAACATTTAAAAATCTTCACTTCTAATGTTCCCTCAAAACTGCTTCAGCTCAAGTTCCAATTCCCAAGTCTTAGTTCTAAGAGGCCTCAATTGAACTAGACTGCTGCGGACCTTACTACCCCTTCCCACTGACCGCAAGTCTTGCTGCCTTCCTATTGGACTCACTAAGCTGCCCGGGCCTCAGGGCCTTCATACTTGCTGCCCCTTTCGTCTGTCACACTGTGGCTGAGATCCTCTTATGGTTCACCTTTTGTCTCATTTTCAGTGTCACTCTGAAGTCATCTCCTCAGGAGCCTACCCTGACTCTGCTTCTTAAAGCAGCACCTTCTCCCATACTCACCATCTGAAAGCACCTAACTTACTGGTTCAGTGTCTGTCTCCTAACTAGAACGTCTGACCCAGATGGCAGGGATTTTGACACCTTCATTGTAGCGCCCTAGCATCAAAGCCAGTGCTGACACACAGCAGGAGCTTCATCAGTATTTGCTGACCTAGTGACTGAATTTACTTGAGCCAATGCTGGCTTTGCCGAGTCAGATCAGCTTGGGGAAGAGAAGTCTTGGAATAAATCTTGGTTATCAGTGTTCCTCCAAGTTCTGAGTAGCTGAGTTTTGAGAGCTAGTCCTTAAGGAACTGACTGCTGTGATACAAATAAAATACTCTTATTTTGAAATCTAATTTTATTTTTGAAACAAAAATTTGATCTTAAGCATTTCTTAAGCTGGAAAACTCTCTCTGGGGCGTAAAAGACGGGCTCGTTCCTTATTCTAAACCCTCGCTCACATCTGAGAGTCAGACGTGTTCAGGAGTCAGGACTGAAGTCAGCAGGACTTAACATGCATTGCACGGGCGTGTAGGGAGTGTCTGTGATGCCCGCTGCAGGCTCTCTGGCACCTGTCCCCTGGGAACTGAAGGAGGAACAGTACAGCCGCCAGGGGCACCTGTGCTGAAATCCACCTGCTGAGGCTGCGGCCACTCGCTGGCTGTTGACCTTCAGCAGGATTCTGTACCTTTCCAGGCTTCGGTTTCCTCAGTTGTAAAATGAGATATTTATCGCACCATCTTGAGGACTGTGGTTCAGATTAAGTGAAAAGATTAGCAAGTATTCAATAAGTGGTGGCTACTATCAGCCCGGGGATCATCCATCCATGAGTACGGAGGTGGTCCAGGGCCTGAGGGCACACTGCTTGGTGGCAGAGGAAAGAGGGAGGACAATTCCCACGCACTGACTCCTGCGACCTTATCAAAAAGTGGTCCTACTTTACATACTGTTTCGTTACTTGTTTTATTTACTTTATATGACTTAACCACTTAATGCAAATAACACATCTCATGGCTCATATCGATCCACTGTATGGATAAGCTAAAATTTACTTAATTTAGCCACAATTGGTGGAAATTTAGGTTGTTTTAATATTTTCGCTACACTGAATTATAAACAATGCTGTGGTGAATATCATTATAAACATTTACATACATTTATAATTATTCTTACAGAATAGATCAGGAGAAATTAAGTTACATTGTATGAGGGTGTGCTGGTTATTTAGCTGCTGTCTCTCAGTCCCAAATTCACCCTTTACACTTGGCTTTGTGATGCTGGGGCCAAAGGTTCCCTTTGCAACTGGCCCTCTGTCAGGCTTGCCAACAGGGGGCGCTGCAGGAGAACTGGCCAGCTGGAGGAGAAGGGACCTGGATCTCTGGTCAGCTTGCTGGCCCATCAGCAATGATCCTCCCAGCCGGCAGCAGCAGCAGTTGGTTCCGGTTCCCAGCTATGTCCCATACTTGCAGGATTAGCCACCTCGAACGCCCTCAGAGATGGCCCCCATCGGAGCTGCTATATTCCAATAACCCCTGCCTCTCCTGGGGGTTCCCCCAGCCCCAGGCACAGACGATGGCTGCGTCCTGCACCTATGATCCATGCTACTCCAATGTTCCTTATTTGCCCTTTCTGTCTTCCAGTACCTACTTGACCACTTCCTTATGCTAAATTCCTTCTCAAAATTACTGGTATGGTTCCGTTTTCCTGACTGGACCTTGACCGATACATGGGCTATACACATTTGTAAGGCTTCGGGCGTGGGCTGCCAAGCTGCCTTCCAGAAGGGCTTTACCAGTCTGCACTCTCATAGTTTCGCAGTGCTGATCCGGCATAGTAGCTACAGGGAGATGAAACGGGCTTTTGCAGGTTCGTTTCCTTCTCTCCAACCACGTTAGTGCTACACGTTCTCATCTTAAAGACACATTTGATAGGTGAAAAGAGGTACCTCACTGTTATTTTAAGAAATGCAGAATTATCTTCCATTCCACTAAGCCTGATGGGTATAAAGCATCACGTAAGGTCCTGCCCTGTACACGTGCACCATCGGCACCGGACGACCCCGTGGTCCCCTGACCAGGGCAAAGAGCACAAGAGGAGAACCGGAGAGCCGAGAAGAGGCCTGAACCCTGAGGGTTCTCTGCTGTTGCCGATGCGATGGTGGTAACAGAATGCCAAAGGGCTGGTGAGCTTGCTTTAGGTTTTAGAGGACACAGGTGGGCTAAGGGAAGGAGAGAAACCCTCAGGAGATGCCACGAAGTAACAGTGACAAAAGGGAAAGGAACCCACAGAAGTGAAGAGAGAGATGACAGCACCAGCCCGAAATGAGCAGAAGCAGGGAAGGGATGGCGGGCACTGACACGGGGGCTCCTCAGACGGCTGCAGTGGCTGCGAACAGCGAGGGACTGTGCTCCGGGCGGCCAGTGTTTCCCCCAAAAGTGTGGTGGGTACAGTCTACCAAATGCCAAGATACCCGAGTGCCCAGAATGTGCTAGGTTCAGCAGAAAATAAGGAGACAGATTAAGACAAGCTTCCTTTCCTGAGAAATATATAAACCGGAGGGAAAATGCTCCGTAACTACAATCCTGTGCCTTTGGTAGAGGGCAGGTGAACAGGTCCCACAGGTAATCAGCTTTATGAAAACACATTTGCAAATAAAAAGCCAAACTAAAAATGAAAATTTGGAATGTAACTCAACCCGAAGAGGAGGAGCTCCTTGCAAAGTATCTCATGTGTTCTCAGTCTTGCTCGCCAGTGTCACTCAGCACCTAGACAGTGCCTGGCAAACAGTAGGCACTCAATAAATGTGTAAGATCTGTGAATGAGTAGACTCCCAGAGATCCTATTTCCACTGTTTGAGTGGGGTCCCCAAGAATAAGCATCTTTAACAAGCTCCTTGTTTCACCCATAGTTTTGAAACTCTGGGTATAGGACAGTTCTTACACAACTAATGCTGTTAAGTTCAAATCTAAAATGAACCAGGTATTTTCAGATAAAAACACCAACTTGTGCTGCTGATTCCAAGTGGATCTCCATGTTATCCATTTGACTTCCAATGCATCCTGCTCAGCCACCAAGGCCTACTCTGAGAACGGTCATGTAGCATTCCCACGACTCGGGGAAAAGAACCAACAGCGCATGCTCTCCTGGCAGTGGGTTAGAGCGTTTTACTTCTAGGTGGATGTCGGGATGTCAGGTAACAGGTTTAGAGAAACTTCAGCCACCGGCTTTAGAAGGCCTCGCCTACCTGTAAATCCAGGAGCCTACCTGTATAAAACTTCATCAGGGAAGGGACCAACAATTTGGTGGAGAGAGGATGGTTCTCAATCATTTCAAAAAACTTCTGGGTTCGCGGCTGAACGGCAGGGTTGGTCATAAACATGACCTCCACCAGCTTGGCCACCAGATACGGGTTTCGGATGTAGTTCTGGCTGCACAGCATCACGACGAGGAACATCACAACATCCTGAGTACAGGGCTCGTAAAGCACCTGAGGGGAGTACCTGAAGGGACGTGAGAAGAGCGAGAGAGCAAGCTGAGAATCTCAGCGTGGGTGGCTGCTCGTGTCATTAAGTGGGGACGGGGACAAAGAGGTCTAGGGGCCAGGATACTGAATTCTTTTTAAGTTGCTGAGTTTGAGGTGACCATTCACACTGTAACGAGACAGACTGAAAACCCAACGCAGCTAATGGTCGTAGTATATTAATTTACTATATTTTAAAAAATAAACCAAAGTTATGATAAAATCCACAAGGTAAGTTTTACAAAAGACCTGTACTACCAAAAAGACTTAAAAAAATTTTTTTGAGGGAGTTCTTTTAATTTTTTAAAACCTGAAATACCAGCGATAAACCCAACCTAATACTTTGTAACCTTTCTCCAATGTTACTGTTGAGAAAAATTTTGGTACGAAATATAGATGTGGGTATTTCTGGCTTTTGAATGTTCACTAAGATATTTATAAACCGCTCCTTCTGTTTCTCAGAAACAGATATTCAATCATTAGAAATTCAACTCAAGTTTTCACGGAATACATAATTATCAGCAGTGTTAATCTTCTGTTGCTGAGATATTATTGGAATTGGCTTAGTGCCAACACTGTATTTATTTTTCCAATCTCTAGGATGCAATTACACAAAATTTCAGGCATAAAATGGAGGTTTGCAATATAATTCATAATATAATGTATACATTTCATGTAAAAACACATTAGAACTCTGTAATACGTTTAAGGCACTTACTGTACAATAAAAAATAAAAATTCGGCAACATCTTCTACATAAAACTCAGGCAATGCTGCAAATACCTTGGGGACATCTGAATTTAAAGGCAGTGTTACACTGTCAAACAGAAAAAAGCACAAGTTACAAAAAGAAAACAGGGCGCTTCAAACTACAAGAAATATTACATTACCGTTACCGATAAGTATTTTTTTGGGGAAAAACCTCATTCTGTACAACTATGTAAAAAGTACGCAGGCAAAGAGACTATGAACAACAATGAACAGGGAATCATGAAGGCAGTGGATGTGCTAGGTGCGCATTCAATGTTTTTCCTTTTCTTGATTTCCTCTTAAGGTTAATATAATAAATAAAATGAGAAGGAAATAAAAGGATCATATTTGGTCATTTTATGCAACTCGAACTGTGAGACAACAAAGCTACACACGTGCTTTAAATAATATTTTCCAGTCCCGCAGAGGGCTTGGGCCACCTTACCAACACCAGTGATCCAGAGACGTCATAATAATAATAAAACAATAATAAAATAAAAATGGCTGCCTGGAGATGTCCGGGCGATGCTAAAAGGATCAACAATGTTCGTAGCTCATCTCTAAACTGGCGAGGTATTTTCCTGGGCCCAGTGCTCAAGAGAGCCTAAAATTCTGTTATCTCCAGCTTTTAGCTTCCAATTTATAGATTTCTTTTTTTATCAAAGACTTTATGGGCAATTTTCAAAAAGTACTATGTCAGAATTAAAATAAGGGATGCTGATATTCCCTTATTACCATAACTGATTATGGAAAAAAAAGTCATTAATATTATTAATTTCACAGTGTAGATAAGTACACTCTGGAAATTACAAAATGGATTCCTGGTAAAGTAAGGGTCTGGGTTTTAGCTGCGGCCTTTGACGAACAACGCGGACGGCAGAGCCTGGATGAGCAGAAGGGAGACCAAGCGGCAGAGCGCACTCACTCGGGGTAGGCGGCATCCAGGATGCGGAGCAGCAGCTGAATGAGGAGGCCATAGAAATTCAGGCACCTTCTCAGGAAGCTCTCGTCGAGTAAGCCAGCGTCGGCACAGGCCTTGCACCGTACCAGTTTCTGTGGAAGAAGGGATTAGCTGCTGGCGGCGTGCCGGTAGCGTGATGGGCAGAGACCCAGCCAGGAGAAGGGAAGTCGGGTTCTAGGGCTCCGAGACCTTCATCCCTGACCAGCTTAGGATGCTGTTCTACAGAAAGGGGATGCCACGTAGACCCCTGGGCACGCGCCCAGCACATAAGTGAGTGCTCAAAAAAGGTAGGTAATTACGGTCACATCTGAATAACTGGGCTGGGGAGGGGGTTGACGAGGAGGCAATTTGGGTGCCAGGGATGGTTAGTGGGAAGAAACCACACAAATCCACATCTGAAAATTCCAGGTCACTACTTATGAGCCGCCCTTGGGCAAAATGCTATCACGCCCACCCCAGAGGATCGCTGTGAGAATTAAAACACGCGCACACACTGACACATAAACTTAAACGGGTTAGAGAGTCTGTGAAACATTATCTGCAGTGTGTTTAGGGGCCTACAGACCCCAGATCGGGGCCCCTGGTTCATTCTGCATCTTGAAGAGGTCTAGTGTATTAGCAAACAGAACTGAAACCTCAGGTGGTGCCAGAAATCTAAGTCAGGTGAAAGTTCCACATATCATCCTAACAATCAACAGAAAGCAAAGCCAGCTGACACCCAGCTTTCTAATGTGAAGATAAACATAAGAAAAATGCATAAATTTGCTATCTGTGCTTCCCTGGTAGAAACTGGGCCAGCATTTTTTTAGCCATGCCTCATAAGCAGATATCTTCCCGTCTAAAGTTAGGTTCTGTGTTGATGGATCCTTTTCAATTGAAAATGAAGAATGAGGTGCAGAGGAAAGAGATCTTCCTACCACCACAAATCCGCTTTGGGAAGGCGTGGCTGGATATACTGGAGTGTGTTTTGGGGTGCAGAGTTGGGGGAGTAGCAGATGGGGAGAATCTTCCACAACAAAGTAGGGGAAGGGAGGCGATGATAAACTGAGCATGACAAAACCCATGAAGAATTCATCATGTGAATGGCATAGAAGATGCATATTTTATCCTGAGACTTAAATATTATGTATAGGCACATGCAAAGGATCAATAACTTTTTAAATGTATCATTTTATCCTGGGAGAAAAAAATAATGAAGAAAAAATAAGGACGTGAAACTGCTCACTCAAGGTGCAAATTCGGGTGGGAAATTACGGCCATGAGGCTGCTCTGATTATCCCAACTAGCGATGCAAACCTTCAGCTGAGTCTTGCAGCGCTTGAGCATTTCGCGGTGTCTAGTTGCCAGCGGGGAGTCTTTCCACTGGCTTTCATTATTTTTCAAATCTTCCACGGTCCTGAAATCAAAGAATAACAGTCAAATGAAAGAAAATACACAGATCCATCATCCATCTTATTTATTCATCTTGACCATTTCATTGATTCCCAGACATGTATTCCCACCCCATTTTAGCATTTCTAAAATCTGAGCATGTCTTACAACCATGGTTTAACTGTTATGGTTTTTCTTTCCTATTGGTCCCAAAATGATGTCTTAAAATTGATGGCACTTTAGATTTGATGAACTACAGTAAGCTCTTTTGGAAGGAAATACATTGTACTCTTGTTTTTCTGGGAGGGAGAAAAAGAAGTCTCATGACAATTCAAGGTTACTATGCCGACTCGATTACCCAAAACGAAGGCCACTTTACTAACGGCATTTCCTTCTCTTCTTCGACAATCTTTCCCTTTGTTTGGAGGGTTCTTCTCCGAGATTTCCTTCCTTCGGGTGTCTGCCAGGTAGTCTTCTCTGATCACGTAACATGCTGCATGTTTTTAAAGACTGGCTCACTTACAACAATTTCGACCCCCTTCTATCAAGACATTGTGTAGAAAACGAGAAGGTGATCATTTTTTAAGAAACTACGTTTCCCAGACTCCCTTGCTGCCAGTATTTCTGCGCATGACCTAGTCCACCAAGAGGCGAACCCTCACTGAAGGCAGAGGTGAATACTGTGAACTGGCAGCCACATGGTTCTTCTGGAAGCACAGTGGTAAAGGGCTTTTGCCTGAAGTGGTGGCAATGGCTCTATTGCCAGGCTGAACTCTGACGCAGCTTCCGAAGCCGGGTTCAGAGGAGAACCTTTTTCCAGCCAATCCAATGATGCAATAAAATGAACAGTAACCTTTAATAATACTCTTTCTGTTTATCCCAGATAAACTGGATTCTTTTGTCTGTAACTGGAACATAACTGTGGCAGACAGAATAATGTCCCCCCACCAAGATGTCACACCCTAATCCCCAGAACCTATGAATATGTTTGTTACCGTACATGGCAACAGGGACTTTACAGATGGGATTAAGTGTATGAACCTCAAGATGGGGAGATTATCCTGGATTGCCTGGGTGGGCCCAATGTCATCACTGGGTCCTGATAGGAGGGAACCAGGGTATAAGAAGATGTGACAACTGAAGCAGAGGTTGGAGAGAGAGCTGGAGATGCTATGCTGTTGGTTTTGAAAATGGAGGAAGGGGGTGATGACCCAGGAATGTAGGTGGCGGTCTCTAGAAGCCAGAAATGGCAAGGAAAGAGAGTCTTCCCTTGAGTCTGGAAGGAGGATCTGACCTTCTGGCCTCCCTCTTCTAAAAACTGGATCCACCCAGATAATCCAGGAAAATCTCCCCATCTCGAGATCGTCACAGCTGCAAACTCTCTTTTACTACATAAGGTCACATATTCACAGGTCCTGGGGACTAGGACATGAACATCTTTGAGACACTGTTATTCTACCTACCACATATGTAGTGACAGAATGTGGGAGTATGTGTGGGAATGGATTCTCAGATGCTTGATCAGCAAGGGAGGAACATTCTAACACGCTTCTATGCAGGGCTCGAGTCACTGACATGATTACACCTACCAGAGATTCTGCAATCAACACTGTCCTGAGTAGCTGGGAGGGGTTCTAACTGCGCACCAAGCCATCTGAAACTTGGAACTGACAGCGACCTATGCCAAATGAAGTTGAGTTGTCAGGAATTCCTTGACATAATTAATTCAGAGGAAGGAGTCCGAAACGTAAGAAGCTGGGAATATTAACCTAGATTTACCATACAGGACTAGTGCAGATAACCACCCTCCTAAACACACACGGCTCGACTACGTCCTAGAGGGTACTTCTTGTAGCGCCACACTGAAAAATGCACACGTAAGGGGAACACCAACAATTCTGAAAAGCACAACAGTGACCGCCCATTGTAGGCTGAGATTGATGGTGGCAGACGGTGCCACAGAAATGCAGTCTCCTAAGCCAGTGGTAGTGATGAGATCCAGGATGGCAGCCACTCCAGGATGAAGAAACAGACAAACCCAGTCGCAGTCTGAAATTTTTATAAGCCTCTCTCAATAACTGACATTATAAGCTGATAAAATCAGCAGCTATAAGGAAAATTCCAACAAAAAATGAACAAACTTGACTTAACTGACACTGCAATAAACACAGAAAGCGCATTCTTTTGGCCTATGTGGAATATTTTCTAATAGAAATGCTAGTCCATAAGGCAAATCTCAAGAAGGTTCAATGGACACAAATCAGCCTATGTCTTCTGATCACGTGAAATTTGGCTAAAAATCAGTAACAAAAGGTAAATGGACAAATTCCCCAAGAATCTGGAATTTAAACAACGTCTTTATATAACCCATAGGTCAAACAGTAATAAAAATTAGAAAATACCTTGAACTGAACAATAAAATATGGCATACCGAAAGGTGCTCAACATCACTAACGATCAGGGAAATGCAAATCGAAACCACCTCGCACCTGTTCAAATGGCTATTATCAAAAAGACAAGAAATAACAAGTACTGGTGAAGATGTGGAGAAAAGGGACCCTTGTGCCTTGTTGCTGGAAATGTGGAGTGGTACAGTCACTATGGAAACAGTATGGAGGTGCCTCAAAAATTCAAAATTAGAACTATCATATGATTTAGCAATTCCACTTCTGGGTATTTATCTGAAGAAAACAAAGCTCTAATTTGAAAAGTTAAATGCACCCATGTGTTCACTGCAGCATTATTTACAACAGCAAAGACATGGAAACAACCTAAGGGTCCACCAACAGCTATAACAATAAATAAATATGACACACACATAGGAATATTATTCAGTCATAAAAAAATGAAATCTTGTCATCTGCAACAACATGGATGGACCATGAGGGCACTATGCTAAGTGAAATAAGTCAGACACAGAAAGACGAATACCATATAATCTCATTAGACGTAGAATCTTAAAAATACAAAAAACAAAAAACAAAAACTGAGCTCACAGATACAGAGAACAGATTGGTGACTGCCAGAGGCAGAGGGTGGGGGTTGAAGGGTGGGTGAAAAGGGTGAAGGTACAAATTTCCAGTTACAAAATAAATAAGTCATGGGGATGTAATAGACAGCATGGTGACTATAGTTAATAACACTGCACTGCATATTTAAAAGTTGCTAAGAGTAGATCTGAAAAGTTCTCATCATAAGAAAAAAGAAATTGTATCTATGTATAGTGACAGATGTTAACTAGACTTATTATGGTGATCATTTTTCAATATATACAAATACCTAATCGTTACGTTGTACACCTGAAATTAATATAATGTTATATGTCAATTATATCTCAATTTTTAAAAATGACGTACCAAAAATGAAGGGTGCAGCTAAAGCCATGCCGAGAGGGAAACTAAACAGCCTTAAGTGCATATGTAAGAATGGGCTGAAAATGAATGATTTAAGTATCAATCTTAACAGGCAATAGAAACATCAACAAAAAGCAAATTAAATTAAAAAAAAGTAGGAGGAATAATAAAGATCCTACAGACATTAAAATGATTCAGACAGTATTATGAACAACTTAATGCCAAAAAATTTTGAAACTTTAGATGTCATTGGAAAACTGACATAAGGTGAAATAGAAAATCCAAAGTCCTATATCTGTTAATTGAATATGTAATTACATACATAATTAAAAACCTTCCCACATAGAAAACTCTAAGCGCATCGACAAATATTCATTGACGAATATTTCCAAACATTTAAGGAATAAATAAATATAATTTTTACACAATAAACTTATCCAAAAATATAAAAAGAAGAAAGACTCCCCAACTCATTCTGTACGGCAAGCATAATGTTGATATCAAAATCCGAGAAGGACTTAACAAAAAATGAAAATTATAGGTCAGTCTTTCTTCTGAACATAGACTCAAAAATCCTCAACAGAATATTAGCAAATTGAATACTCAATGAGATATAAAAGCAATAATATAAAAGTCGAGTTTATACCAAGAATGGAAGACTGGTTTGATATCAATCACGTTAAAAGAATAAAGATGAAAAAAAAATCATTTCCTTGATAGAAATGAAAAAAGCATTTAATAAAATTCAACTCCAGATAAGAATAAAAAACTTTTAGAAAACTAGAAATGAAAGGGAATTTCCTTAATCTGATAAGAGGATATATAAAAACAAAACAAACAAACAAACAAAAAACTTTCCTCCATTAACTGGAATAAAAGAGAAATTTCAAGAAGGTTATTTCTATTCAAGATTGTAGTAAAAATTATAGCCAGAGTACTAAGGCAAGAAAAAAAAAGTATGAGAAAAAGAAAATTGTCATCATATACAAACATGATTATGTGTAGAAAGAAAATCTTGAGGAATCCACACAGTAACATTTAGAATTAATAAGTGATTTTAGCAAGGCAGATATAGCCAAAAAGTTACAGACACAGATAGGATACGCTTTCCATCCCAGCCAGACTACACCAGTCCTGGAACAAAAGGTGCAAGTGGCCATCCTAGTATTAGTCCAGCGACCTGTTCAAAAAATGTTTGCTTCCTGTCTCTGTGACTTTTGTTTGTGTGGAGGTGCTTAACTAATGAAAAACAACAATGGCACTAGTGAATTAGAAGTTGAGGCTACTCTGGCCATTTTGGACTCCTTATGCAACAGGACAACATGCAAAAAACACTGAATTACATGTTGGCAGGAGAAAATGGTCTTGTTTATCAGGGGAAACCAGAGTTACCCTTGCACAGTCCAGGGTATGTCTGGAACCGTGCCCAGTAGAAAAAGTTAATGAAAATCTGTAGCAGCCACGTACCGAGGGCTGAAAACTCTAAGGAACCAAGCCTGGGTCATGTAACCGTGCAGATGTCTGGTCAGCTGAGGGACACGGATGTGGCCGTGGAGGCAGATGGTGCTCTGCAGCATATGCACCCACCTGCCATTCAAATCTACCAGTCACAGCCTCAGGACACGGCACCACGCACGTACCGATTGAGCTCCCGGATGGCCCGGAGTCTGCGGATATAGCGTCGGCAGCTGGGCAGAATCGAGAGGTGGTGGGCGTGCAGGGTGAGAAAGAAGCATTCCGTAGGGAATTTCGGCTCAGAAAAGGGAGGCTGATCTCCGTCTAGAAAAAACAACATAACCCCCTGAATAAAATCGATTACAGAACAAAATCAGAGAAAAAAGCACAACCCAGAAGACAAAATTACACCTGAATTTTCAAGAAGTTTAGGGACACTTTCAAAAAATTACAGACTTAAGTACTGTTGTAAGAAAAACAGAATTCTTGTGATTTCCATTTAACGACCAAGTATTCTCCCCCATCTGATTAAATATTTACACAGATGTACACCAATGATCTTTTCTGACGTATCTTCTTGATGTATTTTATATGACCATCTCCATTATTTAATACAGGTCACAAACATCATTTTAAATCTCAAAATGGTATTAGATTATGTCAATAAGCTACAGATTCCAGTCATTTCCCTACTGGTGGGCATATTTGTTGTTCCTAATTTTTTTCTATTAAAAACAGTGCTAGGAGGATCTCTGTACAAAAAATTACTCCCTCAGTCCCCCAGCTTTGCGTATATTCTGGCAAGTGGAATTACTGAGAATGATGGTATTACAATTATTGTTATGAATCCCCAGAATTCACTTCAGGTAGACCAAATAAATTGATTTAATGCCATCTATTTCTATACAAACTTACATTCCATTTTATTGCTTTGTTTTCAGATAACCATAAATTATCTGATAAGACAAAATGTAAGTTTGTATAGTATAGTTTATATACTATAATGGTAACTTGAGCTTCTTCAATTTGTATATGTATTTTTTCCTACAAGTATATTTTATTTCCTATGATATATACTGCTTACATTTGTCCCAAACAAAAGAAAAATTGTCTTCTGGCAGAACAGTTTGGCCTTACATATTTACAACAGTTCTATATTTTGAATGGTATGATTTTATCAATTATGTGACACATTTCCCCCCATTCTTTTATTTTACATATTTATTTTTTCTTGTTGTATAAAGAGTGTGTTTATATATTAGGACATATACACATTGTCTCTGATGATAAGTTTCATTTCTTAATTTATAAATTTCTCCTGTTTGGCTTTTAGAAAAATGTTTAACCCTTTGATTCTTCTGAATTTATTAGTCTATGAGGTATTATTCCAGGATTATACCAGTAGCGACTCATTTAAATGACATTAATCAAATACTGACTTTACTGTTAATAGGTACTTAGTTCTTATGACGGTTTAAATAT
>NW_011888867.1:5246097-5251702 GCF_000151845.1 Pteropus vampyrus
AAAAAACAACATAACCCCCTGAATAAAATCGATTACAGAACAAAATCAGAGAAAAAAGCACAACCCAGAAGACAAAATTACACCTGAATTTTCAAGAAGTTTAGGGACACTTTCAAAAAATTACAGACTTAAGTACTGTTGTAAGAAAAACAGAATTCTTGTGATTTCCATTTAACGACCAAGTATTCTCCCCCATCTGATTAAATATTTACACAGAAGTACACCAATGATCTTTTCTGACGTATCTTCTTGATGTATTTTATATGACCATCTCCATTATTTAATACAGGTCACAAACATCATTTTAAATCTCAAAATGGTATTAGATTATGTCAATAAGCTACAGATTCCAGTCATTTCCCTACTGGTGGGCATATTTGTTGTTCCTAATTTTTTTCTATTAAAAACAGTGCTAGGAGGATCTCTGTACAAAAAATTACTCCCTCAGTCCCCCAGCTTTGCGTATATTCTGGCAAGTGGAATTACTGAGAATGATGGTATTACAATTATTGTTATGAATCCCCAGAATTCACTTCAGGTAGACCAAATAAATTGATTTAATGCCATCTATTTCTATACAAACTTACATTCCATTTTATTGCTTTGTTTTCAGATAACCATAAATTATCTGATAAGACAAAATGTAAGTTTGTATAGTATAGTTTATATACTATAATGGTAACTTGAGCTTCTTCAATTTGTATATGTATTTTTTCCTACAAGTATATTTTATTTCCTATGATATATACTGCTTACATTTGTCCCAAACAAAAGAAAAATTGTCTTCTGGCAGAACAGTTTGGCCTTACATATTTACAACAGTTCTATATTTTGAATGGTATGATTTTATCAATTATGTGACACATTTCCCCCCATTCTTTTATTTTACATATTTATTTTTTCTTGTTGTATAAAGAGTGTGTTTATATATTAGGACATATACACATTGTCTCTGATGATAAGTTTCATTTCTTAATTTATAAATTTCTCCTGTTTGGCTTTTAGAAAAATGTTTAACCCTTTGATTCTTCTGAATTTATTAGTCTATGAGGTATTATTCCAGGATTATACCAGTAGCGACTCATTTAAATGACATTAATCAAATACTGACTTTACTGTTAATAGGTACTTAGTTCTTATGACGGTTTAAATATATTTTTGGAATGTGCAGATTTGATCATATGCAGCCACTGCCAGGTAAGCATGAAATCTCTATCCTATTCCACAAATAATTTTATAATATTAAAAAAAATAAATGCCATAGGGTTTTGGTGTCTGTCATTAAACGTTTTATAACATAGAGGAAAAAACTCAATAATTCTATCACCTTCAAAATGTTCATATTTTAATACTACCAATTCATGAAGATTTATAAAACGTTTCATGAGATTTTTAACCGGCATGTATAAACTCTATATAGTAACTAAGTTGCTGCTATCATTTTTATTACATATATAAATAGTATATTTCCTTCTATTTCCTCTACATATCAATTTGATTTTGGCTAATTCAAATAAGAACTTCTTTACTGTATTAATTTTTCTTGCCTATCATATCTGTAGCTCATAAATACATTTTCTGGAGAGATAACAACAATTTGTGAGGAATCACTAGCATCCAAACAAAATAATTTTCCTTCTATAAACTCTAACTTCTTAACTGGGGCGGCTGGGAACCACCTGTCCACGTAAGCTGGACGTGGCCCACTGAGGTCTGGACCTAAACAAAAAAATGGAAAAGCAGAAAGTCATTTTTTTTCCCCACTTAGGAAACATTTTCAAACCCGGTATCATGATTTTTGAGTTTCTGCAACATAAATAAAATATGGTGCCCATTTCTCTCGCCTTTCTACTCTTCCGTCTTCCTGAACGGGTCTCTCAGACATATTTATCTGTCACGAGCTTCCACACCCTCCTTCGCCTGTTGTCTTTCCTCCTCTTCCAGCTCCTCCAGCCTTACTCCTTTGCATGCTCTCCCTCTTGCTTCTCAGGTCGTGTCACTTTTAGCAAGGAAAGCGGCTGGGGTCCAGCAGCGTGGGCTCTTCTTCCTCCTCCCTCCCGCACGCCCTCTCTCTGGAAGGGGCCTTCCTCAGAGAGGGGCGCCCTCAGCTCCAGCCTGTCTGGAGAGAAGTCTCTCCAGAGAAGTCCCCTTGACCTTATCCACAGCCCTATTACTCCCTCAACCCTGGCCCTGACCCCAAGAGCCCAAATCCTAATTCTGCCTGGTTTATCTGAAATCGGGTCTCCTGAGGGAAACAGACATTTCATAAAGAATTAGATTACTTCCTTTGCTATTGACAAATATGAGAAACTGAAACCAAATCAGTAAACATCTGGAAGGAAGACCTCAGATTGGGCCATGGGGTGGAGCAGAAGGCGGCCTTGGGCGGCAGTGTGACTTGCCTCACAGGCCAGGTGAGTGTGACACATTTTGGAACCTTGGCCTCTCTATTTAACTAGAAGACAGCAGAGTTGCTATCAAGATATTTATTGAAGCTCATTTCCTGATAATTCCACGAGCCTACAGACAGAAAATTCCCTACCGAATGCAAGGAAAGGTCAAAATAAAAGGCACACTAAAATCTTGAGGTTATCATGTTGCCTATGTTTTGGTTAAAATGTGCCATGACTCAAAATGGCTTTGTACTGGCCAGTGAAATCTAGCCATAAAAAAAGGCCATGACTCATACATCTCAGTACTGTTGACTGCTGAGCAAGACAAGCCATCAGGTCCTTAGACATCCGCCCTCTGCTGCTGTCCCTCAGAGCAAACCTCGGGGATGTAAAGAAGTCCTGGAGTCTGATGTGGCAGCTGTAGGGAGAGGGGAGTCCGTGAAAACTGGCCCTGAAGACTGAGGACAGGAGCGAGGGCCAGAGGGAGCAAGGGGCGGGGGGCAGGGAGGTGACAGACAGGGACGCTGTGGTTGCTGTGAAACCCAAACTTCAGGGTGATGCTGAGTCCACTGTATCTGCTATGGGACGTATATTTGTTCTTTCTTAACTAAAAACATATAGAAGGGCAGCATTTTAATGACCTGAAAATGAACACATTACTCACAAAGTTCAGTCAGCCAGTCGTTCACGTCCTCCATCGTTGCGTTTACTCTGGTCTCATCGTTGGGGAGAGTGATCCGACACCTTGGGTGGAATATATACGTGGGATCAACCGTCTCTAACTTGATCTTTGTACTTAGCTGCTGCAGCACCCAAAGAAAATTCAGCATAAATCCATCTGTAGATACCAATCTATCATCTGTCTGTGAAATATGAAAGGAAGTATTTAAAATAATGATGTGAATAAAAATTTGGCACAACTTTAGAAGAAAGGAGACCGAACTTTCATCCTAAAGTCAATGAGGACACGTGTATCGTCAGCACCGTCACTGCCACATCCGCAGGTGCTATCTGTTGAGTGTCAATCACGTGCGAAGCATTTTGCGCATTCTCTCGCTGAATCTTCACAACGGCCCTTACAGTCAGTGGTGCTGTTACTCACATTTTCCAGAGGAGGAAACTAAGGCTCAGAGAATTTAAGTGATTTGCCTCAGACCCTCAAAATCAGCAAGCAGAAACACAATAAACAGTGCCCCTTTCTCTTCTGCACTTCCCCGCAAGAGCGTGGGAACTGGTCTCGCTGTTACCCCTGGATAAGTTTCTCTGGCTGACATCGTGCCCTGATCATTTGACGATCAAGAGAATGACAGTTCACATCGGCTGAGGGTTCACTACGGAATAGGCGCTGTTCCAACAGCTTTACATGTACTGAATCCCCACCTGAGCGACTATTATCCCAGAGGGCAGTGAGGAAATGGAGGCCCAGAGCAGTCACTGCCCAAGGTCCCACTGGCAGTCGAAACACAACTGGACATCCAGGCCATCTAATGCCAGGCCCACGCTCTCCTCTGAACTTTATTTCTTCTTGAGTAGAAATGCCACATCATTCATTCCTTACTTAGTAGTAACAGGAGGAGGAGGCCCTGTACCTTTTCTACTCTAGCACGGCAGTCGGAGCCACCTGCTTCCCTCACTTGGACTGGTGCGCTTGTGACCTTGTACCTGGTCTCCAGGGTCTGCTGCTGCCCCTCCGGCCCACGACCGCCACTCTCCCCTGCTCGCTATCCTCCAGCCACAAAAGCCGCATGCCGGGCTTGTCCCGAAGCTCGTTCACGCCCACCTTGGTGCCTCACATGTATCTAGAAAGCTCTTTTCCCAGCCTTGCAATGGCTGGCTCTTTCTTATCAGTCAAGTCTCCGATCAGATGTCACCTCCTTAAAGAGGCTTTTCTGCCACTTGACCAAAAATCACCCCCGCACCTTCTTCTGGTACCTCCACAGTTATCCTCCAGTCCTGTACCTTGCTTCCTAAACTCTATGACTTCTGAAATAATATGTTAGTATGTTTACTCATTTACCCTATAGAACATAAGCTGCACAAAAGGAAGCGTGTCTGTCTTGTTCACCACTGTATGTCCATTTCCCAACAATGTCTTAATAAATATGAGCCAGATGAATGAATTTAACGAATAAATGAAAGTAGCCTTCAGGACCCTACCTGCATCTGCGCCTTCTTCGTGTTGGCGTTGACGATAGCCGCCATGTAACCCAGAGCGGCCTCACGGGTCTCACCATTCAACAAAATACTATGCAGAATCTTGAAAAGCTCTTGCTGAAATGTATTTTAAAAGAAAAAACATTAAAACTTTATTTTAAAAATTATTCCTGACTTCGAGAACAGCTGGCTTCCTTCCCACTTGCTCTCCTCTCCCATGTCCACTTCTTTTAGGAGAACTTGACTACGAGAGGAACAGAAGAAAGGTCCTCATCCAACGGGGCCAAGATAATTAGCATGAAAGCAGAACACGGAGGAGTTACGGTTTCAATAAAATAGCCTTTATTATTTCCTTTCTAAGATGGGATCGAAATTACCTTAATTACGCTGTAACTAGCCTATAATTTTGCTTTTAAGTTCCAGAACCGAAGATATATAATTTACATCGGGGACAAGCGAGTCCCTGAGGGGTACGCGCAAACCAACAGTGCTCACTCACTCCCATATTTTAAACGCCGAAGAGCAAGCTGGGGAGAAAACATGGCCACCAACTGGGGCCGGTCCCCAGGGATGCCCCACAACAAGGGTGCGTACTGTATTCTGCTGGGGTCACTATTCGAGACACAGGATATTTGGATACAGGCTCTCTCTCATTCGCCCTTCGTGTTTTCTGGACACCTACCCTTCCCAGCTCCAAGTAATGCTGCAGTGACTGGCTAACCACGCGAGTGTTTTCCAGGGTAATGGCAGGCCCTGAGAAATATTTTTCAACCACTTTAGCCTGAGAAGAGAGGAAACAAATTCAACCAACGTTTAATGTACGTTTGGGAACGAATCGGAACATAAGAGCAGAAAAGTGCAAGTGGCCATCGTACTTACATCATCTTCCGCAAAGACCGAGAAGCTAAAGAAAGACCCCAAGTAGGAGAGTCTCTGCAGCTCCCGCCCAGAGCCAGGGCTTAGGGACTTAGGCAACCACAGCGGCAGGGAAGCAACCTGGGCAGAAACAGAGGCAAGTCAAGCTGACTCGGCAGGTGAGGCACGCTGCGACGCACAGC
>NW_011888867.1:5253277-5263002 GCF_000151845.1 Pteropus vampyrus
AAGGCCTTTGTCTTCTGAACACTCTGTTGCTATCTGACACTAAAGGCTCCTCACTGAAACATCAAGCTAATTCAAACCGCCACAGAAAAGTCAACAATCCCATGAAGGAATATTTACATAATACAGTGATGATTAATGTGCGATAAAATATTTCATCACTGAACTCAATCAGATTATTCTACTTCCCTTTATCTGCTACAGGAAGAACAGGGTATAAGGATTATTAAATTTTATTAGAAGCCTGAATAATGTGGATAATGACAAGAGCCCTGACATAAATCCATTTAAAATTATTTCTAAATAAGAATTCTCATTTCCATACCTTTAACGTTCAGCCTTTCAGTTCAGTTTTCATTTTTTAAAAGAGAGAAACTCACCCTTTGAGTACACCTCTGTGTTAGCATCTGTCACAGTGTAATTTTCTGACTGCACTGTTGTGGCCTTGACAATGAGCACCCTGCGGAGAGGTACCCTGTCTAATCACTTCCTGTGTCTCCAGTGTCTGGCACAGAGTAGGTCCTTGAGTAAGTAGTGAATTAATGATAAGGTGGAATGATGTCAAGTAGAATGAGTAAAAGGGACAACCACAGTAAAAAAAAAAAAAAAAACCTATTTAACCAAGCCCTCAATTTACACAAGGTTGTATCTGTGACATGGAGTTAATGAATTTATTATTTTGATATTTCCCTTCACATTTCTAGAATGAAAAATATTCAGTAATACATCGAAATATTTTTCTCTCAAAATTTCAAGGAGGCATATTCAGAGAAGAGAAGAGCCTCTTATTGTCCTTCCGGTTCCAATGTTTTCAGAGCAGGCAGGGCCCTCGATGAAGATCTAAGCTAAAAATTCTGTCCACAATTCACGCCTGCTCTAAGTGCCTCAGGAGCTAAGCAGATCTGTGTTTTCTGTGGTCAAGTAAAGCGTGAAATGAAGTGTACAGCCTCAAGAAACGGGGAAGAGGAACGAGAGAACCACTCAGATTTTCTGTACAAAGTCACTTCATAAAGGTAAAATTGTATTACTTGGTCTAACTCTGCCTTTTTATTTTCATTTGTAATACTTTTTTTGTTTTTTTTTTTTAAATAACAAAATTCCATCCCAAATATGGTATGCTAATTGCCAGGAAATCAGAAGGGTACCACCAATAATTATCATTCTCACAAGCTATACGATAAGGCAATGCCCATTTCCATGACTGCATCACTGCCTCCCACCTAGGACACAGTGAGTGGGGTGGGTACTGGGCTGCTAACTGTCTCCACTGATGCATCTCACTGCACACCAAACACTGCAGGGCCAACATAATGACTGCATGCTTTAAATCTGAAAACAAGGGTGTTCATGGACCTGAAAGAAATTGTATGTTAAAATAATCCAGATGAAAACATTTACTGAATGAAAGGGTTAAAGAAAAAGAACAAAGTTTTACCATGAGAGGGTATTTAAAGTAGTCACTATCGAGGGAGCACTCTTTGGCAGCAAGAGCCAGGCCTTGTAAAATGGGGATAAAGATCTAGAAGAAAAACAAAACAAAACATAATCAGAAATGTAAGTTTAAGAAAATTTAAGAACGAGAGGCATGTCCTATCAAGTGCTGAATCTGAACGTGCAGGCGATTCCCACTCCTTCCCGAGGAAACGCCGTTTTGCACGTAAGGGAGTCTAGAATCCAGCCACAGAGTGCAGCTTTGTCCTTTGACACGGTTGAACAGAAAGTAGTGCAGCTGAATTCTCCAGAATCACAGGATTTCGTGAACCCTAATTCTGGCAGGACTCCCAGTGATTCAACAGAAACTCAGAAATTTGGAGCGTGCTCTCAGACTCTTCAGGGGTCCTTAGTCAACTAAATTCTGTCCCTCTCAGCAACACATGTGTTTCTGATTACCAAGCACCTATAATCTGTAAAGAAACTGGACTAAATGTTCCAATACTTTCTCAACTCTATCAATAGTCTTAAAAAATTCTTTGTTGCTACCTTCTCACCTTCATCTAATTCTTTCCATTTTCCCATTTACTTTGAAGAGAACAAGAAAAACAGACCAATAATGGATATTACTATTATTACATTACATTTAATTATGTAGAGCAAAAGCTGGTAAATGTTGAAATTGAAAAAAAACCTGTATTGGCGTGTCTTACCTCATATATGTGGTAATTAACACGATAACCTGACATCAGAGCCTAAGGGCACTCAAATTTACTTTTACAAGTTTACCATTAAAACCAGGGCCCATGAACACAACGCGAGATTCGCTCAGCACAATTCACCTTCAAATTTCACAAAGCCCTCACTGGTCAACACATTTAGAGGTTTGGGTGGGATTTAACGTTAATAACAAAGTAGAAAAAGTAGAAAAAGTTGTAAGCAGCAGCTGACAGTCTGAATGCCAATAAGTTGAAAAAGGGAGTACTTTATAAAACCACTAGAAAACCCGAAAATTTCTTTTTCCTACTAATTTCATCCCCCTGTACTGAGCATCTTCATCTTTAAGCAGCACTAGAAGGTACCCGGGTTACAAAGTGCCTTGGAGGACCTTGCGATGCCAACATAGCTCTGGAAGAGATTTCTCTAGTTTCTGTAACTCAAACAATTGAGGTAGGAGTAATTGCTTTCACAAACCAGCTGAAAATGGGAGGTAACGCCTAGGTGAGGAGGTGGGGAACACCTACATTGCAGTCAAGAAAAAAACAAACAGAAGTTCCAGAATCACCAAAAATAAATTTCACAATTGGTCATCTAGAAAAATCTCTAAGCATTTTTTCCAAGAATGCCACAGAGTAAAACATCTTTACTTTTTCTAACAGTTTTACCCTCTGTTGCTTATCCTCTAGTAAAGTTTAATTTATAATAAACAGACAAAATATTACTAAGCATATTTTTCAAATAGTCATATACTATACCATTTGTGTGACTTACATATTTTAAATGATTCTCTCGTTTTTAAATAAACACCTCTCAGCAGTGATAAAAAAATGCTGCAACTATTCATCTCCAATCCTAAATTCTAGCTACTATTTATTTCTGTTTATTTATCTGTGAATATCTCAAACATTAAAAGAAAACAAAAATTTCAGTCAAAAGATTTAATAATTCAAATTTGCCACATTCTTAAGACAAAAAGGTAAAATGCCGCTTTTTAGTTCAGCAACTCCATTTTACTCATCCCTTCTCTTGAGAAAACACACACGGTTAAGACGAACAGTGTTCAAGACTAAGTGGCAGAAAAAGGCATCCGAATTCTATGATTAAAAAGAAATAGGTCTGTGGTGGCTGCACGATATGTGAATGTAATAAATGCCACTGAATCGTACACTTAAAAATGGTTAATTTTGTCATGTAAATGTCACCTCAATTTTATAAAAACGAAGAGGTCATTTCATAACGTCTGTGTAAGTTTCTTTAGAAATAAAATAGGCATAACACGCCCCTTTCCGCTGACCACTGGGCTGATAATACAGTTGAAGCTACTCCATCTGGGCTCCTGAAATCACATCTTTTTGAACAGAAGCTTTCTAGTTAGTGCACATTACACACATAATAGAGTGCATCGCAAACCTTCCAAGACTGTTATTTATTTTCATCAGAGTTCACTTATCTTCCTAGAGAAGAAAAGCTCACTATGCTGCCTCAAATATTTCCACAAGTTAACCAGGCCATCACTGAAGATGAGCAGCTGATGAATTCCCGACAAGAGTACCCAGCACCCACGGGGATTTTTACTCCGGGATTCTGCTTTTACTGCTGATTTGAAAACATAATTCCTGAGAATTCAAAGGCCTTAAAATGAATAGTTACGAATAATATTTAGTATAAAAGCAGATTAAAAGGAATCACATCAATTATACCTACTGCTTCTGTTACTCTTTCTAGTCACACAAAAAAGAAATGGTCATACAAAAATTGTAAAGAAATGTCATAAAAACCCTTTCATCAAGGGCAACAGCTGTGTGCGAGTTGCTATGGTAAATGCTGACTTTACAAGACAGGCCACAAACAGCTATCAAAATGGAATGCTAAATTTCAATGTGGAAGAAACCTGGAAGATTAAGTTTATTATCTATTATTTTTATTAATAGCTCTCTCTCTTTTTTTTAATAGCTATGCTGCTTATTTTCAGTTGAAACCGTTTATATTCTTTGGAACTTAATCAGACTGCCACTGAGCTAATTTGGTCGTTAATCACAGAACAATAACCAGGAAGTTGTATTTATTATTTTAAAAGGAAAATTATTGGTTAGAAGGAAACACTACATGAGAACTTTTTTGCGAAGATTTAATTATAATTCTACTGCATTAATACAAGCTAAAATCAGCGACAGACAAGTATGTATAGTTTTTGGTTTGGTTTTTTTAAATTCGTAAGCTTCATTATTAAATATTGCATATATGCATTTTCACTTGACTTTACACAATACGATACAAAAATGAATGAATGCTTAATGAGCAAAGTAATCAGGAAGATATGAGACATCATTCCCAGTGTAGTGCTAAGAAGACAAGCATTCTATGAGGCGTGCAGACTGCCACTGAGCTAATCTGGTCGTTAATTTATTCATCTCCTTTTCGTAAACTCAGAGAGCTAATCTTTAACACCCTTCATCTGGCAGATGCACAGCACACCTTACGCTCTCTCGGTATTTCTGTGTTAAAAGCTACATTAAATCAGGAAAAGGGCCTTCTTGTTCTTATCTCCCAAACACTTAATCCTGTTCAAAATAATCAATGCTTGACTAGTTAGTTGAAATGGCACAAGGTTTGAACGATGCAGCTGACCATCTGACATCCCTAAGAAAAGAATCTAGGCAAATAATACATATTCAGATTCCAGAACAAATGGTTCCGATATACAGCGTATTTAGAAATTGGCATAGAAGCTCTAAGCTAAATGTTTGGACATAGAAGCTCTAAGCTAAATGTTTGGACAGCAAACTCGCAAACCCTTACCTGCTTGAACACTTCTTCATCCTGGTGAGTAGTTCTCACCAGTTCCTGAATGAAGCCATACGGGAGATTCCTACACAGCATATACGGCACCAAGAAGGACGGCTGCTGCATGGACCTGTGGACCCACGAGAGTCAACAACTATAGTGAGTGAACTCATGACAGCGTAACCTCAGAACATATGCAATGTCACATCAGCAGCAACTATCCTGTCAAAAGCCAAACTTAAAATCTGCTGAATATTCCACACAATACTTTTTAGGCAAAAGATCGCCCTTTGCGTCTAAAAAATGAGATTACAGAATCTTTTAAGGAATGACTCTTCTCTTATATACAGCCCTTTAAAAAGAAAGCATTAAAAGTTTGAAGCATTCTTGTCTCTTGTTTATGCTTCATCCAATTAAAAAAAGAGATTAGGAGTAGCTAAGAACTTTTTAAAACTCTTAGTAATTTTAACCATGGAACATTTTATAAGTTTTAGTACATCATTTTCCTTCTTTTTGTCAAGCTTCAAAATATATATGGCTGTGGTATAGAAAATGATGTAAGAACACTCAGAATGAATACATGTTGTAACTTTGTCATTTTTCCTTGACATAGCTTGGCATTTTTCCTTCAGATATTTTTCATAAAAAAACTCTCTTTTTAAACTTGAAACTTTCATGGGATTGTCAGAAACAAACAATAATGTAGTACTTTGGATGATTCCAAAATTATCTATTCCACCACTATGCTTTATTACTGAATAAGAGAAACTGTGCGAAACATAGAAAATGATCGTCTGCACATTTTATCAAAAACCTCCACTGATTTCAAGCAAATGCTTTTAAACTAAATTAAAAATGTCTGCCTTGATGTTGACGTTATTTTAACAATGGTCTATTCCAATAAAGCACACCCGAGTGTTTTATTTTCACAGCATCGTACTTTACAGAAGAAAAGGGAACTCAAGAGATCATGCAGTCAACCACTCTCACCTTACAGGTGAGGAAGTGAGGTCTCTAAGCGGGGGCAACGTGGCTAGGCAGCCTGCCGCCCACTGACTGACGGGATCCCCCTTCCCCCCCTCCCCCGCCAAGGTCAGGCACCTGCCGGTTTTCTCACCTTGGCTGTGTGAGGGAACCCTGTAGTACCAACGCAGTATGGGATATGCACTGTGAGCGGATGTTGCTCAGAAGCTGGCTGACTGCTGGCTGGCTGCACATCTGAAGAGAAAGGTGGAGGTTAGGGCCACAATGGCAAACAAAATAATCCCGTACTGCTGAAAACTGACAGGAGTCAGAAGACATGAATCTCCGGAAAACGGCATGCTTTTCTCTTCCCTTCTTCGTGATGAGCAGACTAGAGCCGCCGTGCCGGCCCAGGGCACCGCCTCTGCTGCGCGCTGCATTAGGGACGCAGAAGGCGGCGTGAGGCGGCCACTCAGGAATCTCAAAGATGTGCTCGTTCTCCCTGCTGTCGCTAGGGCTAAGTGTGACAAACCCCCCACAGGCCCTTCACAGATATGAAACTAACGGGTAGACGACCAGATCAGTGTCTAAGGAAAAACCAGAACTAGAGAACGAAATAGGAATTGGATGAGAAAATGATGAAGTCGGTCAGCACGTGACAAGAGAAAAAGTGTAGCTTCCTAAGTTTAAACCCAACTTTGCAACTTGCTATTTATGTGATTCTAGTGACGACTTAGCCTCTCTGCGGTTCATTTGCTTATTCACAAAACGGAAGAAACATCACCTATGTCACATTGGACCACACTGCTCCAACTGCATGAGCGTGGGACTCACGCTACTGCAGACCTAGTGGGTGTTCGGCGTCCATAGGCGCTTCATAAATGTTGCCTATGATGACGATTATGACCGACTATCAGAAATCAGCAGGGCCATGTAAGTTGCTGGTGGCAACGGCACTGGGCCCTGTCACTTCTCCTTAGGGTGTGAGTCCCACGAGGGCAGGGACCTTCATCTGTTTTGTTCACACCCCAGGATCCCAGCGTAGTGCCTGGCATGTAGTACATGCTCGATAACCACTTTATGTTATTTTTTAAATTTTATCTTTTATTAGTTTCAAGTATGCAGTACATTGGTTAGACACTTACATAGTTTATGAAATGATCCCCCTGATTGCTCTTTTTCCCCTCTGGCTCTCCGCCTAGGCATTACATTACTGCTGATTGCGTTCCCTGTGCCGTGCTCCCCATCCCCGTGACCACCTCCCAACTACTAACTCGTACTTCTTTAACCCTTCACCCCTTTCTCCCAGTCCCTCAAGCCCCTCCCCTCTGGCCGTCACCAGATTGTCCTCTATATTTGTGAGTCTGTTTTCATACAACCACTTTATTGATTGAATAAATGAATGAAGGCTGAGTAGGAGGTGAAAACAATTATTTATCAAACAAAGAACCAGTGTTCTTTTTGTGGGTTCTTTTAAATGAATCTATTTCCTAGTACCTTTGGTGCTTTTTTTTCCTCTATCCCAACTCGGTCAAAACACTCGATGAGGTAGTTCAGCATATCTGTCTCCTTGCAGGTCTCGATGGCGAAATGGTCGCTGTAGGGATCCCAAGCACTGGCCCCACCGGAGGCTCCCAAACTTCAGAGAAGAGAAAGGAAAATCGGTGATTCTGATCTCTTGTCAATAAATTATTTTAGGCAGAGTTCGCATTTCTGCAGCAGAAAGCCTGTTAGGATGCTTGCATCCAAGACAAAGCACAAACACCCATGCAGCCAAAGTCGGAGCTGACTGCTAGTTTCACCTGCTCCAAGTCCAACGATAGTCATTTTTAGTTAACATTTTATTTTGACTAAGAAGAGAATCTGACCAGAAACCCAGCACCTTATCTTGTTGGGCATGGAAACTTACAAATCAGAGGACTAAGAACTGCTACGCATTTGAAGGGATATCGCGTGTACTTAACCCAAACTGGCCAGCTTCACTCAGGCGGACTTGTAGGTGACAGCCAGGCTATGCTGTTGCTGTCTTCGAACTCTTCAGGAGTGACGTTTTAAGGAACTAACAAAACATGCCCTGCTCCTAACTTATGGCATAGATCTCAAAAGCCTTCATCCAGCACTGGGCAATGAGAGCAAGGCTTAGGAAACTGTCCAGTTAGGAGGGGACACAGATATTTCTTATCGACACAAATTTCCCAAAACTTTCTGTGAAAAAGGCACAGTAGTCAATAAAAACAAAAACAAAACCTTGCACTAGGTGCATCCAGACTTGGGCGCTTTTCCCAGTCCTGCTGCTTACTCATCACCTGAACCCAGAACCTCGTCTCGTCTGCAGCGAGGGTTAAATGAAATCACGTGGAAGTGCTTTGTCGAAGACAAGCAGGATTGTTATTATCAGTAATAACTACTCTGAGACCGAAGCCAAACATTATCGCAAGGGTCAGGAGTGAGGGAATTAAAGTTTATATCAACCATCAATAGGTCATATCCCAAACCTGATGTTTAACTCACCGACTGATTTGATAAATACAAAAGATATGAAGAGATTAATCATGGCATAGGAACAGGCTGGAAATTTTGAAATGAAGAGAAAATGAGAAAACGAAAACTTGGCAAAAATTACATGTGAAAGATGATAAATGGGAATGGCATCAGAAACCTGAGAGGCGCGTTCCTACTTCAACCCAGGGCAGACCATTAAAGGCTAGATGCTCAAAGGACCGAGAGGACTTGAGATATTAATGACACGTTATGCAGACAGATGATTAGACGTGCAGATCTAATTCTGGAATATGTGCATAACTGACCTTAGAATTTTAGAAAGATATACATAATTGATTTTGGAATGAAAGTACGACATTACAGTATTTCAATAAAAGAGAAAAACAATGTCAGTTTTAAATCCAAGGCTTTCAGGCCAGAGTCCAGTAAATTTGAATTCCTACAATACAGTCTTCTATGTCAAAGAACTCACTATGCAGGTCTGACAGAGGGAAGGGAGGAGTCAGGGCTGAGAGGCAGCCAGAGGCACAGGGCAGCCGACGCCCTCCCGACTGGGCAGATAACTGACCCGCCCCCAAGGAATTCCCCCACCAGAGTCATGACAAAGATGGGCAGGTCAGCGTGGGAACCCTCAAAATAACAAAAACAAAGAAATCTTGTGTCTTCCTATCAGTTAATTTGGGGGCGCACTTCATAGATTAATGGCAAGATCTGGTATCCATTAACTGGCCTGACAAGAGAAAGAGGAATCCCGCAATAAAGCATAGAAAGCAAAACCAAACAGAAAAACCCACCCACAAGCAGAAGTGTGGTGAATCTCCAAAGGCAGAAAGGGAGAAAGGTGAAAGTCTTCACCTGTAGCCACCTTAGTGCCCCGCTACGGGCTACTCCCCCCGCTTCCTTCTGAGGCTCGTGACACAGCGGCTCTACTCGCCGCTCTCCCCAAAGGTGAACTTACAGGCACACAGGCTTAAACCTACACGCAATTACGGTTAATTTTCTTCCGAGCAGCTCTTGCAAATGACAATGAAAACAGATCATCCCCATGTTTCAAATGAAAATGTTAAACCACACAGTTCCTTGATCATAAGCCCCATATTTCTTACATTTTACACTTCCGTAATGAAAAGCATCGTGTATTTGATGTCACTAGGTCCTTGCCGGGGCAAGGAGTCAGCGTGATGCAGTCCCCGCAGCCAGCAGGCGGATACCTGTGTGAAGTCAGTAGGTTTAAACGGTGGCTGCTCACACGTAGGAATTCAGTTCCATTCTTAGCCAACGCCTCTCATTTCATTTTAACTCAAATTTGAACACCTCAAAAGCCAACT
>NW_011888867.1:5263882-5285350 GCF_000151845.1 Pteropus vampyrus
CAGCTCTTGCAAATGACAATGAAAACAGATCATCCCCATGTTTCAAATGAAAATGTTAAACCACACAGTTCCTTGATCATAAGCCCCATATTTCTCACATTTTACACTTCCGTAATGAAAAGCATCGTATATTTGATGTCACTAGGTCCTTGCCGGGGCAAGGAGTCAGCGTGATGCAGTCCCCGCAGCCAGCAGGCAGATACCTGTGTGAAGTCAGCAGGTTTAAACGGTGGCTGCTCACGCGTGGGAATTCAGTTCCATTCTTAGCCAACGCCTCTCATTTCATTTTAACTCAAATTTGAACACCTCAAAAGCCAACTAAAATATCTTCACAAATACCGCACTAAGACATGAAAAGTGGCAACACATACAGAAGGCGGCTCGTGCTGTGCCAGGCAACGCAATGAAAGGCGCTCAGAATACATCAGAATTTTCAAGGCACCAAACGACACTTCCCGTTGACTTTCAAGAGACAAGAAAGAAGAAAAAGAAAAAAGAAACAAAAGTTTAACCAAATAGGAAGTGTAGAGTAAACTCTAGTATTCGTCCATATATTTTCAAGTTATCGGATCAATCCAAAAGGTGCTAAAGCGCATCATGATCACAAGTGTGAAGAGCGACCAGTCTCACCAACACTGTGCAAAAGTGTCAATGGTCACAGTTCATTGACAAGGATCTTCAGATTCAAAGTGAAAGAGTTGGATTCAAAGTCTGAATGTGACACTGAAGGAGAAAGTGGTATATAGTATATATGCATCAATTTATGCTTATCGATAAACATTTTAAATAATACCTCGGTTTTTTCCCCCAAAAAAGTTGTCACAAAATCCACGATGTCATTTAACAACGATATAGCATATAATATACGTAATATAACATTAGAAATGTGTCATATTTAAGTCCTAAGAGTATTGAAAAAATTATACTTCCCTCTGGGAGAATATTTGAACCATTTTCCGATAACTACATCAACAGTTCAATTTAATAATGTAATTACGTCACATAACAGAATCACATAATAGCTGAATCCTTCAGAAAACAATGAAAATATTCCTGGGGATTTACACATGCATTTGATTTGTGCAAACTGAATCCATTTTAAATGCACCAAGAAAACTTGTTTCTTAAAAAAACATTCCACTGCACTTTCTTTTCTTCTATAAGGGGACTAATCATCCATCTATTTTCTTATTTTTTTGAATGCAGATTCTAGAATTTTATATCTTCTTGATGAAGGCAAAGTCTGAGCTGTGCGGATTTAAGTGATGTGCATTCACTGAACAAATGTTCGCGTGTGCCTTCCGTGTTCCAGGCACTGCTGTAGGTCCTGGGGGGCGGGACACACGGGATCAGACAGATCCAGACCTTGTTCATATCGCAATTATGTTCCAGTGGGGGAGACACTCAAAACCAAATAAATACAGCAGCGCCATGAGAGAAAATAAAAGGAGAGCACAGGTGAAAGAGGGAGCAGAAAGTGTGTGTGGGGGGGCGGGGGGGCGGTTAACGTAACATTTAACACAACTGGGCGAGGGGTCGCCCTCTGATAAGATGGCATTTCACACAGACCCAAGAAAGTCAGGGAGCAGGCCACGCAGAGATGGGGGGACAGCTGTCCCAAGAGAGGAAGCAAGTGCAATGGCCTACGGCAGGAGGGAATACACTGAGTGAGTTCAAGAACAGGATGGAGTGTATGAGCCGGAGGATGTAGGCGCGTAGAGGCAGACGAGGGTAGAAAGGAGAAGCGAACATGTGTGGGCGTGTATGCACGTGTGTGCACGTGTGTGCACATGAGATGCAGGGTCTTACAGGCCAGGGTGAGAGGCTTCGGGTTTCACTCTGTGTGAGAAGAGACATCACTAGAAGGTGTTGGGGACTGCCATGGCAGAAAGATTTCTTTTTGACTGTTTCCGTGTGTCATCTCCAACCAGTGATGACCAGCAGAAATCAGAGGGTAAGTATCAATGTTTTCCACTCTTTGCTAATTTCCCCTTTCTCTATTCACTTAGGCTTATTATGATTTTCAAGATTTAACCTCTTTCACTAAAATAGCTAAGCGGTAAGAACAAAAAAATTTCTAGTTCTCAACTTCCTAGGACACAATTAGAAAAAATTTCCCCAGAATAATTCTTGCTATCTTTACCATGAGATATTTCACTTTACTTACTCCCGCTCCTGCAAGAAGCAGTTCCTTATAATTCACACAGCTCTTTTCGCAGAGGAATGTTTTTACCTTTCTTAAATTAATCCTTATCATCAGCACTATAAATAACATGAACATACACCGCAACTACTTCCACAAAGACGTGCTCCACGTCAACCCCCGTGGGCGCGCAGGAGCGAGACAGACCCCACCCCGCCGAGTCCTGCCTCCACGGCAACCTTGCCAGGCAAGCAGGTGTTAAAACTGCTTCCTTCAAAGCAAATAAAAGTCCGAGATCAATTAGAAACGGAGAAAGAAAACAACTACTTGTCGAGTGCTCAAATTAACAAGGTTTTCTGCTGCCTCTTTCTGGTTCTGGCTCCACAAGCATCTTCAAGTTCCTCTCTGTTTGTTTCATCAGTTATGTATTTTTAACCGCTCCTTTACATTCTTTTTGATATCCAGAATCTATAAATTGCCAAAATCTGGATAGATGTGACTTCATCTTAACAGCCAGTAAAGGACTTGCCAACTGACTGGAATGGAATTTTATAATTAAGGAGTAAAATGTCGGCACGTCCTTGCCAAGGAACACAGTAGATGCTCTTGGCAGCAAAACAACTAGTAAGAAATGATAAAAACACAAGTCCTGTTTGGCGAAAATGGAAAAGCCAGAGGCAGCGTGGAGTGGTGGTGAAACACGTGAGTTGGGATCCAGGCTCTGCCACGTTCTAGTTACGTGCCCACTAGTGTCCCTGTGCCCCAGTTTTGTCACCGTAGCTAGGAGCGCTGCTGTGGGGATTAAAGTGACAGCGTATGCAGAGAGCTGACACAGCACGTGGCGCGTGACGCGTGGTAAGTATCCGCAGCTATTGTTACAGTCAGTGAGTTTTATGTCTCCTCGCAGGTATGGAATCTAGATCTGAGACAGGGTGAGGATGTTGTAAGTCTAGAAAGAGAGGAGTTAGCAACGGCGGCACAGTCTGATATCTTTGTTAGAGAAAGTTGGAATTAAATACGTCGGGGAGAGAGAGTTATTTCTCCCACCGATAATTTACAGTAAAACAGATAACAAAGTACTCTTATCATGTATGAAAATTGATTCCTAACAAGGGCGCCTGCTGCATAACCATAATCACGCAATAGGATTTTATCCACATGAAAAAGACACTTCTACCCTTGGGAAATTTACTTGAGAACTAGTGACATGACGTTCAACCTAACACAAATATCAGCCTTCCTGAATCAATGTTCGACCTCGCACCAATGTTCCTCTCTTTCTTTATACACTCGCTAATGATTCTTCTGAACGCTGTCAAATTTAATGAAGTGTACCTAACTCCTACTGCAGGCTCTATTTATAGCCTGGAGTTATTTTTGAACAGTGCTGAGCACAAATACCAACTCAGACCAGAGGAAACTTCAATTTAAGAGCAAAATCGTAAGACAATGAGTCAGAGTATTAGAAAAAAGGTGCTATTATACTTTCTTGCTCAAAGTCACCTAAAAACTTAAGTCATTTTTTTTCACTTGGTTTTCAGCACTGAACGTTCAGCAACATCATGAACTGTTTTAGCCTCTGCTGCCTTGCCAAAGGCTGTCTAAACGAACAGGGTCTGGCTTCACTGGGGTCAAGGTCATCAGTGACAATCAAGGTTAGAAGTGAAAGCAGAGTCACAATTACGCCAGACGGTATGACCCATGTGCTCTTCAACGGAAGAGCCCAGACTGAGACAGATGGGTCAGGATGCGCGTGTAAACACACGCACACACACACGCATGCACACGCAGGCATCCCAGCCCCTGCCATTCCTAAACAGCAATCCATGCAACCGTACTTAAGAAATCATGCCTCACAGAGTACACGCTGCTCACAAGATCATTCTCGAAGTAGCTAAGTGAACGGTCCTTCCTTTTAGATCTTACGGTGGATGGGCTTAATGACGACTGATTTTTAATCTGTTGTTTATGTTTTTCACAAGTGATTACATGTAAGTTTCCTCCAAACTTACCAGGTGACACTATGAATTTTTCCAGCGTGCACTCTACCCCCCGAGAAGGTGCTAAGGTCTCAGAACATGCTCATTTCTCACACGCTGACCCTCTGAGTGGTCTCATCGGACCCGACCCTGTTTGGATTCGAAGTGCACCCCGGATTAGGGCTTATAAAAGTTAGTGTCTAAGCACCTAGGCACGTGCGGGGTAAGACTGCGTTCCTCTGATACCTGGACCCAAACTGGACACAAGAAAACTCATCACCACCACCACCACCTTCATCGTCACCATCACCATCATCTTCTTCTTCATCTTCATCACTACTGTCCCCAGAGAGTGCGAGGAAGAGGAAGGAGAAAGGACTGTCGTACATACTACCACAACAAAAGCAAAAAAGGTCATCAGGGAACAACGAAAAAACAAGAGGGAGAAAGCTTTTGCAACTGTTGTCCTTTTAATTAAATCTTATGCTAAAGCTTTGTCTACTGACATGCAAAAAAGTAATTCGCCTAAACTACAGGAATGTGTAAGTATAGTTGTGGGGGGAGGCATTGGATTAATGGGATTCTAAGACTGCTTCTAAGAGGCTGAAGTCAAAATGTCAAGGCAGGAACGCTGGCCCAGCCCCAGTGACCAGAAGTAAAGGACAGCAGGCCCAGACATGCTCCCACGACCCCTTGGTCTGACTACGTTTCCACTACGGCTAGCGACAGTATAAAAAGTCGGAAAGTGGTCCCGTGAACCCCAACCCTCAAATACGAACTGCCAAGGGCTTCTGAAACTCATTTGTAATGAGGAATGACATGTGGATTAAATTTCAACACCGAGGAACTTCGTTCTTTGTTGTATAGCATGGAAGAAAAGTGAGGGGAAGGCAGGGTAGAAAAGAGCCCACAAAAGAGCGACCCGCACTTTCTGACGACATCCAAGCCTGGCAGGAGCATGGCCTCGGGGCGCGCGCCTACTCTAGTCAGACACACAGGTTAATCACCCCAAACGGAAAACATACGTAACTGAGGTCAGTGTCACACAGCAGTCCTTCCAAACCGTGTTAATCTCCTCTCCCTGCACTGCAAACACGCACCCAACTCTCCTGCTGAGTAAATACCTAGGAGAAATCCTCAGGGAGGAGGGACGTCTGCTCACGGCACTGGGGGAGGCGGACAGGACAGGTGGCCCCGCGCTGCTGGGTCTCTGTCTGGAAGAGCTGGCAGGCACTGCTTGCGGGCTACCAGCGAGGGCAGGGAGGCCTGGAGAGCTAGAGGGAACGGAGAGGCCGGAGGACCGCGGGGTGGGAGGAGTTGGCGTCCCCCCGGGGTGGGTGAGAGTGTAGGGGCGGTACCGCGGGGACGAGGGCTGGCTTCCTGCGGCGGTCCCCGAAGCCGCACTATGAGGACTGAGGGAAATGGACGGCACAGCCGTCTGGCTGGCTGCACGGGAAGGTGAGGCAACGGGCGGACTCGTCATTGGCACGGAGCTCCAGAGCCCCGTGCTGGGGGCTGGGCTAGTTTCATAGAGGCTGAATTAGTTGAGAAAGGGAGGAAAGAAGAGAAAATTGAAGAAAAACTTGAGATAAATAACTAAAATGGAAAATATCAAGCTTTTTAAGAACAGTGTATCTACAGTTCACATCTCTAAGCATTCGAGGGTACAAATCTTTCGGACACTCACCTAAAGAATTACAATCTAACTGCTGTACAGATCTAGAGGCTACGTTTATGATACGATACCTTCCTCTTTCCAAAGAATAATGTACAATATACAGCCATTCGTTTCTAAATTTTAATTTACCAAGAGCCAAACCACGGAAAGCCAAAGCGACCGATCCAAAAAAGGTTAACACGTCCTGGAAACGCTCAGTCCATCCCCCAAATACGATCCATGCCATCGACGGCATGACACAGCCCGTGAAGGGACACTCTTCTCTCTCGCATCCTTCACGGCTACCTCACTCCCAGTTACGTGTGCAGAGGGGACCACACTGACCTAGACAAAGAGCTGGCACCGAAGGAGCCCGCGCTGCAGAACATGGGGCTTGTTCCTGGGTTGGAGCCGGTGTTTAGCATGAGAGTTCTGTCTGGTGACCGAGCGGCCGCTGCGATTGGCTGCGATGTCGCTGTCAGGCTGGCAAATGGGTTTTCATCTCTAGTCTGAGTGGACATCATTAGCACTTCCATTAATATCTGGCCAATCAAGTCCTTAAAATCAGAGAACACTGTTGGAAAGGCAGAACAGAGAAGTGTTACACATGGCTGTTCATATATACACGGTTTTGAGTAAGCCGAATGGAATCAGAGTTCGCTGTGGTGTCCCAGCTTGGACCGGACTCTGGGGCAGCAAAAGGATGTTAGTGGACGAGCTGGTGAAATCCAAGTAAGGTCTGCAGTGTAGTTACTAGTAATTTCTTAGTTCTGACAAGTATACTATGGCAAAGTCAGACGTTAACATTACGGGAAAATGGGTGAAGCGTACACAGAACTCCCCGCACACTCTCTGAAGCTTTGCTGTGAATCCAGAATTGTTCCGAGATACAAAGCTTATTTAAAAAAAAAAAAAAATTGGAGCACAGTCAATGCGAGTCACTGCTGATATATATTAACTATTAAAAGAAGCTACTCCCAACTCCACAGGTTCATCATACTAGAAACATAACTGGGTTAATCTTTATTCATCTATATGTGTTTTATATACAGTGAAACTATCAAGGACAAAGTTCAGAGTATGTTACGAAGGGTCTAATTTCTAGTCGCCATCTGGCTTTCTGGAGCAGATTCTACTTTCTAGCTTCCTTTTTACTCTCTGCAGCTCTCAACTGCTTTACTGTAGGTCTTTAAAGACATTTTAAATATCGCTATATAAATAAAAGTTCTAACCCATGTAAATCTTACCTGATTTGGTTGTTAAAATTTATCACATATATGTACAAGACAGATTTGAGAATCTTAAGATTCATAGTAATAACAATAACAAGTGGCAGGGTTTTGAAGCGTATGGTTGCTAAGTTCATCTCTATAACCAGAATTAACAAGAAGATCCTGGTAAAATCAGAAGTAGACAACCCATCCACCAGGGACACAGGGGACTTTGTTTGCTGTGGAAAACAGGCAGCCTAGGAAAGGAAAGGGCGATCTCCTTGATACTCGCTCACTCATTTAAAACAGATCTATTGAAGGATTATTGAGTGCAAGGCACCTTTCTAGGCACTGAGAAAACAGCCGTGAGCAAAACACACAAAAAACTCTGCCTCTGGGGAGGTCTGATTGCAGTGACATGCCAAAGAACACTCTGGTGTTCTGCCCCTCCCCCTTCTGTATTCAATGACTGCTGTAAAGAAGTGACAGTGCCCTGTAATGCTGCCCTAGGAATTTTATTACTTTGTTATAAGCGTGGGTTAATGTAGCCTCTTAAAACAGAACCCTGGAAACACAGCAAAATTTCAATATGTCCTATCCTGCAAGCAATTTAATAAAGCAGATTTACTCCACCACCTGCACGTGACCTGGAGGCACTTATGGTAGGTGTGTTTCACACAGAGCGCCTCTCCCAGGACCCCTGGGGACTACCCAGCATCCCCTACTTCATAAGAGGCGCTAACGCTCTCTCTACGCCTCTTACTGGAAAGGAAAAAACCACTCTGAGACGATGGACACCATTAACTTATTTATACAGTTTTCTTTTAAAGAATCATAAAAGTAAAAAAATAATTTATCAATAAGATCGGTGGAAAGTGGTCATACACATCAGTGTCCTCATCGAGGAGGATCCCATAATCAAAAACACGACCCTGGGGCAAGACAGAGTGGCTGTGGCCAACGGGCTTACCGTACAGTTTCCCCTTAAGTACAGTACTCTGAAATAAAACAGCTGGGCTAGATTCCTACCTTCTTTTGGGTTCTGCTTAAATTGTGCAGAAAGAGAAGAAAGAAAGATGACATCTCTGTCCCGGTCCTTCCAGGAGACACGAAAGATCTTACAGACCAGCTGTAAGGCCTGTTCTTCGGACACTTCAGAACCTGATGGTGGCTCCTTGTGAAGAAGATTTGGGGGTTAATTTCAAGTGGCAGGAGGTATGAGTTAGACGTCAACAGAAATATTTAATTCTGATTTAATTCATTAATTAATGAGGACATTTTAGAAATGCACAGAACTATTCACCCATTGATCTAGTGGAAAATAAACCTGTTACTATGACTTCAAAGATCCAGCGTGTAACTGGTGACATGTGCTTCCAACATAATCTCTGTGTATGGCGGAGGGGGCGGGGGGAGGTTAAAAAGGCAAGGGCCTAGTCAGGAATCACCAAGGAAGACAAAGGATGGACACATGTCCCATCTATTTTCTTTTCTGAACACCGAAGGACCAGGCTAACATCCTAGGTATGTGGCCAATTTTTCTCCAAAAATTTTTCCATAATTTAACATTTCTCACTACTTTCCATCACAAATAGAATATCACATATGGAAGAACTTTGTAAACACTAAAGAACTATATACAATAAAGCATCAGACTGCTAGGAAGCTACGGTCCAACTTCTAATAATCATCGATATGTGTTGCTGAACATGAAATCTTTTACTGAATAGAAAGTGAGGCAACTATTTACGACACCAAAAAACCAACACGAACAACTCCTTTTTCTAAACATAGAGAACTAAGCTGAGATGATAACAAAATAAGTATGTTTTCGAAACTGGCTACTGGATCCCACACATTCTTGCTTCAATTCTCGGTTCATTTTCCTCCCAATACTATCAAAGACGGGATGGCCAACTTGCTTAAGCAAAAACCCAACAAAAGCAATTCAAATTATCTCTAAATTCATTCCTGTTACAAACTAAACTTACTGATAAAAACATGGACCTGAAACAAAAATAACATTAGGATTTTATCAGGTAAAAGAACTGAGTTTATACTTCATTAATAAGGGTGATCTAGGCTACCGATTTTTCCTCAAAATAAAAACAATCACCTAAAAAGGATTTGCGGATTCGGAGTGGCCCGCTCTAACAGGCTTTGCAGATCCGGGACATGAGCAGTGTTTATTTACATCATCTGTACTAAACACAGAAGCAACGGCTTCATCTCTTACCAACCTTATCGCTGAGGCTCCTTTTTTCTCTTCGATCATTTTCATCAACTTCCATATTTTCAATTCCTGAATCCACATCCACCTGGGACATGCTTTAAGTATAAAAGACAAATAAGTCTTTTACCTTTTATAAATCCACCCAATGCCCTAGTTGCTGGTTGAGGAAAAGTTTTAAAATATCAGTCAGGAAAGCAAAACAATAAACCTTCATCTTTTTTCTTGTTAATTATTGAGAGTTCTTTATATTAAGATGTAAACATTCTATCATAATTGCTAACAAAGTTTTCCCAAGTTGTCATTTTCTTAGGCTCACTTAAAAGAATTACAGTAAATTTTCTAAACATATTATTTTTAAACAATATACAATCAATCAGAAAATTAAGTTTTCTGATTTTTGTTGCTAGCGCATAGCAATGTAACTTGGCCATTCTAGGCTCTTTGCTCTTCCATACATACTTAAGAATCAGCTTGACAAGTTCCTTAGAAACATTTTAGGGATTTTGACTAGAATTTCATCCACTCTAGAGGTCAAATTGGGGAGAAATGACATCATTATGTTACTGTGTCTATCTATGGACAAGGTCTTTCAATAAACTTTTATAATTTTCTCCATAAGTTTTTCACTTCTTCTGCTAACTTTATACCTATGTACCATACATTTTTAAATGAAACCATGAATGGTACCTTTTTTAAAAAATTAAGTTTTATAATTTTTTGTTGCTAGTACATAGTAATGTAACTGATTTTTAGATATAGACGACTTATAAGCAACTTGTTTACTCATACATAGGGCTTACTAGGTAGACAATCATTTCCTCTCCAAAGAGTAACTGTTGTGTGTTTTCTACTCCAACCCTTCCTTGTTTTATTCACTGCACTGGGTAGGATCCCCATGTAGAACGGAAGGAGAAATAGCAGTCATCCTCGTTCTTATTCCTGGTTTTAAGGAGAGTGTTTCTAATTTCTCACCACTGAATATGAGTTGCTATAGTTTTTTTGGTAGATGTTCTTTATATTCATCAGAATAAGATAGGCTATGCTGTGAGAACACACACACTCTGAAATCTTAGAGGCTTAACACTATTATAAGGGTTTATTTCTTGCTTACGCAAAGTCTGATGAGAGTGAAGCATCCTTACTCCATCTTTAATCTATGCCATCTGCAATACACAGCCTCCCAGGTCACTGGAGCAAGAGAAGAGAGGGATGGAGGAGGAACATCGGCTCAAGTGCCTTTGCCTAAAAGTGACACATGTCACTTCCACTCACAGTTTATGGGACAGAACTAGTCACTTGACCCCAATCTAACTGCAAAGGAGACTGGAAATGCAGGGGAGCATATGGAATATTTGGTTAACTCTGTCTCTGTCATATTGCCAGTTTAAGGTGCACCTTTCTGTTTTTGGTTTGCCAAGATTTGCATCACGAATTGATCTTGAATTTTAGCAAACTTTTGCAACCACCAAGATTATATGGCTTTTTTTCTGTAATATAAAATATGATGAATGATATTTATAGATGTGCTAATGTAAAAACACCCTTGTAGTCCTGAGAAAAACACAAGTTGATATTATAAATTATATTAATAATTTAACATGAGTTAAAAACATGAGTTGATATTATAAATTATTTTAAACTAAAATTGAAATTTTAATTGAAATATCTGTATAGAAATGTACATAGATGACCATGTGTTTGGCTGAGTAAATCTCACAAAGGAAACATATTCATGTAATCAACACCAGATCAAGAAACAGGGCGTCATTAGATCCCCAAAGCCCCCTTAGGGCCCTTCCAATCACCAGTACGGGGGCCACGGTAACCGCTATCCTGGTTTTCTAGCCCTATACACGTTTTGTCTGTTTTTTATGTGTTGCGGTATTTGGTTTGTCAGTATCTTAAGATTTCTGCAAATATGTTCACAAATGTGATTACCATGTAATTAATTTTCTTTGTTTATATTATTCTTGTCTGGTTTTTATAGTAAGGTCATATTAGCCTTGTAAATTAAGCTGATAAGTGTTCCCTATTTTTTAAAATTATATGGAAAATTCTGTGTAAAACTGGAATGGTATAATTACCTATAAAATCATATGAGCAAGGTGCTTGCTTTGGAAAATTTTTAAATACTGATTCAATTTATTTCATGGTTTTTAATTATTCAGGTTCTCTCTTGTTGAGTCAATTTGGAGAAAATTATGTGTTTTTCTAGGAATCTGATTTTCATCCAAATTTTCAAATTTATTTGCATAATTACATTTTTCATGGAATTCTCCATTTCAGTAACATATATTACTGAGTGTCCATTCTATGCAGGCTTTGTTTTGGGTGTCTGAGATGTCAATGAACAAAAAAGACAAAAAAAAAAAATCACTGTCATGGAACTTACATTCTAGTTAGAGATAGAAAGATAAACAATAAACACAATAAGTAAAGCATATAGTATAATAATAAATGCCATGGAAAGATTAAAGAAAAAAGAGCAGGGAAAAGACAATTGAGAGAGCAGGGGGTTCCACTGTAAATGGGTTGAGCCTTAAGGAGAAACGCCATCTGAGCATAACTATGAAGGTCAGCCATGTGCCTGTCCAGGGGAGAGTATTCCAACAAGAGCTTTTATTCCCGGTATTTACTTGTATTCTTTTCCCCTTTTTAATATATTATACCTTTATATTTTCACCTAAGGACCACTTTAGCTCATGATTTGTATTTTTTATTGTTCAGTTCTAGGCACTTTCAAATTTCCATTATGATAGTTTCTTTGATCTGTATGTAGAAACATGCTGTTTTTAAAACTTCTAAACGTCTGAGGGTTTAAGTTTTATTTCTCTATATTAATGATCAAACCTGATACACTAGTCGGAAAACAGGATCTGTAGGATACTGACTTGAAACTTTTTGATCAACAGGTATCAAACTTGTTAGCTGTATTGTTCAATTTGTCCAGATACTTACTGATATTTATGCTCTTCGATTTATCTATGGCTGTAAGACATGTGTTAAAATTCTCCCGTTATGTTTATGTATGTGTCCGTTTCTTCTAGTTCTGTCAACATTTCCTTTATTACATGTTGCTGTTACATTACTAGATGTATGTACTTTGGAAACTTATAGCCCACTGTTATAATAGTTATAAATGTTATAATAAACATTTATTATTATATAGTGCTTATTTCTGGTAATACTTTTTGCCATAAAGTCTAACTTATTTATATGTTTACCCCAATTTTCTTTTGTTTAGTATTTGCCTGACACATCTTTCTCCTTTCTTTCACTTTCAACCTTTCTCTAACCTAACGTTTCGGATATGCCTTCTGCAAACAAGAATAAAGCCGGGCCATGTTTCATTTTTAATCCCCCCTATGCCTTTTCACTGTGATTTGCTGTAATTACTGACATGTTTTCATTTCTTTATAGCATCTTATTTTGTGCTGTTTGTCTCTTTTCTAAAATGTGCTTCTTCCTTGCTTTTCTTTGAACTGACTTAAACCCACTCACCCTCTCGCTTCCCCACCCATCCTACATTTTCCCTATAGTGGTTCGGAAGATATACTTTATTTCTATTCTTTTAGTGGTTACCCTTGAAATTTATCAAGTATTTTTATCTCAAAACCTAAAATGTGGTCAGTATCTTTACCCCTCTCCCAAGTATGCGAGCACCTTAGAGCTTGCTCTCATCAGCCCCCTTCTGGCTTATCCGCCAGGAGATCTATGTTAGATCTGCCTGATTTCTGTACTTTCCCTCCCTCAGTAGTATTTTACACACTGCTATCATTGCTTAATACCATCAGTGTTTGTTTCGATTTACCAAATGTTTATTATTTTCTTCCTTTATCCCTCCTTCTTGCATCTCAGACAGTAGCCCTGAGATCATTTCCCTTCTTAACTACACCTGCTAAAAGTTGGGGTCTTCTAGCGGCAGTAAGCTATCGGGTTGTTTTTGTTCATTTGGTTGGTTGATTGGTTGGTTGGTTGGTTTTTAAACGTATAAATGTCCTCATTTCACCCTTGCTTTAAAAGACAGTTCCACAGGGGTACACAATTCCCAGTTGACAGCTACTTTCTTTCAGCTTCTAACACTATATTATTCCACAATCCTCTGGCTGCCATCATTTAGACATCTCACTTGCTCTTGTGTAGATTCTCTCTCGTTTCTCTCTGGCTGCTTTAAAGGTCTTTGTCTTTGATGTTCTGCAATTTTATTATAAAATGTCTAGATATGAATTTTCTTTCTTGTTTAACCTGCTTGAGAGTTGCTGAGCTTCCTGAATTTGAGGACTCATATCATTTATCAACTCTAAGAAAGTTCTCAGCCATTTTTCTCTTTGATAATAGTTTCTAACCCAGTAGAGGAAAACATAGGGAGTAAGGAGGGAGGTGGGAAATCTCTCCGAGTCTATTTTCTCCTTCTGATATTTCTATTAGATACGTACTAGATCGGTGTCCTCTCTAGCTCTAAATACCTTTCAAATTTTTCATCTTTTTCTTTCTCTTTGTGGTATACTCTGGGTAGTTTCTTCAACTTTAATACTCCTTTTGTTCCCTCTTCAGTTAGTTATGTCTCATCCACTGTTTAACTCTTACATCAAGTTTTCAATTTGAATTATTATCTTCTCATTTCTGGAAATTACATTTGGTTCTTTTTCAAATGAGCTTGGTCGTTTTTATAGTCACTTGCTTCTTACATTTTCAATTCCTTTTTTTATTTAAATATGCATATTTCGTATTCTGTACCTGGTAATTCCAAAACCCCAAAATCTCTAGGTGAAATAATTCTGTTACTACTAATTCTGCGGACCCTTAATCACAGTGGCTTTTTCTAGTGTGTTTTGTGACTTTTAACTGTGAGCTCTTATTTCTTGGAAATTTTTCTAAAGGAATTTTCTGAAGACTTGGATGCTTTATGTTTCCTTCTGCTAGATGTGTAAAGGCAGTATACGTCTGGATCCACTGTATATGACAATTCTTAGCCTGAGGTTTTTCAGACTACATCAATAGTATAAATCTAGATGCTAAACCCACATGACATACATAATAAAGTCACCTAATGACCATGAAATCACAGAGTTGAGTTCATTTTTTTTTTAAACATGTGTACTCAGAGCAAAGGTAATAAGAACACAATTGTTTTTACTCCATGGGGTTAATTTCTTTCTATTTGTTCTTTTCCCTGAGAAGGTAGTCCTTACTGAATTCTTGCCTAATGTGGGGGGTGATTGCTGATCTGGTTCCTCACCCCAACCTCCCCAAGTACTGAACCTCTATACCTGCGCTTCTCAAACTTTTTCACATCATAACACATACAGAAAATCATATTTGCCTGGCCCACTGACCTAAACAGAGGCGGCTGCATGAGGGCAGAGGGGCTGGGTCCTGGGGGGCCTTGCTCGCCAGAGGAATGAAGAACTCAGCACTAGCCTCTGCATCGCCCACTCACGGCACACCTGCAGGGCGGGAAGGCTCTGCTCTAAGACCCTGATCCTGACAGAGCACCTAGGGTATTTGACTCACCTGTTTGTACCCTTCCAAATGTTTAAATTTCACCAATCAGTAAAACTCTGAAGAAATTTTTAGGGACTGACATATGCTGCCAAAATAATTTAAAGACATTAAAAAACTAAGAACATTTTTTACTGTCTATATCGTTATTTCATAAAAGACATTTCAACACCAAAAACATAAAAAGGTATAAACAATTCTTCAGAATACTACAAAGACCTTTAAATTTAATGAATTTCACTCTAATTTGCTATGGCTCTCTGGGCTGGCACTGGAGACTAATGCATTAGAGACTAAAGCGAAGGGATCTTTTCCTTTCCATAAATAAAAGTTCATTGGAAATCTGGCTTACTTTACCTTTTCTCACAAGAGACACCATCGATATCCATGCTCTGGGAACGTGAGAGAGACTGAGATTGTGTTTCAAGGCTATTGGAGGGTGAGCTGCTGAGAGAACTGACTCCTTCACTGCTCTGGCTTCGATGGGCTACTCCTAACCAGAGAAAGATAATGAAAGATTAAGTCTCATGTGAAATAACGTTAAAGCTACTCGTCACGGCAGCAGTAAACATGCACGACTGGCGTTCTCAGCATCACGACAGTCAGCAACCAAAAAATTTCTATCAGGAGATTACACTAACGGCAGAAGTAATATTAAAATCATAGGAACACCAGCAAGAAATCATAAGTTATCAATAAACGTCATGTGAGGGCAGTAACGGAGCTAAGTCTTGATATCTAAAACTGACTCCGTCACCTTCTCTTTCACCAATTTAAACTATGATCCTGGAATACAAATTAACCTCCATGATAGTTGAGAAACATCCTTGAAATGTACCCAAAATAAGATGCCTTAATGAATGGATATGGAGACATATAAATGGATAGATGTGTGATAAAGCAAATATACTAAAATGTTAATGGTAGAATCTAGATGGTGGCTATATAGATGTTCACTGCAAAATTCTTTTGACTTTGCTGTATGCTTAAAAAAATCTTAATAAAATGTTAAAAATATGCAAATAGACCCATCTAAACTATATCCTTGAATATAGATCAATCCACTTATTGAGTGAACATCTCATCTGTGACAGCTTGGGGAAAATTAAAATCTGACAGCGTCCTGGCCCTCAGAGCTTACAGGATAGAGAACTGGAGCCACTGAGGACAGGGACAAATTTCTCAGCAATGTCTTTAAAACCACATATTTCACAGAATTTAAAAAATTACTTCAACTCTATGAATATCTTTCTACACAAATAAATGTTTACCCAGACAATGGCAAGTACTTTTAAAAATATATACCTATGTTGCCGAGAGGGAAAATGAGACCTACGTATGTTTTAAAAAACAAAAACAACACAACCACAGTTACCAGCTGTAGCTGAAACAACCACTAAGTGAATAACATTTTAACCATCCGGCGTTGCAAGAAAGTAAACTTGCCACCTTTTAATGTCTCGTCACTGAAGGACAGGATAAAACATTGATCCATTCCTGGTAGCAGGTTTTAACATATTCCTGTTCATTAGCACCTCTGCAGAACTCCGGAAGGAAAGGAGAAACTAAATTTGCTCTATTCCTAAGTGGACTCAAGTGAAATGCAGAAAACATCTAACGTAGTGAGAATTCTGAAAAAAGCTTGTTGTGGAAGAAAGACAGTAAAACTTTAAATTCATTAATTCAAGAAGGATAACTCAAAGTTAAGTTCTCAATAAATATTTATTGAAGGAGTATATAACAGAGCATTGACAATGTCCTTAGGAAAATATTAGTTTACTTATCATAATGAAAGGTCTGACAATTTAATTAAAGTTAATCGCTAATAAAGTCCAACAATTTTTATGGGATAGCAATTAAGCAGCTTTAAAATTTCCACCTGATAAAACCAGTTCTAAAATTAAACTGACAATTACAGTAAGTTGTTTGAAAAGCTGTATTTGTAATATAGTAGATTACAGCTATACTATGTGTATAAGAATCCTATAGTAAGATAGTGCCAGGGTATATATATATACCACATAGTGTAATATACTGTATTTACAATATTTGTATAAGACATCAAGGGTATCGTCTGAATTCTTTTTTTTTCCTGATCCCTCCACGTGATCTTCACAATCTAGGTCAGCTGGGGCAATTCTCACTAGATTAATTGTGTATACTAGTGATCGTCAATCTCTACAAACCATGTGACCCCACTCCTTAAACTTAAAAAAAAACAGATGGTCTCTCTGACTTTATTTAGATTCAATATGAATTAAATATCGTCACTAAAAACAAATCAAAGCAACAGTACAAAATACCACTTTGCTCTCAAACCACACACACCTACTTTTGTCTTCGCCCTCTCCCACTCGTAACTTGAGAAATCACTGTCAGGAAGCCAAGTTTTAAGGAATACAGAGCCCCTTCCCCCCTCTTTTATCTCCATAAAGCCAGACACTGAAGAATTAAAACACAGACAAAACCTCCTCTGATCCTCTTTCAGAAGATGAGTAAAATCTCTATATATCAAGTTAAAAGCAAATTTTTTAAAAGTGAGAGTGTGTGTGACAAAGAGTGGAGAAAACCGTGTCTGCTTAAGAAAATATGAATTACAAACTTTCAAGATGGCAGCTTTCCAGACTCTATGACTGCTAAGAGCTTGTTAAAAGTAAATTATGCATTCTGTGTGGGAAGGATTTTTTTTCCAAAAAAGGATTTTATTTCTGTAAGATTTTCCTTCTAGTATTGAAGTAGTTCCTGAATGATATTCCCTTTTAGGTATAAACCAGACCAAACGCCTATTGTTAAGCTGCAACACTAGCTCCATTCCAGTATTTTTACTCATACACACGTGTGTGCACACACACGCATTTGCTAAATTCTGATATAAAAAGAATCAGAGAATTGCCAAAAGGTGCTTTAAAACCTCAATAAACATGTTTTAAAAAAAGAGGCGAGGAGGTGACGTTAAAGACTTTGTTCAATCCTCTCCTTTTACATAAAAATATTGAGATTTACAAAGTCTAAGAACTTCCCTTAAGACCTTTAGCAAGTTAGAAACAAAGATTAAAACACAGATCTCTTTAATGAAAATGTTATTTCCTCTACCCCAAACTGCCAACAGTTCTCCAATTACGGCTATCTTAAACCAAAGCTATGCGTTTTATAAATTCTAAAATTACAAAGACAAAGCTTAAAGATATTATTGTTATAAAAGGAACCATTTGTTCTTCTAATCAAAATTCTAAAGGTCTTGGCAATGAAGCTAAAGGGTTAACATTCATGAAAAATATAAAATATACTTGTATTTCATTTGGCCAATACCAAACCTCACCCCTCAATCATACTTTTTTAAATTAAATGTGTTGGGGTGACATCAGTTAATACAATTAGCCTCTATAATACTTATAATAAACATATTCTATTTCATAAAACGGACTGACATTATTTGGTCAGCATTTGATTTCTCGGTGAAAACATTGTGTTCTTGTGAATAAACACAAATAAAATGAAATTTCAAACCCATGAAGAAAAATAATAGCAGCTAAAATATTGGGATAAGAAAACCAAAAACCGAACTTAGAAAATTGCTTTGTTCTTTCTATTTATGAGATAGAGTATTCCTTTCCTTAGTATCAAAAGGGGGAATCATACAAAGAATCACACATCTGGCGTCAAAAGACCATGGCTGCTCCTTGGAGAAATGGCTGGTCCTAGGGCTAGGGCAGGGGAAACACAAGATGAGCCCGGAGCATCTTGTAGTGCCAGAAAGACAGTGCTTACAAAAATAAAGCATGGCCACGTCAACCAGACAGAGGAATCTTTTTTATGAAAAAGCTCCCAATAGCCAAAGCTGGAAAAATTTTTATAAAATAATGTAAAAATAAATAATATAGTAATTTGGATTACAACTTAAAGTACAAAATGAATGTATTTTATCCTTACTTATGTCGTACTTATGTCACCTCCAGGCATTCAAGGTGACAGATCCTTCTGTAGCCAAAGATTTCAGAACCTTAATGTTTCTTAAACTCACTGCCTTAGACTCCTACTGAGAGACTGGAGAGAGATGGTGAGAAAAATTCCCAGCGCATTCCCAAATGAACATAGAGAATGACTTCTTGGATCCCCACGGTGAGCTCAACAGATAAGAGAGAAATATATCTTAATTCTGAGTTTCAATCTAGTTACGAAAACATGATACATGTACACAAAGCTACTCTCTAAGGGTTATAAGGGTTCCGAGTCAAGTACAAAGACTGGAATAGGATCTGAAAACACGCTCTGAAAACCAGGATGTGTAGGTACGTGAGTTGGGGGAGCCTGGTTACAGGGGACCTTGAAACTTCCTGGACTAGATTACAGTTGGAAATAAGGAGACGAAGAAGACTTTTGAGCAGGTGACATGTCTCTTCTCCTAAGCCATAACTATATCCTACGGAGCAGGGACCCCACACGTATTCACTCCTGTGCCTTCACTAGACTAGGAGGCATGACCTAAGGGATGAAAGCAGAACTGTCATAAAGTTCACGTCCACTGTGCAGGCGGAGTGCTAGTGGGTAGTCTGAAGTCAGATGCAGCAGAGGTTGAAGGAGCAGGTTGGCAGAAATGAGGAGAGACAGGAAAAGAGACAAATCAACCCCACGTCAGAACAGGAAGCTGGTTCCCAGCATGTCCCACTAACGACACATCAGTACTTTTTCCAGATTCAAAGTAATCAGCATGACCCTAGGAATAACGCTATATAATGGAGCCCTCTATAATAAAAACAAATATAAAACATCCCCCACTTGGGTGGATAAAAAAACCTCCACTTTTGGTGGCCAAAAGCCCACTCCAGGGAGATGAAATGAGCAAACTGGTGTGGGATACTCCTATTACAAATCAGAGAACTATAATGTACAAGCTAAAAGCAAAGGATTTCAACCAGAACTAGGCTCCCAAGCTCAGGAGCCTTGTAGGGGTCCCACCTTTTAGGGGTCCCTGATGTGGTCCTCTGGCCTCAAGGCTTCTGCCTAAGCCTCTGCCTCCAGCCAGCTTCTTCATCACCCTCAAACCCTCTCCCCCTCCCAAGCCACAGGCCAAGTGAAACAATAGGGCTTCTTTCTTTCTGAAGAAGAAAAGGAGTTTAACACAGGATCAGCAATCAACAATAGGACAAAGGTTACAATTTTACTGTCATTCCTGATAGCATTTTTAGCCAGAGACAATTTACTATAAAAGAAAGAGTCTGATTTTGTTGAAATTCCTACAAATGTACTATGGGATGATGACGTTCCATTATCAAAACTGGGGAAGGAAATCGAGAGAAACCGAAGGTGACTGCCCCACCGCGGCCCCTGCATCGATCACCGCCAAGCCCACTTTTGCTCTGGGACTTCTGCATCCTTCGATGCTTCTGTCTGGAAAGATCGCCCCAAGATCAGCATCCGGTTTGCTCCCTTGCTTCACTCGGGCCTCTGCTAAACTGCCCCCTTCTTCATGAGCTCCACAGGCAACTCTCTTATTTAAACAGCAATGCCTCCCTCCCTCAGCCATCTTCCTCCATCATAATTCTCTTATTTCTCTCCACCACAGGTTTTATGGCTTTTTAAAAATCCTTTGTTTCCTCTGACTAGACTATAAGGAACAAGGCCTAGAGCAGAAGCTAACAAACACATGGGAGGATTCAAATAAATATACTAAATGAAGGCTCGTGAATTTAGTGTTCGGTAGATCACTGGTTAACAACCAATGTAAACTAAAATGTAAACCATGATAAAACATATCAAGTAAATTTGGAGGGATCAGAATAACAACTGTAATGGGATACAGAAGGATGCACCCTATTTTCAAAAGTAATAATCAAGTTGTTTTCAATTTCTGAATTTCAATCAGATACTTATATAAAAATTCTCCCCCACAAATCAACCCCCATAGCTGTGAGCCTGAGGCAGTGACCATCTGAGGCCCTGTCACGTCTCTAGCACTAAGACCTCTTCATAAGTCCCCTCCTCCTGCTGGACAGTGAGCCCCTGAAGGTCCCCAACCGAGAGCCACCCATTTTTGCATCCCTAGCTCCTAACACAGTGCCTGGCAGATAGAAGGCACTAAACAAGTGTTCAAATGCATGAATGGAAGCAGGATAAAGACCATCTGCTAACATGTTAAAGAAGAATTTAGGTTAAATTCTTATTAATATATTAAAGATTAGCAGTCAGATACAGGAAATGGATTCCATGTTTCTAACCCAGACCTCAGAACTAGCCCAGAGGCCAAACATATCATTTGGCTTCTTATTTGTTCCAAACAGGCCCTTGTGGTTCTTTTTTTCCCCACTCCTGGAGCAGAGGTTATTTACCACAGACGGAGACAAACTCAGGGCTCGAAATTATAGTAGCTTTTTGACTAGCTGCTGGATCTTTTAGTCAAAGCCTTTAATAAAGAAGCACATAAATTACTATATCGCAATCTTTAAAAATATTTTGATAACTATATTTCCATGTAATTGGTTTCCTTTGTAATCCCGGATGTTTTATTATATGTATGTAAAAATATATTTGGAGAAGCTGATCAAAGGCTTCTCTAGTTTGCCAAGGGTCCAACGGCAAAGATAACAGTTAAGAACTCCAGGCCTCCAAGGCAGAAAAGGCAACTGGAGAACTTATTCCATCAGACGTAACCATTCTGTCGAGATGAAACCAGTCCATAAAGGATTTGTTGGGGGACTCCTGACAAGAACGACCACATCTTCGGGGGGGTCGTGACTGCAGGAAGG
>NW_011888867.1:5287115-5294099 GCF_000151845.1 Pteropus vampyrus
TTGTGAGACTTTGCTCAGGTAGTCCTAGGAAACTAACACTGAAGCAGATGGCATTACAAGAAGCTGGGACAACAGAGGGAGACGCAGCCGGCAGGACTCACTGCAACTGCCCAACCCTTGCTTTAGTGACGTCATCGGAAAGCATCTCAACTAAGAAGGCAGCCAAGACACCGCCGAGTCGCTCCTGGAGGAGGGACTCCTGCCCACGAGCGGCAGCCCGCCCGGCAGTTGTCTCTGTTAGAATGCACCTCTTGATTCTGGAACAGAAGTCTCTCAGATCTACCTACTGGCCCTACCTCTATCACCCAGGACCACAGAAAACAAGCAGAAGCCGTCATCTTCGCGGCAACGTCTCACATTTTTTAAATGAAAAGCCCATCACATCCTCCTAAAATTTCTTTTCCTTAAGCTACACATGCTGTGTAGTTTTGGTTATTATCTCTTGTGATTCATTTATTAATTCAAAAGATCTTTACATTCAGCACCTATCATGTGCCAGGCACGGGACAGAGCAGTGAATAGAGTGGACAAAGTCCCTGCCCCATGGAGCTTCCACTCTAGCGGGGGAGGCCGAGAACACAGCATACACGAGGAACATACGTGCCCCACCAGCCGGCTTGAGAGCTCAAGAAAAAGTGTCGATGTCAGCACTGGCCACCGCCCAGGCAGGTCGGGCTCCACTCACTCGTGTGTCCTGCTCCGCTTCCTTTGCATCCAGGTCTGACAAACGTGACGAGGCTGAGACTGAGAGATTCAGTAAGTCAAACCGAAGACAAACGCAAGAGAAAATTCCACTGCCTTCCAAACGAACCACTGAATGGGAGAAGCAAGCAGGCGAATCGTAAGGAGGCGCGGACCGCCAATACGCGCTGTACTTTCCACAAGCACTGCCTTATTTACTTCTTTTAGCTGTTTAACTTTGTAGCGGGAGGCTAGGTCAAGTTTAAATGGCAGTGCTGCCCCTTTTTACATCCAAGAACTACTGACGATGGAGGCTGCACCTGCCTCTCCCACGGCCTGGCTGGCGGGCGGGGGGCGGGAAAAGACCAGGCATGCTGGTGAAGGCAGACGCTGGGAGGGCGACAGTGAATAAGGACCACGCTGGTCCAAGGTGTCCTACAGGCTGTAAGAGGCCGTTTAAGCAGAACGTCACTTTTGCTGTTGTTGTTCAAAAGATTTTAATTATCAGAACGCACAATTTTTTTTCAACATGCAAATAAGCTTTAAAACCTGGGGGAAAGACGTATCTATGCCAGACAGAGGTTGTGCTTTTAGATAGAGTGGCCAGAGAAGGTCTTACTGAGAAAGTGACACTTAAACAAACATCTGAAGAGTTAAGCGAAAAGCCCCTGTGGATTTTAGGGCATGACCATTCTAGGCACAGAGATGGCAAATACAAAGACCCAAACAGGGATCAGCTTGGAATGTTCCAGTACAGCAGGGAAGCCAGTATGGCTGGAACAGAGGGAGTAAGAGGAGCAGCGAGGGAGGAGGTCAGAGCCTTACTGGGACAGATCACACACAGCCCTGGTCACCGTGAGGACGGCGACTTTCATTCTGAGTGGGGCAGGGAGCCAATGGAGGGTTTTGAACACAGAACTGATGAGACCTGTCTTATGAGGGGTTTGTTTTGTTTTGTTTAAACTTGTTTATTTAATCAAATCATATAAATCTGTTTACCCAATCTGCTAGGAGCATAGCTAATAATATCTACCTGTTTGCGATTATGAATGGTGATTATGTGAGAAACATAATTAGGACTCCACAGCATAGAGGTACACTGCCAAGAACTAACCACTCAGAGTTTCCAATTCTTTCTGTTAGTCTGTGATAGCAACATCATGAGCTTGCTGTAAAAAATAACACTGCTGTTATAGGATGCTGCACTTATGCTTTAGTGAGACCCACTGGCTCTGCACTGAAAACAGACTGAAGTGAATTGGGCAAAGGTGGGCCTGGAGAGATCAGTTAAGAGGCCAGTGAAGATACGCTGATGCTTGGGACCTAAGTGGCAGCAGTATACATGGTGAGATGAGATGGGATGAGATGGGGAGAATCTGGTCTAGCTCTGTTTTGCTGATGGACCTAGAACAGGGGCCAGCAAGCTACAGTCCACAGGCCACATCTGACCCACTACCTGTTTTTGTAAATAAAGTTTTATTGGAACACGCTCCTTCTTTACATATCGTCTATGGCTGCTTTAGTGCCCCTAGGGTAGAGAAGAACAGCTATGGCAGAGACCACACGGCCTTCAAAGCCGAGTTTCATGACCCCAAATAATCTCGAGTACGAGGTAGAAAGAAATAACATTTCAGGCTTAAGCAACTAGGAAAAAAAAGGTTCATTTATAGAGACGGGGTCCTAGGAGATGAGACGTGAGGACGTATGAGGGGCTCGATTCTGGCATGCTAACTGTGAGGCGCTTGTTAGGTGACGTCTGAGTCTGAGGCTTAAAGAACAGGTCTAACCTGGCCTATGAACTTGGGGGTCATCGGATTAGACACGGTAACTAAAGCCAAGAAACCAGATAAAAACGGTAAGAGAATATAACACGGAGGAAGAGGATGAGGGTTAAATGTTGAGCCCTGGCACCCTAACATTTAGGAGACAGGGAAATGAAACAGAACCGTACAGAGAGCTAAGAAGGAACAGCTGGAGATACGATGGAAACCAGGAGCGTGTGGTGCTCTGGAAAGCAAAAGAAAGTGTTTTGAGGAGAAGGGGGCCAGAGCCATGTCGAATGAGGCTGACAGGTCAGGTCGGACGGTGACTCAGAGTAGATCACGAGAGGCCTCACGTGACTGGAGCTGATTCAGCAGAGGCTGTGAGGACAGAAGGAGAGTGAGAACAGGCAACTCATGCCCCAAGTTCTGTTGTGAAGGGTACCGAGACGTGGGAGGGAGCCGGCAGGGGAAATGAGATCCCGAGTCCCTTTTTATTTATTCCCGTGATGGGAGAAGGAACAGCAGGTATTAATGGCTGTTAAAAATAAATAAATAAAAGTTTTCCACTTGAGATGAAAAACCTGACGAAGCGGGAGAGGCAGTGACGGCTGGAGCCAAGGCTCTGGGCAGGCGAGAGGAGAAGGGATTTGGGGTACGGCCTTCGCCAAGGGCAGGGGCACACGAACAGGTAGGCAGATGAACGCGAGTGATGATGGGAGCTTCAGGAGTTCCCTTTCTGCCTGTGTCTGTTTCCTCACACCACCAGCTGAGAGCATGGAGGAGAATCGGGTGCAGACTGGAGAAGGAATGGAAGAGAAAGAGATTAGCAGAGTGGGAGAGCGGGTCAGAAACCTGGTAGAACTGCCTGCCAGTGCTGAGGTCTCCCTGAGCTTATGAAATGAGACACACAGCATGGTTCTGGGTTTTTCTCTAGCCCTCTTTCGTTGCGTGAGGCAGAGAGTAGGTGGGGATTTAAGACCAGGACATGGTTTAACCGAGCAAATTAAGACAAAGTGAGAAGAGTGACAAAAATGACTGACTGTAGAATTTAAGCAAGGACGAAAGTGAGCAAGTGAGGGGAGAAAGGAGCGAAGAACATGACGAGCTCATGGAATCAATGGACTGTGGCCCCAGTGGGCCCGCAGGGGTCCTGGATCTGGGCACCAGAGGGACTGAGCTTGAAAGCTGAAGGTGGTGGTCAGAGAGACAGAGATGGAAAAATCTAGAACATGACCACGGCAGTGAGTGCCTGAAGTCAGGTAGAAGACAAAAGGTCACTGAAGGAGAGGCGCTCAAGAAACTGAGAGCTCAGAGTCCTGGGAGGGTCAACCCCGTGGTACTGACACCGTCACGAATTAAGACAGAAACGGTGTTGGAGAAGGCGACAATGGACAGAACGAGGCAGGGTGAGCGGGTCGTATGGTGTGATGACACAAGACTCACTGTGTTTTTAGGGAGGAGGATGAATGGTCTAGAAGAGAAAAAGAGAGAGCAGAAGAACAGAAATCCCATGAGAGCACGGAGGGGAGGGACGTTTACAGGGTAGGATTTTGCTGCTGGCGGACCGTGAGGATTTCAGAATTTGGGAAGGGGGAATGGAGGTTCAGAAAGGCATACATGTAACAAGGCGTGTGCAGATGAGAGACTGGGGGATAAGGCACAGGCCTACGAGACACGGTGGCTGCCATCTGCTGAGATCACCCTGGTGGGGCTGCGAGCTTGCCAGGCACATGCAGATGTCTGGGTCTCCTGCCTGACCTCTGCCGATGTGCTGAGAGGCCCTCCCCGCCCCGCCAGGTCTCCGCCGGACAATTTCTAGCATTCCATGTGGGGCCTGATCACGGTGAGACAAGTGGCACCGTTTCCAAGGAAAAGGCAAACACATAACTGGAATCCTAAACCCTGCCCCTACCGGAGGACCCGCACAGCTTCTCAAAGACGGTGTACGGAGGAGACGCTGCAGGCAAAGGCACTGTTGTTACTAACTGAACCGCTCTCGCTTTTATAATTAACAGGATTATGTATAAGCGTTTATAGCTGCACAGGGAAGAGTCTACAATGATGTCTAATAAAAATTACAGTGGCAGAAACTCTGTAAACATTTTTAATTGACTAGTTACCCTAGATCGAGAAAACATTATCTGGAAGGCGACTAGGAGAGAGTGCATTTAAATGCAGAACTAACGATTATATGTTAAATTGTTAGATGACATGTTGATTGATGCTGGTCTCTTAGCACCTATTTTTTCATAATTAAAATCTTAAGTAATTATAGAATTGTTATGATGGTAATAATTATTATGTTTGATAGAAATGTTCATGTAGAGAAAGGACAGAGAGTTTTAAATATTTAGTATGAGTCAGTATCATGGTTTCTGAGTGAAGACAGTCCTGGATATCAGCCACGAGCTCATTAATTATAAAGAAATAAAGCTTTATGACAGTTAAATAATTGTCAATGAGATAGTTATAAAACATCATTATCAGGTAAACTTTTATATCCTGAAAATTTAGAGAAAGAATTCTATGCCAATGTACAATGAAGACAAGAAAATCTGTAACCAGAGGCTTGTTAATTTAACCACCATTTCAATCTTACATTTTCATATTATTTTATCTTAAAACGAAAGCATCGACCAAACTCAAAATCAGCAGAACCAAATTTAGTCTTAATCATTTTGCCACCAGAGAAAAGACCTAATCCTGTTTGAAAAAAAATATAAAGTTATAGAAAGGAAAACAATTAGTTTTAACAAATCACTATCAAAATGAACAGCCATTAACACAAAACACCGTAATGATAAAATTTCAACTACTGCCTGCAGGGTTTAAAAAAGCTGCTGTCCAAGTTGTTTTACCCCGTTGCGGCAATGTCACGACTGGGAGCGTCATAAGCAGCTGGGATGAGAATCACGAGCACGTCGCAGGTGTGAGGCTAAGGCTTACCTGATGCACCTATTGGGGAGGTAGCTGGGGTCATGCTGTGGACACTGAGGCCCAGGCTCTGGGAGGGGCCGGGGGCCGACGCTGCGAGGGGAGGCCCCGGAGGGCTCTCCCTCTGGGGAGAGGTGAGCGGGGTGGTCGGCTGGGAGGTCTGTCCTCCGGCAAGTCGTGCCAGGCGCCTCCGGCGTATCTACAACAGGAGGGGAAAAGGGCATTCTGTAACTGAACGGAGACACAGCTCTGCCCGAGAACGCAGCCGCCGCCGCCGCCAGCCCTACCAGGGCCGAGCGGCCAAACACGCCTCGAGATAAAAGCACTCGGTCGAGACAGTTACGTGGTACATCAGTATTTCTGTGAGCTACCACCTCACTCTTTAAAAACTGTATCTTAATCTCTTTACCATCTCCGTTTATCGCACCTCCTTGACTGATACTGTGATAATATACAGTAAGCATACTACACTTTAAACACTAAAGCCTGCTGTGATTTTAATAAAACTATATAAATTGGTCATCTTAAATAGGTGAGACTGAAAATAAATATCCAATTTAATTCACTAAAACAATGAGAGAAAGTAACAAAAGTTACGCTAAGACTAACTTTACTATCATTTTCAAGAGCAAAATAATTAGGTTTTTCTTGATTTCAATAAAAATATAATCTTCCTTATACTAATATATATCCCGGAGTTATGAAGCAATTACAAGTATGTACCACACAATCCCAGTGGACCACAGAAATGTTTCCCAAACATCCTGATAGTCATTAATTCATAACCAGTCAATAAACGCCCACTGGCCACCTGCCGTCCCAGGCGGTGAGGAGACGAAGCCATCACGATAAGGCTTCTGGCTCCGCGCAAACATCAAAGAAACCAACCAACTAGGCTGCTCGCACTCCTTCCACCGTGAGTAAGGAAGATGAAGAATTAAATTAGGACCAGTGCTAACTGGGATGGACTTCACCTTGCCTGAACTAGGAATCTATCTGTTACCCTGGCATTGTGAGAAATCTGCTCCTTTTATTGTTCAGACAACCAAGAAACACCCCGATTTGTGACTTCAAAGTCCAAACGCCCTTCCTTGTGCCCCTGCTGCAAACACACCTATTGATGAATTTATACAAAACCCTGAACTGGTTCGGTTGCTCATCTAGCTACTGAACCAGATTAAGTGCCTTTCAGGAGAGGATTAGGTCATATTTATTTAACAAACACTGACATAGCGCTCGACTACCTTCTAGCAATGTTCAAGCACTCGACGCGTATGTGCTGACCTAATCGTCATAACCCAGTGAGGTGGGTACTTATATCACAGGCGCGTCCCCCGCAACACGCACAAACCGAGGCGAGGGCAGGCTGGCTACCCTGCCTGACGCGGCAGGGGCAGGCCTGGAACGCGAACCCATGTGGTCCGGCCCCCATGCCTGTGCTCTCACCACTCCAGCGGCAGTTGGGGACCTCTGCGGGTCCCCAAGGCCTTGCCAGGGGGTCTGTGAGGCCAAAGCTCTTTTCATAACAACACTAAAACATCTGCCTTTTCACTCTCATTCAACAAGTGCCCAGTGGCATTTTCCAGAGACCACATGACATGTGACG
>NW_011888867.1:5294429-5297758 GCF_000151845.1 Pteropus vampyrus
TTCCACCGTGAGTAAGGAAGATGAAGAATTAAATTAGGACCAATGCTAACTGGGATGGACTTCACCTTGCCTGAACTAGGAATCTATCTGTTACCCTGGCATTGTGAGAAATCTGCTCCTTTTATTGTTCAGACAACCAAGAAACACCCCAATTTGTGACTTCAAAGTCCAAACGCCCTTCCTTGTGCCCCTGCTGCAAACACACCTATCGATGAATTTATACAAAACCCTGAACTGGTTTGGTTGCTCGTCTAGCTACTGAATCAGATTAAGTGCCTTTCAGGAGAGGATTAGGTCATATTTATTTAACAAACACTGACGTAGCGCTCGACTACCTTCTAGCAATGTTCAAGCACTCGACGCGTACGTGCTGACCTAATCGTCATAACCCAGTGAGGTGGGTACTTATATCACAGGTGCGTCCCCCCCAACACGCACAAACCGAGGCGAGGGCAGGATGGCTACCCTGCCTGACGCGGCAGGGGCAGGCCCGGAACGCGAACCCACACGGTCCGGCCCCTGTGCCTGTGCTCTCACCACTCCAGCGGCAGTTGGGGACCTCTGCGGGTCCCCAAGGCCTTGCCAGGGGGTCTGTGAGGCCAAAGCTCTTTTCATAACAACACTAAAACATCTGCCTTTTCGCTCTCATTCCCCCACAAGTGCCCAGTGGCGTTTTCCAGAGACCACATGACACGTGATGTTGCAACTTCTTTAATAAAGAAGTTAATATGAGAATCCAGCTGTCTTCCTATAAAGTCAGACATTAAAAAGATTTGCAAAAGTGAAAACGATGTCACTCTTCTCATTGTATTTGAGAAATGTACTTGTTTCCATTACGTTCTTTACATTAATGTACAATGGCTTTCATTATTTTTGAAAGAATTAATAATTTTCAGTTTCTCAGTTTTCATTTCTAATATGGTAAATATCCATAGATATAACCCACCTACACGAATGCTCTTTGGGAGTCTCAGTATTTTGAAACGGTGTCAAGGACTCCAGAGACCAAAACCCGTGGGAACCGCGCATCCCACCAGGCCCCGCCTGTCTCTCACTCATCTTTATCTCCCTACAGGGCGACACGGCTCCTGGCCTGTGACAGGCGCCGGATGCTCACAGACCCGAACTGAGCAGAGAAAAGGGAAAGTCATCACGAATCATCCAAGGAGGACCGATATTATGATGAACTCACTGAAAGAAATTAATGAAGCATTTCTCTCATGCACACTTAACTGGGGTAGAGGCAGGGGGAGCAGACGAGAAATGCCCACCCCGACCTGTTCTCAAGCCAATTAATTACTCGAGCCAGAGAGCCAGGATGTGTGTTCACTGCTACCTTGTTTCCTTCACTTCAAACACAGACCATTTATCACCAAGTATCGTTCCTTAAGCCTGAGTCCACCCTCTCATCTCAGCTCCTCGGCCACCACGCTGTCGGGGCCACCTTCCTCTCTCACCAGGACCTCTGCCAAAGCTTCCTGAAGGGTCCACCTGTGTCCACTCTGGCCTGGTAGAGACAGAGGCCCCAGATTCCTTTCGTTAAACACTTTCACAGTTTCAGATTTCTGAACTGCAAATCAAAACCATAATGAGATAACACCTCACACCCGTGGGATGGCTACTATCAATAAAACATAAAAAAGGAAGTGTCAGCAAGGTCTGGAGAGATTGGAACCCTTGTGCACTGTTGGTGGGGGCATAACATGTGCAGCCACTATGGAAAACGGTATGGTGGTTACGCAAAAAATTAAAAATAGAACTACCCTACGATCCAGCAATTCACTCTGGCTACGTAGGCCAACACAACTGAAAGCAGGCAGGAACTGGAACAGATATTTGTTCACCTGTGTTCACAGCAGTCTTACCTGCAAAAGCCAAAAGGTGGAAGTAACCCAAGTGTCCACCAACGGATGAACGGTAAACCAGGCGTGGTCCACCCATACAGTGCAACATTATTCAGCCTTAAAAAGGAAGGACATTCTGACACACGCTCCAGCACAGGTGAACCTTGAGGACGTTATGCTACGTGAAAGAAGCCAGTCACGAAAAAGACAAATTACTCTCTGATGCCACTTGTATAAGGTACCGAGACCAGGTGAATTCATAGAGAAAGTAGAATGGTGGTTGCCAAGGGCTACGGAGATTTCAAGAATCTAAGCGAGGAAGTCAGTCCTAAGAGCTGAGAAGGTTACCGCAGTTTCCCCTACAATCCGTTCTCCGCACGGCAATCACCTTACTTTCTTAAACACACCGTCGCTCTCCCCTGCTTGAACCCTTCTGTGGCTTCCCAGGGCACTTGGAATAAAAACCAAGTCCTCACTGTGTCCTACAGGGCCACTGCCGTCTCTCCAGACTCAGGGTGTGTCACGCCAGGTGGCAGCCAAACTGGCCCTCTGACAGTTCCTAGAACATCTTAAACACTATCCCACCTCTGGCTGCTTGCAATTCCTTTAACCTGGGAGCAGTTTCTCGTCATTCTTGGCATGGCTGGTTCTTCCTCTTCCTTCCATTCTCACGGAGGGCTTCCGCCATCATCGCGAGCAGCACAGCCCTCCTCGCCACACTCACTTGATGTCACAGCCCTCGAGTCACATCCTTCAAGCACTCTTCACGGTCGAAAAACATCTCGTTTATTTCTACCTCACTGTCTTACTGTCTGCTTCTCTACTGGAATGGAAGCTCCGTGAGAAAATGACGTCCACCTCGTTCACTGCTGCGTCCCCAGCACTGAGCACGTGCCAGGCACGAACAGCTCTGTACATACTGAACAATGGGAGAGATTAATACATGGAGCTGAGGGAGGCAAAGTATTAAAACCACACGCAAGAAGGTTTAACTAAATATGCAAAGCCCAGACAGTGTTTCAGACTTCTGAGACTGACACTTCTTCAAACGGTCGTGCATTCGACACTCATCGAGTACGCCCTGCTCTCACGGGGCTTAAATTCTGAGGGGGGCCAGGTGGCTACGAGCGCCAGCAGAGAAAAATGAAGTAGGGCAGGGACATGCTGTGGAGAGGGCACCACCGTGTTCACGTAAGGTAGATGTAAAGGCTCCCTGTGAGGGGGCACCTGAAAACACCTGAAGGAAGAGAGGAAGCAAGCCGCGGGGTGTCGGGGAGTGTGGAGGGACTGGGCTTGGCACGCTCAAGGTCAGGAAGACCAGTGCGGTAGAGCAAAATGAGCAAGGGGGGAAAACGGCAGAAGACGAGGTCAGAGGTGACAAGGGGCCTCAAAGGCCATTGTAAGAGCACTGGCTCTGGGAAGCCACCAGGGGGTTTTGACCAGCAAAGTGACATGATCTGACTTACACTTTAAAATTTTATTTTG
>NW_011888867.1:5299153-5303969 GCF_000151845.1 Pteropus vampyrus
GCCACGGGCAGGTTCCTAGGTGCAGAGTACGTGGAAAGCTGGATTTAACCACAGTTGGGGTTCTGCCAGGCAAGTAGGTCAGAGGGAGAGGGGGACAAGGGAGTGGAGGGGTTGATAATGACGAAGGCCCAGAGTCTCCCCTGACGAAGAAGAGAATTAAGCGTGGCCACGTCTGGAGTGCAGACAGATGGACTGTCCTTCCCTGCAGCGCTACATTTAAGACGTGACAAGAAACGTGGCTGAGTCGAGTGAACTGAACCAGCACCAGCACCAGTAGGGACACCTGCACGCTGAGGCCTTGGGGATTGGCTGTGACGCTGAGTAACACATTTAACTCTTTAGAGTCACTGTTTCCTCAGCTAGAAAACAGAGATAATAAACGCAGCCCTAAATAGCTTTCGCAAGTAGTTGTTACAATTAAATGGGATGGTATATAAAAACATGCGTAAAGAACTATGGGTGAAGATAAATTAAGTGTAGTCTATTTCTACACTGGAAGCTATAGAGCAATCAGACGAATGCCCTTGTGCTCTATGTAATCACCTGGCTGGCTCTTACAAAGGATACTGAGCAAAAGAAGCCAGGGGTAAAAAAAAACACAGATTGCATGATTCCGTTTATATAAGAAAAATACAAGAAAAACAAGAAAATACAAGAAAAACCAAAAATACAAGAAAAATACAAGAAAAACGAAGCTGCAACATCAGTCAGGATAGTAATTACCTTTGGCAGGAGGGTGGGGGGACAGGGGAGATGACTGGGGAGGCACGAGCGAGCTTCTGGGTGCCGGTGACGGTCTTTTTTTAACTGGATGTTAGTTTCATAGATGTGTCCACTTTGACAAGGTTCATTGGGTTGTATACTCACTGCTATGGATATTCATCTTGTTATTCTTCATAACTTATGTTTTAAATTTCTCCTTTGTATGCTTCAAATAGGATAATTTTAAAAAATAAATCTTACTTATCTTTCAAGGCTTACTAGAAAGCTACGGTCTATGAGAATTCTATAATTTTAAAAATTTACTGTAAATTAAAATATCTTATACAACACTGATACTGAAGTTAATGCAGTATTTTAATTTTTAAAAATATGTTTGTGCATACACATCAATACAACGGAATGCTTGGTGAAGAGAGACTAAATTTTCACACAAACCAGCATTTGGGAATTTGGTAGAAGTTAAGTGTCATTACCTTAGAGGCAGCTACATTTAGGAGCCCATGCTTGATTTCGAAATCAAATTCAACCTTCACTACTTACTACCTGGGTAGGTTCATGATAAGTCGCTTAAGGCAGCGGTCTCCAACCTTTCTGGCACCAGGGACCGGTGCTCCTAGGAGAATCTAAAGCCTGATGATCTGAGGTGGAGCTGAGGCGGTGATGCTGGCGCTGGGGGGGCGGCTGCAGATACAGATGATGCTTCAATGGCTGGCCCACCACTCGCCGCCTGCTGTGCAGCCCGATTCCTAACAGGCCACGACCAGGGCTGCAGACCGGGGGTGGGTAGGGGACCCACGGCTTAATGCAGCTCTGTGCTTCAGTTTCCGCATCTCTCCCATGGGGATAAAAATAGTACCTTTCTCACAGATGTGAGAAAACCAGCACCCGGGACCTTTCTCCACTTCGTTTTTCCTCACGGCTCTGACCTTCACGGCCCTACTCCACGTATGACGTCTGTTTGTGTACTGCTTAATCTCCGCCCCCGACTCTAAGTTTCTTGAAGCATTTTTCTCTGGTGTCTCACCAGTGCCTAGAAGAGTACCTGGCACAATGTAGGTGCAATTTAAATATTTGCCGAATGAATAAAAGGAGAAATGAAAGTGCACTGCACACAAAGTTTACTATTTATGGACTAATATTGCCATTATCTTTGAAAAAGCCTACATACTGTTTTTGGAAAAATATGAAGGCACTTTAAATCTGGGAGCCAAGTTCGGCCTGGGATGTTAACTTCAGATGTTTCCTTCAGTGATATAAACACTGAATAAGTGTCCTGGCTCACTGCAATACGGGCTTGAAGGAAGAAAGGAAGTTTTCCAAGAGGAAAGATGTCCACTGTGCTGGTCTTCCCCTGTCCCCAGCCCCACCACTCCACAAACACAGGTTTAAAAACAAAACAAAAAGAATGAAGAACAAGACTTGGTTAAATACACTGTGGACTATTAAGGGAGCCAGAGGAGTGGAGTAAGGGACAGAAGCAGGTCCATGCGTGACAGGAACTGGTAGCAGGTGATCGGCAGGACTGTCCTGACCCCTATCTTGAAGACCTACCGGTAAGAGAAGAAACAGCCACAGCTGGGGCAGTGCTCTGGGCTGCCCACAGCAGCGCTGTCAGTAGAGGACAATGCCCTTCGGAGGGCTGGCCACCTTCTCCAGTGGCAGTAGCTTTGAACTGATTTAGCAACCTAAGGACCCTGGGAATGTCTGGACAGAAGACGCCCAAGAGAAGGGCTTTGAGCCACTGCAAGTATAAAGGTCTATGTGACACTCTGGACTCGTAAGAGATGTGACCTCACTTTTATCACAAACACATGAGACAAAAACTAAAAACAGTCCCAACACAGCAAAATATTATTAAACTTTTTTCTTACTCTACTTTTTTACACTAAGCACATAGGAGGGGCATAAGTTAAACAAAAGTCCTTTTTAGAATTTTGTTTTCCCAGACGTCAGAGAGAAAACACCAAAAACATAAAAAAGGAACTTCTAACTTCCCAACTTATGTCCTTGTTTTAAACCACAACTCAACCCAAACAGACTGATAACAAAATTCCTAGAGTTTTCTTGTCTTGACTGTTTCAGTTCTTACTTCACAAACGGCATTAAAATAGGGCTTTCTCCAGAACTGTTCTATCCTGCTGTAGCATTTCCTACCCTCACGTTCCTGATGAACTAAAAATAGATTCAAAACAGCTACTGTTCAAAACAGCAAGGCTCATTGTGGTGGCACGAGGCAGAACCTAAGACAGGATGGGCCACACTGTTCCTCTTATTTTTAGCACTTGGTGTGGGGAAAATAAACCCCAAAAGCATTGTTTTCCATTTAATAAACAGTCATTCTACAAAAGCATCTTACTTTTCTACTCAAAAAAATTAAATCTCAATATAAAGAAAAACTCTTTAAAATATTTACTCTTTGTGATGGTCCCCTTCTAGAGATATCTCCTATTCTGCCTTTTATTGGTGTTTTATTCTCTTTTTTAATAGCTAGCCATATCTAAAACTTATAAAATTTCACAAGATGCCCATATCTAAGTCTCATAAAACATCTCAAAATAAGTGCATTCAAATCTGAACACCACAATGCTGTGATCTAAAGTCTGCCTGTTTCCTTTTAAAAATTCAGAATTTTAAATTAATTTTTACTCAAAAGCTCCAAAAGTCTTGTCAGTTAACCCCCTTACCCTCGTTTTAAAGTGTATATTAAACTCAGTCTACTACTGTCACCCTATATATACGAGGCCAAAAATATAAAAAAGTACTTTTTCCTTCAACCTTAACATTATAGCAAGAAGTGACTTAAATTCTCCTTCAAAGATCTGAACTGAACATAAGGAAATGTCTCCTTACTTCTCAAAACAATGCCATCACCTTCTCCCCTGCAAAGAGGAAGCTGATTTGGCATTCAAATAGTACAGCTGTCTAGGTTAGTCACTGACAAACTACTTCAGCTGCTCAACACCCCAAGATAAAAGAATATTTTATAATTACATGAGTAACCTAGCCCTCACCGTGTGCCAGATGCTGTTCTAAGGGTTCACGTACATAAACTTAGTTAATAATCTAAAGAGAGCAGTGCATTTATTTCCCCATTTTATAGATGAGGAAACTGAACTCAGAGGTTAAAGTAACTTGCTCAAGGTCACAGAGCAAGAAAATGCAAGAGGAGAGGTGAACCTAGATAGTCTAACTCCAGTGTACAGTCTTAACCACACCCTGCTGATCTCTACAGTAGAAAATCCCCTCGGAGGTTGCAGTGACTTGCGGATAGAGGCAGCCTTATTCCCCTGATGATACAGTGCTCGTCCATGATCAGTTATGAATAAATGAATTTAGGTATTAGAATGTTAGTACTGCAGATATTATGGTCCTACTCAAACAACCTGGACTGCCAGGTCCAAGGGGGAAAGGCACAGAAGAAAATCGATGATTATGACATAGCACGATGAGATGTGCGCAAGATACAACAAGAGTAGAAAAGACTCTTGGGGACTGCAAGTCACTCTGGGGCATCTGTTGTCACTTCATAGGGAGGGTACACATACATCCATATCTGCTATCACCCGTTCATACCTATGAGGCTCAGTATGCCATATCTTTAAAAGAAAACAATATATTCGCTTCAATATCTCCTGCTCTTAAAGGAGGTATATTTTTATGTCATATGTATTTTACCAAAAATTTTTTTAAAAATTGAATTGAAAAAGCAGGTTGCAAAAGGGCACGCCCAATGATTCCCACTGGGTATCTCAATTACAACAGATATTATTATTACGGCAAATTATACATAAATGAAAATGGTGACGACACTTAACACATTTCTATTTTTCCCCACCTTTCTTCTCCTTGCACACTATTTCCAATGAAGGAAATGAAGCCCTTGTTATCTCTCACAACATCTATAAAACCTGGAAACATGCAGACGAAAGTGCAGCTCTGCTCCGCACGGTCCCTCCAAGACCTAGGACAGATAGGTCTACGGCCAAGCCACCCTAAACACGCCTGATCCCATCTGATCTCGGAAGCTAAGCAGGGTCAGGCCTGGTTAGTACTTGGATGGGAGACCACCTGGAAATACCAGGTGCTATAGGCA
>NW_011888867.1:5304558-5306963 GCF_000151845.1 Pteropus vampyrus
CACACACACACACACACAGAAAGAATGCGGCAAAAAGGCAATGCCGCGGACCGATACTGGTCAGTGACTGTTAGGAACCGGGCTGCACAGCAGAAGGTGAGAGGCGGGCAAGCGAGCGAAGCTTCATCTGTATCTGCAGCTGCTCCCCAGCGCCAGCATCACCGCCTCGGCTCCATCTCAGATCCTCAGGCATTAGATTCTCACAGGAGCACCGGTCCCTGGTGCTAAAAAGGTTGGGGACCAGTGAAGATTCCAGGTGATTCATTCAACCTTTCTGCAGATTTGGAAATTTTCAGAATAAAAAGCTGAGGAAAACTTGAGACCCGCCAGCATGCGCTGGGTTTTCTCCAGCTGTGTTCAGGTACACATAGCAGGCATGGAGCTGCCGGAGCCAGGGCTGCCACATGAGCACAGGAAGCGAGAAAGAAGCGAGGTCATGGCAAATGTGTGAGGGGGTGACTATGAAGCAGAAACCCAAGACACAGGAAGCCCTGGCAGCACTCGGATTCTGGGTTCGATTCTCTTCCTGTGACCCAGCTATCTTTCCATCCCTGGGCTCAGAAGGAGGACCCCTGCATCCTCAACATAAATTCCATCATTTGCGTAAGCTCGATAAACTGTTCTACCGCCTACTGCGTTTATAAATACTTCAATTCCCCAGAGACTATCAGCACTATTTGATTGTGCACAGAGAATCCCCTCGCTCTTTTCACTATTGGTTTCCCGGACTCAAATTCACTTGCACCAACTAGAGTAATGGCACAATCGAATCATCTGAGAGGGTAATTTTGAAAATCGAGCAACATGCAAATTCTCACACTGTGCATGTTCTCTGACAGTTGAGTTTCTACTTCAGGACATGTAGGGGTTAGCCAGGTGAAGGGACAGAGGGGCACCGGCCAAGTGGGGAGGTTTTGTGAGAATACACGGTGTTTAGGGGATTCTGAGTCGTTTGCTAAGGCGAGTGTGTGTGGCCACGGCAAGAACAAGGCAGGAAAGGCATGCTGGGACAAGCTCAGGATGGGCTTTGAATACCATCTGAAGAAGCTGAACTTTTTCATGAAAGCAAGGAAGAGACTTTGAAGGATTTAAGCGGGGGAGTTACTGAGTCAGATTTACAACGAATCAGTCTAGCTACTATGTGGAGAATGGACTGAGGCGAGACAAAGCAAGCCTGGGCAGTGGGGGCTGTGGAAAGGAGAGTCCCGGGGCTATTTAAGGTGTATAATCAACAGAAAGCGGTCATTATTTGGAAGTGACATGTGAGGAAGAGTGGAGAGTCTAGACTTCAAGCCAGGATATCTAAGTGGATGGTAAAATTTCCTCAAATTGAGAATACGGAGGAAGGAGATTTTAAGAAGAGGAGTTATAGACTACTGACTATGAGATGCCTGTAAGAATACCCAAACAGAAATGCCCCACAGGCAGGTAATTTTGTTTTATTTGTGGTTATTATTTTGTTGTTCTAGCAAGAATTTAAAGTGATTAATACAAAAATATATAAAATATATTTTACTTATTTTAATACTTAAAATATTAAATTAAAATCAAATAGATAAGGAAATTAAGACAGTACAATGATGACAGAAAAAATAAGATAAAGCCAGAAGGGAGATTAGTACACATTACACACGTATATCAACACAGTATGTGACTGACACCCATATCACACACTCAAAACCAGAAGATGCTTAATGCCAAAATACAATTCAGAGAAAGCAATTTTAGAGTGGTCCAAACAAGGTGATCACACATCACCTCTGCTGGTGTGGCTTGATTTAGGGAGGGATTTTAGAGTACCTCGGGCAGGAGCTCAAAACCTGAGGGTCATGAGGGTCTCTGGTTTTCGTAAGATTTTTCAGAGGTCCCCAACACAAAAAATCCCTCTCTCAGAGAATGGATGCATCTACATCCTTCACTCAGTCCCCAACAGAAACACGCTCTCAATAGAGCTGATGAGAACTGAGCCATAGAGTTTTAGGGGTGCTCCGATGACCCAAAGCAGAGCTGCGTGTGTGCGTACAGCATGCTGCGGAGCCACACGCTCTCGCTGCCCACATGCGGGGGCAACTGGAGGTGAGAGTCCAGGCCGCAGGCAGGAGAGATGCACTGGCCAGGGGACTGGGGAGCCACCAGTATTTACATGGTAGACAAGCCTAGGTACCAAGAGGGTGGACTTTGCTATCTACTTCACATCCACCTCCTGAGCACTCGAGAACGGGGCATGGACCACAGGGGCACTAAAAAACTATCTGGGTCCACGGCCATGCCACCCTTAACAAGCCCCATCCTGTCTGATCTCGGAAGCTAAGCAGGGTCGGGCCTGGTTAGTTCTTGGATGGGAGACCGCCTAGGAAGACCAGGTGCTGTAGGCGTAAAATGAATGAATGAATGAATGAATGAAT
>NW_011888867.1:5309693-5327586 GCF_000151845.1 Pteropus vampyrus
AATATTTTTTGCCAAGCCCTTCTGTCCTGCATAGTTTCTTTTGAGAAATCAGCTGCCAGTCTTATGGGTGTTTCCTTATAAGTAATTACTTTTCTCTTGCTGCTTTTAATATTCTTTCTTTGTATTTAACCTTTGGCATTTTAATTATGATGTGCCTTGATGTGGGCCTCTTTGGATCCCTGATTTCTGAAATTCTCTGAGCTTCCTGGGGTTTTATGTCCATTTCCTTCACCAAGTTAGGGAAGTTTTCCATCATTATTTCTTCAAACAGCTGTTCAACATTTTGATTTTCTTCTGTTACGCCAATCAGACGAATATTTGGAGCCTTAATAGTGTTCCATATCCTCCTTCAATTTTTTTTATAGTCTTGCCATCTTTTTTCTTGCCATTCTGATTGAGAGTCCTGATTGGCTTTCCTGTCCTCTAGATAGGGCACTTGATCTTCTTCTTTATTCACTTTGTTTATTCCATTTAATATACTTCTCATCTCAGATAATGTGTTCTCCATTTCAGACTGGTTCCCTCTTATAATTTCCATTTCCATTTTTGTTTTTTCTCTCTTTGTTGAAGTTCTCGCTGAATTTATCTACACTTCCCAAAAGTTCATTGAGCATCTTTATAACCAGTATTTTGAATTCTGCATCTGTTAGATTGCTTGACTCCATTATTCCTGGCCCTAATCCTATCCAAAACTCAGATGGAGCCCCACTAATGTGCTGCATATGCCAGCATCTCTACATCTTCATTAAGTGACACAGGGTCACAAAGAGGTGACCCTGCCCTCTAGAACACTATCCGGCACCCCTGACACTGACTGAGGCCCTAACTCTCTTCTGGAAAGCAATCTGGCTATACTCCGGAAAAAGCCTCAAAGGTGACCATGCCCTTTGACCCAATAATACCACTTCTAGAAATCTTAGGGAAATCATCCGAAAATCAGACAAAGATTCATATACAAAGCTTCATCACAAAATCATGTATAATTTGGGGGAAAATGAAATCCTATACCTAATGATGGAAAAACCTACAGCCATTAAAAATGTTTTAATTTGTAAGTGTACAAGGAAATGCTTATCATGTAATGTTAAGTGAACAGCAATATATAAAACTGCATACAATATTATTCTAACGATTTATTCATTGATTCAATAAACTTTGACCGAGCCCCTAGGTTTCAGGCACTGAGATAAACGGGCTTTGATAAAAAAGGTGGTTTAGTCTCTGCTGTCAATCTAGTGGCAGAAACGCACAAAAGCAGATCGCTCTCAAGCGATACGGAAAGGACAGAAACAAAGCCAAACCAGGGTGGGGCCTACAGTAACATGGGGTATCAAAGGGACAGGTTGCAGGGGAAGGTGACACTTCAGCTGAGTCTTAAAAAATGAAAAGCCGTTTAATGCTCAGAGAGGGAGGGCTCCAGGTACAGCGAGGTACAGGGGTAAGAAACAGTAGAATATGTCAAATATATGCACACACAGAAAATAAGGGAAGGGAATAAGCCAAAAAATTAATGATGGTTACCACTGGATAATAGGGTTACAGGTAATTCTTGCTTTTCCTTTATTCTTGATTTTGGAATTCTCACAATGAATCATATAGAACTCAGTGAATCTATACTACTGAATTTATAATCAGAAAAAAAAACTTTTAAATGAAGAGGGTAGTCTATAAATATTTCTCAAATATTTTTGAGTTCTAAAAATCTAATTCGAGGTTAAAAAAAAAAATCACGTTAGACGATTTATCTTGGAAAAATATAAACCCTACCCTAGAAAAAAATAGTGCCTTTAAATGATAAAATTTTGAACAAAGACTTTGTGTCTACCTTTTGTTTCCTGTTTTCAATTTTTGCCTCATAGAGCGAATCTAAAGTATATTTGTTGTAGAATTTATAGTACTCTGATCCTTGCTTTAATAGTAAGGCATAAAAAGGAGGTCTGAGAAGAGAGGAACAGACGACCGGTCCCCTTCCCGTCATCGTGGCACCATAAGTTTTAACACACATGAATTTAACAGCTCAGCACGGACTCCACTGCTCACACTAACAAATAAAGGATCAAGCCCTTCAATCGGCGAGAGCTGTCACAGGACACACAGGGAACCGTGGAAAGAGACAAGAGTAGCGCAGCGCTGTCACCTTCGCAGTCCCAGTTTTCCAATCATCTTCTGCTTCACTTTCCAGATTAGTCGCCCAGCTCAAAAAATGTTTACTCAAAGTTACAAAAAGCCTGATTTCTCTATTGCATTTTTTCTCCAAAGGATAATATAACCACATCGAGCAGGGGATCGAATATGTTGAGCAGGGGGACCATCCGAAACGGCTCCCAGCCCAGAGCACCCCAGGTTGTAAGAGTCCCTTTCACTCTCAGGAGAGTCCTGGTTTGGGCGTGACTGCTCGTAGTCACCCTTCATCTGTGTGACAGTCCCACGTTCAGCCCCTGTGCGGTGCCCCCTCCACTCTGGCGCCTCCCTTTACCTGCATGCATACCATCATCAGCTGCCTGCCCCACCTCCCCTCCCAGCAAAAGGAATGCAGAGAGGCAAGTCATCTTCCTCCCTTCCTCCACGAGAGCTTTTCTAGTTGAATATCTCTCTCGAAATTCTAACAAAGGCCAAATTCCAGCAATACAAGCAATATACTCAAGTTTCAAACTAGTCATCTTTTGATGTCCTACTCCTACTGTCTTGGCTGTTTTACCATAGGACACTCACACCCTCAAACTAGCCAACCCTCAACCCAGTAGTCTGGTCCCTGACAAAGAAATGGTTTTACTGCCATTAGAAATAGACAGTACGCTCTATTTTCTTAGCGGGGGGAAGGTCGTGGCCTTTACAACACTCAAGTGTAATCCAGTGCTTACATTATTTTTTTCTTTTTAAGTTTCATAAACCACAAAAGATAATTAACGTCAACACTTTTTGCCTGATCAATAGTATAGAAAACGTTAAGTATGCCTAACCACGTCCTAGCAGCTGGCAAAGGCTAAGAACCAAAGGCATAACCTGCTCAATTACCAAAAGTACTTTCCTGAGTCACCCGTAACACTGAAAATATTAATATAATCACTTCTAATTAGAATAATAAATATCTTAAAATAAAGACTTATTCTACACTCTTCATCAACATTTGGTGTCAAAGCAATTTTTTTTCAACATTCGGTATTATTTTATGTTTCAGGTGTACAGCATAGTGACCAGACATCCATTGACTTACGAAGTGATCCCACGGGTCAGTCCAGCACCCACCCGGGACCACACAGTCACCACAATACCACTGACCACATTCCCCGTGCTGCACCTACGTCCCCAGGACTATTCTGTAACTGCCAATTTGTACTTCTTAATCCCCTTTACCTTTTCACCGAGCCCCCCAACACCCCTCTTCTCTGGCAATCACCAGTTTGTTCTCTGTATCTATGAGTCTGTTTTCATTTTATTTATTTTGTTCATTAGATTCCACATTTAAGTGAAATCACATGGTATTTGTCTTTCTCTGTCTGACTTACTTCACTTACTGTAATACCCTCTAGGTCCATCCATGTTGTTGCAACTGGTAAGATTTCATTGTTTTTATAGCTGAGTAATATTCCATTGTATCTATGTACAGAGCAATTTAAAAAAAAAGCATTCCACTTGAAAGTGAAATAAGGGGCCAAGTGCAGTGGATGAATGGACAGCTGCCCCATCTTCACCAAGTTTTCTACTCATCAGGCTCTCAGGGGTCGCAATTCCAGCTGCTCCCATTTCTAGCTGTTACCTCTCTGAGCCTCGGTTTCCCCATTTAGAAAGTGATAATATAAACATCACTTACAATGCACTATCTGAATTGGAATCTACTTCCGGGTCCACTACCATTAGAAACAGACACACTATACGAGCCCAAGACACTCAGACTTGGTCTATTACGTCCACTGCCAGAGCCCCAGCAACTATAACGATGCCCACCGCAGACAGCACTCAGTAAATATCTGCTGAACAAATGAAAAGTGTTCACCTAACACACAGTAAGGTCTTCTAAAAAAAAAAAAAAAATCTTGAGCTTTTTGCCCTTTGCATCTTCCTTTTAGGCCCAGATGCTGTTTTCCTTTGGCCTAGGGCTCTGTTTCCCCCAAACAGTATGAATATGTAACACAGCTACTAAAAAGCATCAGATCTGTTAGCTGATTGTGAAATTAGCAGCAGGATCAAGAGCCAACGTTATGCGGCGAAGAATCATCTTGAGAGTGGGATTGTATAATTGGATCTGGCTTTTAAAAACTGATTAAAAAATGATTCTTGCAGTTGCAATTTTATGTCCTCACCAAAAACAGCTCAAGTGGCAGAAAGAGACGGTACGGTCCCCAGTCTCATTTTTGATCTCACTTGGTTAAACAGACAAGACAACCTAGATGAGACCAAGTAACAGCTACTCCTGATGCTATTCCATAAAATGTATTCTGGTCACTTAAAAGTGCAGTGAAACAGACAGTAGTAAACATTTTTAAAGAATTTTTTAAAACCTAGGTATGTGAAAAGAGGTTTTTTAAACTGACTCACAAAATAATTATTGCTGAAATCAAAGTATAAATTCTTCTGGGGCAGAGTTCTTTCATTTTCTCTAATCTCCACCAAATTCTACATTCACACTCACGCTAAATACTCCAAAGCCAATATTCCAGCAAATCTACACAACAGCGTTAGAGAAAATGGGCTCTTTCAGAGAGAAAAACTGACTCTGGCCCCTGTATGTCCATCAAGTTCTTGGTATGAAAAAAAGATTTCCTTCCTAATACATATCATTAATGTTTAAGCTCCTCCTGCAAATTAAGCATCATCTCTTGGTCAAGGCCACTAGGCCCTTTTTAAAACCGGAAATGGTGACACTGTCACATAACCATCGCATTCCAGGATGGGTGATGGTACTTTATTACTTGTATGCATTAACATCAAAAAAGACAAGGAGGTGCCCAATGGGACACTTGCACAAGCCATTTTTCCACTTGGCATTCACTAAAATTCTCCCCCTCACAAGCCATTCTAATCTTAACATCTCAAGGCACATTTCCCTACACCAGAAATCACCGAATTTTTCTTGGCATGAGCACATTTTCACAAAGTAAAAATGAATGAAAAACAACAAAAAAAGCCCTTGCAGATGATCCACCCCATCTGCCCCAAACTGTCCCTTAAGGAAAAAAAAAAGTGGGGGTGTTTCTTTTGATGAAAAACCACAGAAATGATGCCTGGTCCGTATTTATCATTAGTAAAACATTAACTAACGTAAAAGGTTAATTAACCTCAGTCACCAAACACAAACGTATATGTGCTATCATATGTTAGCATCCTAAAAAAAATGCCATAATCTACACTACTCTACCTAACTGATGTTCAAAGCTCAAAAGAGCTATAAATTTCTTCTCCTTGTAGGCTGAGTGTTAATGTTTTAACTGGCCCACAAAATAACTATTGCTGAACCAAAGCATAAATTCTTCTGGTATACAGTAAGGTAGTTGGGTTTTTTTTAATTTTTAGCATTTTTAATTTTTTTCTTCACCTTGCCTCAAAATAATTTTATTACCTGCTTTTTTCTGGATGTCCCTATTTCTTAATACCCTGAACATGACAATTTTATGAGTAAATCAAATCACATATAAAAAGATCTACAGAGTACATTATAAAAGTTGCTAGATGTTTTAATTTTCCACTAATTTTCATTCCCCTCTCTGAAATAACTTTTCCTCACTAGAACTAGTACAGACTTTGCCCATCTCTAACATTAAATGTACTTTAATATTTTTGAAAATTACTAATTTGTACAGAATTAGTTTTGGTCAATCGCAATACCTGATAAGTATTTACAGATAAACACCAATAATACTACAGAAAACTAGCCTTTAGATAACATTTTTAACTTAAAAAAATTTTAATTTTATAACCAACATGAATTATAGTTTTAAATACAATTTATACTTTATGAAAACAAGCATTCTATAAAAATGACCAAAATATGTATTGTAGTTGATAAAGCACAAAAGATGTTTTGAGATAGAAGAAATAAAATGTGTGACATGTTGTTAACCAATGTCACCATTAAAAAAAAAAGGACATGAAAATGACAGTATGAAAGGAAATACTCATCTCTCGAAAATCTTGATTTTTTAAAAAGTGTATCTCTTTGATGAAGTTAAATGAGTTATCCAGAGTCAATACCATGTATCAATATCATGATTTCATGGTAGAAACTTGTTAAAAATTTCAAGAAATTCTATTAATGACATGGCATTATAGTCAGACACATAATAATATCTTCTCTATGAAAACATGAACATCTCTCTTTGGTGAGACTTCATGTGTTTTCTAAAATCGTGGGATCTAGTCAAAATCTACCCAGTCATAGCCACCTTCACAGAGAAAGTCAGAGACAAGCAGGACCAGCTACAGAATGTGCGGAGCCTGGCGCACATGAACATGAAAATGCAGGGCCTCCTGCTCAAAAGGCACTAAGACTTTCCAGACAGCAACAGCAGAGCATTCAGCCAAGGGTGGGGCACTTCTGACTGGAGGCCACATGCCCTGATGACAAGTATAGACATAGTGTCTGACAAAAGGCCTCAACCTGATACAATTCTAGATAAGTGCCTGGCGGGTGATGGGTGTTCAATATGATTTGCTTGAAAATCCTAGTCCAGCTCCCAAAAAAGTCCATAAGCAAAGTGCTACCTCATGTAGTCAGAAAATTTAACTAATTACCATGACATTAGTACACATCTGGAATCTATACCAAACACTGACAGAGACCAAAGAAACAATGTGCATTGAATACATTTCATAATGTTTAATTATAAAGCTAATTAAGTCAAGGCCGAGCACTTCTCAAAACTAAGATCCAAAAGATACCTCTTGGCACAGCCTGACTACTGTCTTCAGGAAGTGGACAAGACGCTCAAGATATGGCAGCTGGCGGGCAGTTAACACAGTGACGTCCGACCCAGAAATCCCACGCCTCCCGAGCCCCGCGGCGGCGGGGACGGTGCCCCCAGAAGACAAAATAAGTGATCTGACGGGAGTAAACCGAGTCACCCGAGTTTTGTCAGTTCTGGCACACAGCATTTTCTCCTGGGACTCGTCAGGTCCCATCTGCCCAGTTCCTTCCGAGTTCCACCTTCACCGCCTGAGGACATTCCAGCCATCTGGTCACTCCACATTTTAGGAAAAGGAAGCAGGAGGCTGACAGGTGATAACGACGTGGCTCACGGAAAGATGGGCGCTGCGTGAGAAGAGACTTTAGGAAGTAGCAGGGAGCGCGGAGGATTCCAACAGCACCCCCCACACGAGCGGGGGCTGTCACCCTAAGCAGTAAGACACCGTCTTTTATGATCTTGGCGTTAGTCCACGCGGAGGGTTTGTTAGGTGTTATATGGGCACCAACTAAAATTCTCACTATGTACAATTCAATCTTACTCTGGAAAAAGAGCGCTAATATATCCCAGGTGTCCACACTGCCAGGGCACTGCACTGGGGACTTTATTGTTCACCGCCCTTAGATAATCTTAAGAACAATGCCATGAGACACGTATGCGGAACCCCATTTTGCAAGTAAGGAAACTGAGGCTCAGAAAGTGTAAGTGCTTTGCCCAGGGTCATCCCACTGTTGGTCCAAGTAAAACCCAGGGATATCTGACTCTGAATTAGAACTCTGACATAGGTTTCTTTCAAGTGCCTACCTTAATCTAACTAATGCAACTGTATGTAGCAATGGGCAAAAAAAACCAAAACAAAACTATTGTAATACAAGAATTAAGAGTCACAAACAGACACATTGTATTCAATTCACGCATTCAACAAACATTTACTGTGGGTCACCCTGTGCCAAGCCCTGTGCCAAGAGCTGGATGAAAAACAGTGAACAAAAAGTCAGGAGCTGATGTTGCAGTGGACAGTTCCAATGCAGTGTGGTTAGTATCAGAATAATTTTAAGGGGATACCTTTTCTGTTCTTCCTACTTCTCCCCACCTCCTCCTCCTTCAGCTTCTGCCGATTCTTACTGGTGTAGGAGAGTCTGAGGTCACACATTTGGCTGTGCCTGATCATCGTATCACGAAACTTTTCAGAGCAACAAACACCCGCCAATATCAGAGGTTTTTCATCATCTGCGGCATTTCTCAATTTCAAAAAAATACATGTAATACGGTTTACCCAGAGTAAGACATAATTGAAACGTGTATCTTCGTTACAGATTTTTCTAAATGTCAAGATCCTGATCATCTTTAAAGACTAACTCAAATCCTCCCAGAGCCCCTCCCAGCCTTCCCAGTCAGAATCAGCTGCTCTGTCGACCATACTCTCCTTTTTAAAATATCTTTGTTAACTGGACTCTAGCTGGCTGTCTTCTTGTCTCCTCACTGGTGTATGAGTCCACTGAGGATAAAGACCAGGTCTTATATTCAGGGTGATATCTCCCCATGTGTAAGCCTCATACCTAGCACAGAGTAAGCATCCCACATACATTTGTTAAAATTAAACAAACAGAATTAATAACATTCAGATCTTTTACCACATTATTTATTTGCCGCTCATGTTTATTTGTTGATTTGTTTTGTTTTAAAAACTCTAAAAAGTAACTAAGTCTACAGCCAAGCCATCCTGAACAAGTCCGATCCCGTTCAATCTCGGAAGCTAAGCAGGGTCGGGCCTGGTTAGTACTTGGATGAGAGACCACCTAGGAAGACCAGGTGCTGTAGGCGTAATAAATAAATAAAATAAGGAATTGTAAGCTGACAAAGTCCTTGCAATCTGTGAGGTCAACCAAGGGTCGCCTCGCCTAAATAAATAAATAAATAAATGATAAAAATCAATAAATAAAAATAAATAAAAAGTAACTAGAATTTGATCAAGGGTGCACCAGATTATGGTTCAAAATTTATATATGGGACGCTTTAGGCCCAAAATGTCCTGCTAGGAATAACATACAAATCTATCTCCACGCCTTTATTTCCCATCTCAAGGAAAGTGAAGAACAGAGTAAACACTGAAAACTACTTACTGAATGAATAAAGGAATAACAGGGAATGGTAAAGATAAAATTTTAAAGGATAAGCTCACCAAATATTTTCTTCTCACTTATTAAGCCATGGCTTCCAGCATCCTCGATGGCTCCCTCACATCCATCCCTGAAGCCTACGCCTCACTCCCGAGCTATCGACTCTCTCTTCCCATTATCTCTTGAACCTACTCCAGTCAGCAATGAAATTGGACTTGTCAAGGTCACTAGTGACCTCCATGTTGCCAAATAACATTGTCAAGTCTTGATCCTCCTCTAATTTCCTTGTTGACACAGAACAGAGTTGAACACTCCCCTCCACCATGAAACACTTTCTTCTCCCGATGCCAGGACTCCATGATTTCTTGACTTAGCTCCAGCTCAGTGGCTGTCCCTCGTCAGTCTCCTTTGCTGAGCCTTTCCAGAAATCTTTTCCTCTTTATCTCCTCACCTCTGGGATGACTGGAGGCTCAGTCCTCCTTCCTGAATTGCAAACTCAATGTATATCCAACAGGCTACTTGACATCTTCATGTGGATAAATAATAGGCAATATAATCACAATATAATCAAAACAGGCAGTTTAATTTCTCCTTCCAAATCTTCTCTCTCAATTTCCCCCATCTCAGTATACAACAGCTCCATTTTTCAAGATGCTTAGGTTAAAGCTCTTGGTATCACGATGGCAGAGATGGCTAACTGCCTGCTACTATACACGGAGCCGCTCTTGCATTTCGTTGTGGCCACGTGATTAAGTTCTAACCAAGAGATGTAAGCAGTGATGTGTGACACTTTCTGATCCTGTCCTTAAGGGACAGGAACACGCTCTCCCTTTCCCCTTTAGTGTCTTCCTGAGGGCTGTAACGAAGACGTGCTTAGAGGACCTGGAGCAGCCGTCTGGGACTACCCACTAGATGCCTCGCACTGAGGATGAGAGAGCACAGAACACAGTAAGTCTGGCTCCCCGGTAACCATGGAATTACTGAACCAACTCTCAATCCCCTATTCAGATTTTTACTTAAAAGAAAAGTAAGCTTCCATCTTGTTTAAGCTATTATTATGTTGCATTTCTCGGCTGCAGCAGCCAAACCAATATCCTAACAAATACATAGAATCTGGAAGCTGGAAGGAATCACCCCGTCATAGAAGATAAATATGTGGCAAAGGCCTAGGGCACAGCACAGGCACAGATATTACAGGATGGGAGGCTGGTAACCCATTTGGCCACAGTAAAACATTTGGTAAAACCTGTGGCACCTCAGAAAACAGGCTGTGTGCCAACGTGGCCTGTGGTTCCAGGGGAACTGGTTGAACGGTTTGGAATTTGGGTGCTTATTGGCTTCCTGCCACTGTAAGCAAGAAGTTCCCCAAGAATGAGACAGACTCAAGCTGCAGCTTGCCGATTTGCATGCAGAGTTAAAAGGGAAGACAGGTGTGCCTGGTCCACGGTCTGCAGACTAAGTTTACTCAGAGCCTAGAAATCCAGGGGCTAAGTAGGGCCAAAAAGCCAGCTCCTTCAGGACCCAGCAGGAAACGCTGCAGAAACCGTTCAGCCCAGGAAAGGGGGATTCTCCAAAAACCTGGCCCCAGAGGAAAAGAGACACTGAAAAATGACCACAGAGGGCAAAAGACAAGGGAGTTCCTCCAACACAGTAGACAGACCAGGCTGCCAAGTGGGCTCGGTCAGGGACTGCCACCACTGACAAGGCGGGGAGCCCCCACGACACAGCCTGGCAGGAGCTGATGATGGCTCCGGACCGGTGAGGGGTCCACGTGCCCAGTCGTCTTTTTCCCAAATGAAGTTGAGTTTTTAATTCCATCACCCTCTCCTACTCCACCGCAGACCCTGGGAACGGGGAGCACTGGGTAGCTTGTATTTTAATCCAGAGGTTCCTGGACTGTACACTGCCCAGAGATTCCGGCCTCTGAAGTCGACTAAGGGTCGTCTCCTTTGGGAAGGTGAACGGTGCGTTTTAGATTTGGGAAGAAGGGTTGGTTAAAGGCCTAGGCTGTGCTCTCCTTCTAACATAAGGGAACTTTTGGCTGAACATGGCTACCCAGTAAAAACCACACTTCTCGGCTTCCTGGCATATAGCTGTGGCCATGCGACAGGTTCTGGCCAGTGGGAGGTGAGCAGAAGTGACCGGTGCAACTGCCAAGCTGTGCCATTAAAGAGAAGGAGCATGACTTCCTCTCCTCTCCTCTCCTCTCCTCCCGCTGGCTAGAATGCAGACACACACGGACCAAAGATGGAAGCTATATATTAGGCAAGTGGGTACAGTAAGACAGAGGCGCCTGGCCCCTAATGAGCACAGAGCTCATTACATATACATTCAGTATATGCCTAGCATCGTTCTAGACCATGAGGATTTACTCTCTCCACCAGAACCCCGGTCCTGGGGCTCCCGTATTGGCCTCTTAACCTTTCTTGGTTTCACCCTTCATTTCTTCTCTTCACAGCAGCCAGAAGGATTTCTTTAAAATATAAATCAGAATGTCAGCCCCACAAAGGCAGGGGTCTCTGCCTGTATTGTTCACGAGTAAATCCTCATGGTCTAGAACGATGCTAGGCATATACTGTATGTCATCAAACATAAGGTGACACTGATTATAACCTGTGCCACTATTTTTTGTACCAACGAGAAAAAAAACACTGCCCATGAAACCACAGCAAAACACACTAACAATAGACAGGGACAGAGTAGTCATCAGTTACATCAGCCTCTCACTGCTTTCAAACTTCTTTCTGAGGAACGGGGAGTGTCTCTGACCAGTTAAATTGCTTGCGTACGAAAGGCAATCCTTCTAATTGTATGTTCAATTTCAAAATGTGACAGTGGCTTCAGAGATTTGTGGATCTCTGCCTGTCTAAAGCTCCCTAATGCACTCAGTTGCTGCTTTGCAATAAAATACGGAATTGTGGTCATTCCTCCGACAACAAACATTTTCTTTATTAATATCAAATTGACACCCCGCCGCTGTTTCCATTCCTCTCTGCATACAAAGCAACATTTGCTTTCATTGCTGATCAAAGCATAATTAATTTACTTGAAAGCATTTAAAATGGCAACGAAAATTAACACTCAACTGAAGGGGCAATAATATGAACAGGTATAACTAGGTTCCCACGTAAACAAGAAACGACAAGTGTGTCATAACTGCCACCTGGCCAATGGTGATTACACTACTATAAGAAACATCCCAATTTCAAAGATGTTAAAATGCGGGGGGTAAAAAAAAGAGCAGGGGTCATTTCAAAATCTCCTAAAACCCAGTTTTAAGAACTCGGTAAGTTTTTGCTGACAGAACGAGTAACTTCGTCTCCTGCCACTGCGCCCTGGCTTAGCAGGCTCCAACCACGCTTGTCTCCTTGCTGTTCCCGGAGCAGAAGGATGCGCCCCGGTTCCTGCTGCTCCCTGTAACTGCGAACATAAATTTCTATTCAAAAGCCACTTCCTAAAACTGCACACACTCCACACATCCCATTGCGCTCCACCCCTTTGGCCTACTTTATTTTTCTTCATAGTCTTATCAAATGACATCTTCTGTGTACAGTATATGTTTATCAAGTCTCCTCCCACTAGAACGAAGCTCCATGCAAGATGGGCTCATGTGGTGTCTGACACGCAGCACGTAAACAATAAGTGTCATTGAATGAGCTGCTTACAGGAAGACATCTCCACCCCAGACACAGTGAAAGCACCTCCTTGAGAAATACACTCTGCTCGGAGCAAAGGCCTGAAGCCCAAGGGCCCATCAGAAGCCTTTCCATTCATCCTCTCCCCAACAAGAGCAGAGGGCTACTCCATGATATCCGCTCTTGGCAACACTAGGGCTTCCACTTCGCATCTCAAAAGGAACAATACAAATGCTGTAAATGTTGCAGCGTGCTGAGGTTATGTGTTTGGAGGTAGTTCACTAAAGGCATTAAGAACGCTGGAACCAGTCCCTGGATCAGCAACCAGGGTTACTGCCTACTAGTCGTGTGCCTCTCAGCAAATTACTTAATTTCTATTAGCCTCAATGTTCTTATCTGTGAAACGGGAATAATACCAACCTTACTGACCAAGCATATATTAAGAGCTCAATAAATGTCAGCTGATATCATTGTCATTCTCTGTCTCTTGGCTAAAATGAACAACAGGAGTAGAGAAGGGGCCTGGCAGGCTACATTTCATTCTCCTACCATGCTTGAGGAAGAAATATCCTGGTTTTAAAGTGCATGGTGCAATCATCTATCAGGGGAAAGAGTGAGCTTAGCTTGCGAGGCTTGTTACAAAGAAAGAAAAGGTCAAAGAGATGGAGATGTCAGAATAGAAAGGCCAGGGGTGGGGGTCTCTATGTTGGTTCATCTTTCAGTGGTCCAAGAGAACTCATCACTCTCTCCCATATCTGCTCCTTGTCTGGAATTCCTTATCCCTCCCCCAGTTCATCTTTCTCCCAAGCTAGAAACTAAGGACTCAGTTTTTCTTTGCTCCTCCCCTACCTCCACCTCCTTCACATCAAACTCATCGTTAGAAGTGGCTTAACTTTGATACTAGATTCTGGTGTCTGCCCTCCTCCGTCCCCACTGCCCGCACCTTACTTCAGACACACTCCTGCATAGCAATGACAGCTCCTAATTTGTCTCCCAACCTGCAGCCACCTTCTACGCCCTTGCCAACCATCTTTCTAATCCCTTAAGATCCCACAAAGGCCTCTTAACAGTCTTACTGGGAAAGTCCAAACTCCAAGCATTTCTGAAAACTCTCCAAGATTCGGCTCCCCCAGGCAAAATCCTGTCTTCAGTCCCATATTTCTTGTTCTTTCCTGAGCTCCCCAGACTCACAGCCAATTCCAAGAGTCCTTCTCCTAGCAACTACTATTCACCACAAACATCATTTTTTCTTGAAAGTCTACACTAAGACACTACCCCAACAGGGGTCCCTCCTTGCTTTCTTTAACGTCTTGTGCATACCTCCGCAATAGTTCTAAGCATCCTATACTGTTACTGTTGGACTCCCGCCCACCTCTATCTTCACCCCCTCCCCCAGTTATAGTATAATTTCTTTAAGAAAAAGGGTTGTCTTTCTCCTAACCTACCTAACACATTGCTGGGGATACACAGCATCTTTTTAAAAAATATCTGTTGAGTGAACAATTTTGGAAGGGTGTGATGAGTCAGGACAAAAAAAGGCTGTAAACTTGATTACATCATGAATACATTCATGAAAAACAACACTTCTATAGAAAAACTATGCACATCAAGCATGTTAGTAGGATATTTATATAGAAGCTGTGGTGAATTGACTGCAAGTCGTTAAGCAATAAAATGTAATAAAAAGAGTTTTTAGACCAGGAACCCTGGGTTTGAATTCCAAGTGTCACCTCTAAGCCAGGCCACTATGAACAAATTACTTAACCTAAATCTCAGTTGCCTCATCTACAAAGTAAGAAAAATTGAAGAACCTCTTGATTGCACCATTTTTTCAAATAAGATAATGGCTGTCAAGAGCCTGGCACAGAGCAGGCTTCTAAAGTCGTTAATAAACATCAGTCCCTCCCCACAGAAAGAACATGACCAGAAAGTCCAAGGTCACGTATTCCACATTTGAGAAGGAAGATTTAACACTCTTCTGAAACCTTGACCACACCCTGAATCCCAGCCAGCCATCTTGAAGATGAACTAGGTCATAAGGAAGATTTAGCAAAATCATTTCAATGCAATCTCATCACCACAGTGGAAAAACAGTGTAAAATACCTGCCCTACTCACAGCATCATATGAAAAACAACTCGAGCAGGATATGGAATGAATATAATGTAAATAATGATGCTTTGGAATGTAGGTTCCTGAAGAGAATGAACTTAGTCATGCATCTGCTCTATAGAGCAATGAACTCACTATAATGCGCCAAACAAATAATAAACGGCAATGACTTTAATGAAGTTCTCAACTTAAAAAGTACAAGAGAAGAAAAACACAAGAATTCGAGGTGACGTATGAGAGAGATCAAAAAGTGGCTAGAATGGAAAATCCTCTAGCGCTACTAGTCTGGTTATATCTGCCTCTATTTTTCACGGACTGGACTCATACATTTTCATTCTGTTGAAACAGGAAACTCTGCCTTACCTAATTGCCTATTTACATTGAAAGATCACTGTCTTGTTTGTTTTCACCCTGAGATGTAATGTCTGAATTTTCAGTAACATAAATGTCTTATTTTCTAACCAAATGAATGTCACCTATTATCTATCTGCGACACAGGTTTCCACCAGTAGAGTAACAATACAAAGGCAAAAGCTTTGGAAATGTCTCCGTTGATGACTGCTCACCTAATCCCAGAATTAAAGGAAATGAATTAAAATTAATACTTAAAGAGACTTTTCCCCCAAAAAAATTTGTTCTAGGTTCTGCTGAGAGTAAAATTATCAGTTATTGAACTGTTTGTCCCTTTGTGTTCATTTGTTGAACATAATTTTATATTGATCTTATATCAGTGAATTTTATTTTCACATTTATTTTACTATTCTGTTGACCTTGAAAAATGTTTTTCTATCTGCTCCATAACAATTACATTTGTTTCTTATATAGTCATTAAAAAAAACACCTTCCTCAAGGTCTGAAGTGAAGAGTCACGGTTCAAATATCCAGTATCTTTAACTGGTCTGTATGCTTTACTGGTTTGAAAACAATTTCTTGGTGAAAATTCAAGTATGTAAAAATTTCTAAACCAGGGACAATTTGGAGAACATCAAGAAAATAAATTAAAGGACTACTAAAAAACATACTCTTTCCCTTAAGAGAAATTACTTATTAGAATCATAAAGAAAAAGGTGGGGGGGGGACACTTTAAAAACTACATAAAATGAACTGCCTCTCGGGGTAACTCAAACAGTTCCTACCTGAATGAAAAAACTTCAGTATTTTTCTAATTTAAGATTACATTCCTGATTTATTTGAGAAAATAAAGTCAGTAACACAGAATGGACGATCCTGACTTTCCAAACGACCAAGTATCACAACCAACAAAATTATTTGCTTCCTTTCCTACCTGACCCTTAACCCACCACTTGCATGCACCATCCCTAGAGACTTTGAGTCCCTAAGTAAACATATTCACTACTCTGTAGCTAAAACTGAAGTATGGAAGCTTTATAGTATAACCAACCTGATGGATGACTACTTACATAATACCGTAGGAAAGTTTTATACGAACCAGTGAAAGAAATGAGGAAGTAGGTGGAAGAGAGTGAGGCCAGCAGGGGTCCTGGGAGGTAAGCTCCCAATTTGTAAAAAGGAAGAGAAAAGTCAGTAGAATCACAGGAAATTCTTTGTACCCTAACTGCCACTGTTTTTATGACAATCTTATTAAATAACCATTAAAACATGAAGGAGGGGATCTGTAAGACTCCCTTCAGAAATGATGGGGGGGAGGTAGGAATTTTCAAAGTCATTTGCTTGTTCCACATCTGCTACAGCAAAACATAAGTGTGAAGGGGACAAGAACTAGAAAAGGGCAGAATTAAAGAGAAGTATGCCAGGTATCATTAGTGGTCTGTTAAATTACTAGCATTTAACTGGAATTCACTAAGCTATTGAGAATAATATATTTTGCTAAATACCAAAGACTGTCTGTAGGCCACCCCCAAACACAAACGTATGTTTAGTCAATTTATACAATGAAATAGCCAAACATACTTAGGTTTTCGAATACTTCTCTTAAAAAATACATCTATACATTGATTCCATCCGAAATTATTCTTTAAATCTCTGCAGTGAGGCGAGAGCGCACGCACGCGCGCACACACATTTAACTTGATGAAAATCTAGACCTTCTTGCTTACTCTAAAGAACGAATGCCTCAATATGCTCTCTTCTTCAGACCCTAAAAGACTCGAAAAGCAGCAAATGGAGTTCAGAACGAAGAAAGAAGGCAAAGGAAGAAAGGAGAATACAACTGAGACCCTCTCAGGGACTCATTTTATTGGAAAATGTCATCTCCAGACCACGCACCACTGGCGCAATATCATCCCTATCCAAAGCGCCAAAGAGTTGCCAACTAATGTCCCAAGGTGTCCCCCAGCCTCCTCACCTCATCAGCGCTCAGCTCCTCCATCGCTTTCCTCTTAATGGTGAAAGGCGTTAGGGAGAGATCCTTCTGTTCTTGAGACCAGGGCGGGAGGAGAGTGGAAGGTGTCTATCGAGCTGTCTGTCTGGTCCCCCGAATGGGGGAGGTTTCAGAATTGCATAGTCAGAGGTTAAAAAATAAGAACACGAGAGGCACTGAACTGCCTTGGCGTCGGTCACTCCAATCGCCCTAGAGACTTCTACAGCTGCCTGTACCCTGAGCAGGCTCCTTTGGCCGCCACTGCTGCTGCTACAGGGTTATCTTAAGGCGCCACTTACTACCCTCTGCTTCCCAGGTTACCCAGACTAGGGAGCTCGGTCTCCGGCTCGTGTCGTGCCCCAAGCCTGCTGTGTCTTCGTGGTGGTGGCGCGGCAGCTGTGCTTCCTCCAGCAGATCCTGCTCTCCTTCCTACCCTTTGCCCCCGGCGGGAACTGTTCGACTGCAAGAGTGGATGCCCCGAGGTAAGGCGACCCCAGAGCCGCCCAGGCAGAGCCAGCACTGAAGGGGGAAGCCCCTCCCCTCCCAAAGCAGGCCGGCCACGCCCCGCCTCCACGCCGGAACCCGGGCAGGGGGGAGGGGGAGGCCGGGACTCGCGATGCTCGGGCTGGAAGAGTAAATCCTCCTACCCCTCCACCCCTACTCTTACCCCCTCGCCCCACCAAGTATTATTCATCAAAACAACAGGGCGGCCATCTTTGAAAGGGATCACGTGACCCCGACCAAAGAGGCGGGGCTTCTGGCCCAGGACGAAGCAGCCAATGGGCCG
>NW_011888867.1:5327668-5332487 GCF_000151845.1 Pteropus vampyrus
GCAGGTAGGCTCATGGGAGGGCAGGGCCGCCGTGTGAGCGCTGAGTCCTCGAGGCACCGCCTGGCGCCGGCTGGTGGGCCAAAAGGGGATATCCGTCCGCGACCCGGCTCCGCAGGGCCTCCGTTGTTCCCAGGCCCTTGCTTTTTAGTGACTCACGAATGGCTCGACTCTCCACGATGCCGCCGAAATGAAGTAAAAGGAACGGAAAACGACTCCTTTCTGGGGCGAGCATTCTCTAACATACTGACGGTTCACGTTCTGAAAAACCTCTACACTCCCACCCCCGCAAAGAAAGCCCATTTGGAAGTAAAGTAACACAAATAGAACTTATTTTCATTTTACTTTGGTCTTTTAGAGTTTCTGATAAGGGTCACTTTAAAAAGTGTGTTCCTAAGTGATGGTGAATCTATGACAATGCATGAGGCCCAGAAAACTAAAGTGGGTACACATATACAGGGAAGAGTTTTGGAGTCATTGAAAAAATAACCTCACCTAGACAAGTACAAATTTTTTTGATCGAGAAATAACTGACATTTTAGTTTTAGGTGTACAACATAGTGACTTGATATTCGTATATGATATTATGAAATGATTACCACGTAAGTTTACCAAACATTACACGTGGTTACAATTTCTTCTGCTGAGAACAAAATTATTCTCAGCAACTTTCAAATATTCAATACAGTGTGGTTAGGTATAGTCCCCATATTGTACATTACATCCTCAGGACTTATCTTACAACTGGAAGTTCGTACTTTTGACCACCTTCACCCATGTCACTCCCCCACCCAGCCACCCACAATGACCAATCTGTTCTCTGACAAATACAAATATACAAATTAAAAGTCAGCATAAAAGTATCATATAATTCCTGACTTTGCTACATACAAAGAATATACTGTTTTGGATGGTTTACTGAACCATAATCTTAAAGATTACGTTCCAGAATTAAAAGAGATTTTTTTTTTTTTTTTTTTTGGTACTTGCTGAAAATAGTAACCTGACAGCTAGATATGTAGGGAATTTGTAAGTAAAATTAGACCACTGCTGGCTTTGCATATTATCTGCTCTCCAGGAAAGGAATCCTGTGTAAGCCTGAATTTGGACTCCTGGTGACACTGATGTTCATATATTCACTTCTCTTGTTAAACATCATTACTGCCATATAATTCGCATACCATACAATTTACCTATTTAAAGCCTACAATGGTCAGTGTATTCCCAAAGTTGTTCATCACTTACTCCAGAACATTTTTGTCACCCTTGAAATAAACTGCAAAACTATTAACAGTCGCTCCCCATCCTCCTCTCCCCTCCCCTCCCTCTGGACAGCCACTAATCTACTTTCCGTCTCTGTGGATTTACCTATTCTGGACATTTCGCATCAGTGGAATCCCACGCTAAATGACCTTTTGTGTCTAGCTGCTTTCACTTACCCATGTTGCAGCATTTGTCAGTACTTCATTTCCATACAAAGCCAAATAATCCCACTGTATGGATATATCACATCTTGTTTACCCATTCATCAGTTAATGGACATTTGGGTTGTTTCCATCTTTTGGCTATTATGAATAATGCTGCTGTAAATAATTATGTACAAGTTTTTGTGTGGACATGCGGTTTAAGTTCTCTTGAGTATATACCTAGAAGGAGAATTACTAAGTTATATGTTTAACTCTTTGAGCAACATGACAATCTGTTTTCCAAAGCAGCTGCATCATTTTACATTCCCACCTGCAATGTATAAAGGTTCCAATTTTTTCACATCCTCACCAGCACTTGTTATTGTTTGTCTTTTTTAATTATAGCCACATGAACAGATGTGAAGTGGTATCTCACTGTGGTTTTGTTTTTCATTTCTCTAAGGACTACTGATGTTGAACATCTTTTCATGTGTTTATTAGCCATTTGTATATCTTTAGACAAATATCTATTCAAGTCCTTTGTTTATTTTTAATTGAATTATTTATCCTTTTACTGTTGAGTTGTAAGAGTTCTTTATATGTTCTGGATATGAGTCTCTTATCAGATATATAATTTGCAAATATTTTTACCTATTCTGTGAGTTGTCTTTTCACTTTCTTGATGGTATCATTAGCAGCACAATATTTTTTTTTTATTTTGATGTAGTTTTGTTTATTTTTCTTTTGTCACTTGTGCTTCTGATGGAGTAGATTCACTTTTACAAGGCATATTTAATTATTTAATATTTTTCTTTGTCCGTTTGAGCTGCTATAATAGAATGCCATAGACTGGGTGGCTTATAAACAAAATAAATCTATTTCTCAGTTCTGGAGGCTGGAAATCCAAGATCAGGGTGCCAGCCTGGTCTGGTCTGGTGAGCACCCTCTTCCAGGTTACAGACTTCCAGCTTCTCCTCTTTGCGACTGAGAGCAGAAGTGTGACTTCTCATTCACACATGACTGAGGACAGAGATTGGAAGCAAGCTCTCCTGTACCTCTAATAAGGGTGCTAATCTCATTCATAAATGCTCCACCCCGTGATCTCATCTAATCCTAATTACCTCCGAAACTAATACCACTCCTGAATTTTTTCCCTATCATACAAATATCTCTGTCTATGTATTATAGGATACAATATCTACCTCCCAGTGATGATTCAAAAAGTGTAAGATAAAGAACTGATTGTATATTCATTTGCTGAATAGTGAAGATTATGCCACAGTATTTTATTCACCATAAATTCCATGTCTTATCTAGCATTAACCTTTTGTGATTTATGACATTTGGGTTTTCTGACATAGAGTTGATTTTTGAAGCTGTCTCACTATTTTAAAACTAAGAGATACATGGATGTCTTTACCATTTACATGGAACTCCACTCCATTTCTTTTTCTTAAATTCTAAACTACGCTTTTTGCAAATATAACGTAATTTTGTAAAATCACAAAAATTAGAAATGAGGTCTCTTTGATCATAAGCTGCACTTCTCAGGATCTCTTACAATGAATCCCTCTAATACCCTCTAGTGCCCTTTACAGATGTGTTTGAACCTAAGTGCTGGAGTTTCTACCACTTCCATTAGAGGAAGTTTTCCCACAAGATCATAAATAATAGTGTCTTGGAGGTGTTCATGACGCTTAGCTCATGTTATCATTGTTTTGCTGGTCTCTTCCATTTGAGCATTACATTACCTGCTTTGGACCATGCAAAATAATCTGCCTCCCTTGGGGACTACCAAGCATCAGGGCCCAGGACAAATTAATTCTTAGAATTACTTGGCTGTGAGCAAAAATACTTGTTAATACTAGTAACAGATAAAGGGGGAGAACATAGAACAAATTAAAATGTGAGACTGAAAATAAAGTATACTTGGGCAGATTTTATTATTGTACAAAAGGGAAGAAGTGTGTGACTTTTTTTTACTCAAATTTTTTAAAAAATCACTTCCTCATCAACTAAAAGACAGTAAAGTGAATTCTAGAACTTATAATCTTTTTTTTTAAATAAATTTATTTATTTAAAATAGTTTCAAGTATACAGTACATTGGTTAGACATCTATAATGTTCATAAAATGATCCCCACAATTGCTCTCTCCCTCCCTGGCCCTCCACTTAGCCATCATATTAATACTAACTGCATTCCCTCCACCATGCTCCCCGTGCCCAACTATCAACTACTAATTTGTACTCCTTTAACCCTTCACCCCATTCTCCCAGCCTCTCAACCCCTCTCCCCTCTGTCTGTCACCAAATTGTCCACTATATTTGTGAGTCTGTTTTTGATTAGTTTGTTCTTTTTGTTCCTTAGTAGAATTTATAATCTTTTAGGATAGGTTCTATTCAAGCCAGAACATAGAGAGTTCACTGGATCAAAATTTATCTTCCTTCGGTTCTACAAAACAGCCCTACATCTGTAAATATACTCTGTTTTCTCTACTGCCATTAAAAGCCAGCCCTTCCTCTAGACTCTGGATTCCTGCTCCTCCTACCTTCTTAAGGACTTCGGTCCAGGTCTTATTCCCTTTCCTCTGCAGCATCATTTTCTCCTTCCCTGCTGGACACATATCTACTCTAAATCCCTACCCTAACCCTACATCGCCTTCGGGCTATGCCTCCCATTCATTGCTTCCCTTGACAGCAAAACACTCAAAAGAGTTAGCTTTGTTTATTATTCTCACTCCTTCGCTTACTCCTCAATCCAGCCCAGCCTGTCTGTACCATTCTGAGAAAATTCTTTCGTCAGGGTCACCAACAACCTCCATTTGGCCAAGACCAGTTCCATTTCTGGCTTCAATATTTATTCGTCTTCTCATGAGCATTCAGTGGAGTGCTTCTGTGTCTTTGAAACATTTTTCCCTAATCGGCTTCCATGAGACCACACTCCTCTAAGTTTTCCTCTTGCCTCACTGGAAGCTCTTTCTCAGGGTCGTTAGCTGCCTCCTCCGATGACCTTTAAAAAGTGTAGAGCTGCAGGGCTCAGAGCTGAGTCCTCTGCTCCGTTAACCCTCCTTCCCTAGGGGCCCTCAGACAGTCCCACGGCTCTAAAGAGCGTGTATATACGCTGACTGCCAAGTACATATCTGTGGCCAAAATCTCTCCCCTGAGTTCCACTATGTGTCCAGCTGCCTGACATTCGTACTGGGCTGCCTAATAGACACTTTGCTTCCACCAAGCTGCCCCTTCCTCCCCAAACCCCCCACAGCAAACAGCATCGCTAGCCGTCCAGTTGCCCAAGCCAAAACCTCGGCAACTTCCTTGACTCCTCCTTCCCCTCATACAGTCTTATCGGCAAATTATAGTAGGTCCCACTCCAAATAATCATAAACTTATTGTTCTCGTCTTTTCAATTCCCCTTG
>NW_011888867.1:5332537-5334209 GCF_000151845.1 Pteropus vampyrus
CCTCACTGGAAGCTCTTTCTCAGGGTCGTTAGCTGCCTCCTCCGATGACCTTTAAAAAGTGTAGAGCTGCAGGGCTCAGAGCTGAGTCCTCTGCTCCGTTAACCCTCCTTCCCTAGGGGCCCTCAGACAGTCCCACGGCTCTAAAGAGCGTGTATATACGCTGACTGCCAAGTACATATCTGTGGCCAAAATCTCTCCCCTGAGTTCCACTATGTGTCCAGCTGCCTGACATTCGTACTGGGCTGCCTAATAGACACTTTGCTTCCACCAAGCTGCCCCTTCCTCCCCAAACCCCCCACAGCAAACAGCATCGCTAGCTGTCCAGTTGCCCAAGCCAAAACCTCGGCAACTTCCTTGACTCCTCCTTCCCCTCATACAGTCTTATCGGCAAATTATAGTAGGTCCCACTCCAAATAATCATAAACTTATTGTTCTCGTCTTTTCAATTCCCCTTGGAGTCCCTGAATCCAAGCTACCACCATTTCTTGTCTGGTCCTGTTTTACTCCCTTTTCAACCTACTCTTCAGAAAGCAGTCCGCTTGACCTTCTTAAAACATAAATCAGATCACGTCATTCACCTGTTCAAAATCCCCCAGTGATGTCCCATTGTTCACTGAATAAAACCCAAGCTCCTTGTCGTGACCTGTAAGATCCTATGGCATTGGGTCACCTCTGACTCTCCTGCCTCATCTTACACCACACTCCCCTTGTCCTGTACTTCGATCCCACTGGCCTTTACTCTTCAATAAGACAAGCTCTTCCCCTTCTCGAGGCCTTGGTGGTTGGTGTCTCCTTTGCCTGATAAACTCTTCCCCTGGCTTTTTGCATGGCTGTTTCCTTCTTATTCTTTGGGGTTTAACTCAAATGTCATCTCCTCATTTGTACATTAATTTGTTTAATGAATATTTATTGAGCACTTTGCATGTTCCACCCTTTCCTATGTGCTGAGGATACAACATGCACGTTTGGGTCCTCTGAGAAGCAGACACCCAGATAGCATCAGACATGTCAGAGACTTATTTGGGGAAACGCATGTGAAGGGTGAAGGTTAAAGGCGAAGGTGGGGAGAGACTTCGGGTTTGACGTGGGTCTACTACCCCTGACAGGACCGGGGCAAGGAAGGAGCACTGGGTGGGAAGAATCTCCCTCTACAGACCAGTTCTAAGAACGTTTTTGGCCAAGCGGATGGGTGTCCCCAAGTCAAAGCTGCCCATGAGAGAAATCCCACCGCCTGCGGGAATGGGCCTGAATTAACATGGCATCCTGCCTGTGGGATCGGCCCGTGGGAGGCATCACCTCTCACTAACACTGTGGGGGATCCAGAGAGGACACAGCTGGCGTCATCAGTGCATGACTCTCCCTGCAGCAGGAAATCTGAGTTTTCATGCTGTCACAGCATGTTAGGAAGAAACACGTCTTATTTCTTACGTTTCCGTGGAGGAGAGAGAATTCGAATGCCACTTCCAGCTTCACACTCCCATCTCGACTCACTCTTCCCAAGAAAGGAGGAGTTAGCTGACTGAGGGTGCTGGACTCAGCGCTGTCTGGCTTTCTCTCTGATACCCTACCTGCTTGCCTGGAAACTCTGGTCTGCTCTCCTTGCTGAAATAAGCTCACTGGGCCAGGATCTGCCTCTGTGGGGGAGCCTCCAGTTGTCCAACTGTGCCATTGA
>NW_011888867.1:5335489-5342665 GCF_000151845.1 Pteropus vampyrus
TGGAAACTCTGGTCTGCTCTCCTTGCTGAAATAAGCTCACTGGGCCAGGATCTGCCTCTGTGGGGGAGCCTCCAGTTGTCCAACTGTGCCATTGATTAGTTAGGTATTTCTTATTTAGGGATGAAGTATCAACTCATTTATTAGCAATAAGATGATTTTTTTTTTTTAATCTCCACTTTTCTGTGTCCTATGTCCTATTTCTGAACAGATTCCAAATTGAGGACCTCCACCCCCACCCTGGGAAATCCCATGACAGCTGTGAGCAAGACAGGAAGACAGACAAGCTTGTGAGGTTTGCATGCTAATGATAAGTTAGCCCTCCTCGGCCACTCTCTCTAAAGTCACTTGCCTTTCTCCATCACCCTTTTATCACATCCCCTGTTTAGTTCTTTCATGGCAAAATCTGAAAGGATATTATTTACTTGCTTACTTGTTTATTGCCTCCCCCCACCACCTCCAAGAGAATGTGAACCCTTTGAGATCAGAGCCCCAGTCTGTCTTGTTTATTGCTAAAACTTCAGTAACTGGAAAAGTACGTGAATAGGCAAAAAATATTTATTGAGCACTGACTAGGTACAGAGGTGTAAGAGCGGTAAAAACAAAAACAAACACCCCTGCCCTCGAGGAGCTTACATCCACCAAGGGAGGCAGACGATAAGTAAAATAATTAAATTATATAGGATGCTGAAAGGTGATAAATGCTATGGATTAAAATAAATCCAAGAAGAAGAATAAAGCAAAAACGATGGGTGTTTTCATGTTAAAGAAGGTGGTCTGAGAAGACCTAACCAAGCCAGTAACATTTGAAGAAAGACCTAAAGGGAGGGAAAAAGTGAGCCAAGTAAGTATCGGAGGGAGAGAATTAGGAGCAGAGCAAACGGAAGGCCCTGAGTCAGGAATAAGCCTGGCAGGTGGCCAGCGTGGCCCAAGCAGCGTGTTAAAGAAAGCAGGGTGATGTCTGTGGCTTTTTACACTGAGAATGGGAGCTGTTGGAGAGTTCTGCACAGAAGAGTGACATGATCTGCCTTATGTTTTAAAGGGATCGCTCAGACTGCTATGTTGAACACAGACCATAGGGGAGAAAGAGTAGAAGCATCGAGATCTGTTAGGTGAGAGGCGCCATGATGCAGGTGAGAGGTGCTGGGGGCTCTAAACAAGGTGGCAGCAGTGAAGGTAGGGAGAAGTGGTTGGATTCTGGATACAGTTTGAAGAAGGAGCCAACAGAATTTGGGAGTGGAGTGTGAGAATGAAAACAAAAATAAAGTCAAGGATGACGCCAACTCTTAGTAGAAAGATGAAGTTGCCATTTGTTGAGATGGGGAGAACTCTGGGTGGGGTAGATTTTGAGGAGAAAATAAGGAGCTCAGCATATTAAATCTTAAGATTTCTACTAGACCTTGAAGTAAAGATGTCAAGGAGACAGTTGGATAGATAGATCTGGGGTTTAGGAGAAAGGTATAGACTAGAGACATTAATTAAGCATCTTCGGTGCACAGATAAAATTGGAAGTCCTAAGATGGCATGAGATCACTAAAGGAGTGATTACAGCAAGAGAGGAGGTCTCCAGACTGAGCCCTGAGGCCTCCAACATTAAGAAGCAACTGGTGGAAAAGGAACCAGCAAAAGGGACAGACAGACAGGGACTGGCCTTGGAGTTGGAGGAAAATTACTAGATGGTGGAATCTGATAAATTGAATAATGTTCAAAGAAAGATGGAATGAGCAACCGTTGCCAACGCTGCTGATAGATCATGTCAGATGAAGGCTGAGATTGTCCATTAAATTTAGCAACGAGCAGTTTCTTGGTGACCTTGAGAGCAGTTTTTGTGGAGTGATGAGTCAGGAACCTGATCCGAGCACGCTGAAGAAAAATGTAAGTATAGACAACTCTCTCAAGAAGTTTTGCGGCAAAAGAGAGCAGAGCTGAAGGGAGAAGTGTTTGTTTTTAAGGTTGGGAGAAATAATATCACATCTTTCATGTTAACGGGAATTATTAGAAGAGAGGGAAAAATTTGAAGGTTTAGGAAAAAGTAGGGAATAACAACAGCACCGTTCGATTGTGTACTATTGGTGTCGTCTTTGAATGCTTTACCATCTAAGAAGTATATCCTTATCTTATAAGTTGGAAAAAATCTTGAAAGAAAAATAGTAGCAATATTTTTCTTACAAGGCCTCTAAGGACTAGATCTTGTCTGTTATTGCTATTGACTTGATGTTAGCCATTTTCTATTTTTTAAACTCCTTCTTGCCTAAAATGATGGTGACTGCCTGGCAAGGAATGCCTACGGCTTTCTAAGGCTTGTTAATAATTCTATGTCATTTCTGGCTATAATCGGAGGCAATGCCTGTGATTGACCTAACGTCTCTAAAGTTAACTATTTGAAATTCGTCCATTCCGACTCTTACTTGGGCTTAGAATTCAGACTTCCTCTTGCTTGGAGTAGGATTTCATTTTGTAGGGTTACACGGTTACACCGAATGTCTGGGATTGTTCGGTGCACTCAGCAGACATGGTTCCCAAAGCCAGGGAAGAAATCAGCGCTGCTGACTCAGTCTCTCACCTACTCTAGCCTATAACGGGCAAAGCATCGTGCAAGGTAGAAATCGAACTGGTGAAGCGGGACACACGAGGTGTTACCATACCCATAAGACACTTCCATTCAAGGAGACAGACAAAATACTTACAGAACTATAATACGTGGTCAAAAGTGCTAAGTGTCATAAAAGAAACTCAAGGAAAGTCCTAGCGGAATCCTAAGGAAAAAGAGATTACAGCTCTGACTCACTGCAGCAGGAAGGTATTCTGAAGGAAATCTTCCAGGAGCCTTGCAATGATCTCAATTCGTATCATTATTTCCCTGTATTTTAAAGCATGATAATTCATTCTTATAATCCCCTGGAAAGTGAGAACATTTTGACACCACTTTCATTTAACAGCCAAATGGACTTACGTTATCTCTTTTTGATAAAAAAAATTTTTCCATCAATATTATACTTAAAATCTAATATTAGAAGAGTTTTGTTTAATTTTTAAAAGCTAATGAATAGTTGTGTTTTAATTTTAAAAAAAGGTTTAATATGTTTTTAAATATAGCTTTGAGTTGGTGAACCACTCGCCAACTCAAAACTATATTTCCTCATGAAGTGAAAAGAAGTATTATCTGGAGGAAATTCTACTTCTTGGCTATATTTTTATCATAAGTCACCTACCTTCCTTTCTCTTTACTCTTAGAAAAGAATAGAGAGGGACGTGGAGGAAGGTAACCACCTCACAAGGAAGTTCTTTCTTTCCTAGGTATATTCTTTCTTTCCAAAATCGGTTGCATCAGATTCAAGGAGTTTGGGGAGAGAGGCGAGGTACATAGTGTCAGGAACTAAAAAATACTAATTATGCCCCTTTCCCCTCCTTTTCGCTCTTAACATTTCCGGCAGCCTCAAATGTGACTTGGATGACATCACAGCAGACCCAGAGAGACACACTGAAAAAAGTAATACACCGAATTTAGGAAAACATTTAAAAAATATATAATTTGTTTTGTTTGATAAGGTTATAAGTTTGATGTGAGTGAAGGATAAATACTCCCACCTCTCCCAACTTCCGTCAGTGTGTCTGTGTAAGAACTATCGGGTAGGTAATAGAACTATTCAAAGGAATGTAAATCAACCATGCAAACTGTAAAACACAAGGCACGTTTCTATTTTTATGCAACTACATAAAAATCACAAGTGTTCATCAGTGTTGTATCTGAGTATCAAGAGATAAAAATACTTATAAAGAAACCTATTTGATTTGAACACTTATTTCCATTGATATATATAATTCCTGTTTTATTACATCTCTAGATAACATACATGTAAAATGAGGTTCCAGAAAGCAGTTCTAGTTTACACAATTCTGGGAGACAAGTTTCTAAATGATGTTTTAGTACGTTTCTCTGCAACTGGACTTAATCGGAGATTATAACTTTGTTTCTGAAAAATTGTTCCGACAGTAAAATAGCAGAGCAAACAGTCAAAGGAACATTTTAACTCCTTTCCGTTTCTCTAGGTATATTCTTTCTTTCCAAAAAATGTTTCATTGTGAAATATAACACACATGCAGAAATGTGCATAAAACTAATTATAAAGTAAAACCTGTGTATCATCACCTCGGTCAAGGAATCTGGCGTTTCCAAGCCTTAGTCACCGCCCCTCTGCCCCCATGCCCTCCTGATGACAACCTGTCACTAATGTCTAGAGGGGTCACTATCCTGACTTTCTCATTGATCATTTCCTTACTTTTCTTCATAAATTTACCACATTCGTGGACATCTCAGAACAAGTTTTGCCTACTTTTTAATTGTATATAAATGAAATTATGCTATAGCATTTTTTTGCATCTGATTTTTTTGTTCATATTACGATTCATCCATGTTATTGTATTTAGCTCACATAGTTTATTCATATTCATTGCTGTAAAATATCCCATTGTATGAACACACCACAATTTATTTATTCATTTCATTTCTTTTTTTCTCAAGGAAAAAAACTGCACATTCACCTCACACGGGCCATGTCTTGCAAATCAAGATCAGGTTCATTTTTCTTTGCATAATTCAGGAAATCCAAATAAATAATGCTGAAGCCAGTTGCCTTGTCACCCACCAAAACAAGTTCTACTCCACATACAAAGATGACAACTGGTGTGTAGTATACATTTGGGCTAGTTTTTCCCAGATTTCTGTTTTAGGGTGAAGGACATTGAAGACCATTTGTTTCTGCTGAAATAGTTGTTTGGTCATGAACGTCCTGATCCAGAGAGTGATTATGTCTTTCATGATGGCGGTCTATCCTTTAGCAGCCAGAGAGGAAAAGAGCCATTTCGTTCTCGATGAACATATCTTTCCAGTTACAAACAATGCGGTTATGAATAGTTTTGTTTTTGTATCCTGGCACACCTAAAGCACAAGCATCCCTTTTTTCTTTGACTTAAAAATAACAATAGTCTCTTTATTGGAATGCAATTACTGCTTTCTTTTCCTGGAAAGTTCCAATATTTTCCTTGGTTTATTTACATTCATGTATTTGAATAGAAAGCTCAAGCTGCATATTTAATATTTGGAATATACGTTTTGTTTGTTCAGTCTAGTGTTGTCATCCAGCATCACTCACTGTATAGGAAAACAGGGTGGGAGAACAAGGTAAATAACACGGGCTCTAGAATCATGTAGCTTTTAAGCAAATTGTTTAATTTCTCTAATCTTTGGGTTTTTATTGTATAGTATTTGAGTAATAATACTTTACAGTGTTATGGTAAAGCATGTCTGTAAGGATTCCTTACAACGCAAGTAGTAAAATCCTACTCAAACTGTTTCAGATACTAAAAGACTATTGACCCACCTGACCTGAAAAAGTGGGAGGCAGGAAACAGGAATAGAAGAAGAATGAAATTTCTTTCTACCATCGATAGATAAAAATCTTTCACTCTGATTGGGCCAACTATGCTTTCATTACCTGGCCCTGAGCCAATCACGATGGATGTAGGAAATGCTGACCATGATTAAACCAGTCTGGGCTCACTCACAGGAGTAGGGGTATGGCCATTCTAAGCATATGGCTGGGACGAAATGGAGAAGGCATAAAATGGATGTTAGGGAGGCAACTACAATGTTCACTCCCCCAGATTCGTGAACAATAAGAGTAAAGGGCTCAGTCTATTGACTGACCCTCTGTCAGTTCTAACTGTTCTGGGGGCTGCCAGCACCATAATCTGACCTGTCTGTCATTCTCAATACTAAAATAAGCATTTTTCAAAGTGATGAGCTAAATCTACACCTCTTCATGTAAAAAAAAAAAAAGTTATCCTGTAATTTCACGACTGGTGAATTTTATATTCGCAGAAAACATTTTCACTGAGCAGATGGGATCAGGAATGTACCTGTCATTTTCAACCTAAACCCAAAGCTTGTTTCTTGTTACTGATTAGAAGAGTTTGCAAAGGTCCCAAAACATTGTTCCCTGAAGATATAATTAAATGCTAATGAGCACATCGAGTAAATATCAAAAGGCAGATCTGTCATCTGTGGAGAACTGAAGACCTTTAAAATGAAAGGAGGCCAAGAAAATTAGGGAAAATAGCATCCTACGAAAGATCTTGGAAATAGAGATTCTTGCCCTGGGCAAAAACAAAAGCGAGTGTAAAAAGTATTCATTTTAAGGATATCGTTGAGTTTATTGTCTGAGACTCCAAATGAAGAGGCTATAAAATAATAGCAAACGGGCTCAAGGGAACTTTTCGGAGTAATGGACATGCTCTGATGGTAGGGATGGTTGCCCAACTGTATAAATTTCCTAAAAATTATGGAACTGTACACTTACAATGGGTGAATTTTATGGCACATAAATTGTAACTCGATAAAGCTGTTAAAATTAAGAAAAAAACACTATCAAGAGTCATAACCCAAGCAAAATTGGAAGGTTGTTTCTTCTCCTCCAACTCTTCCTTTTCCTCTTTTTTTTTTTTTTTTTCCCTTTAAGTGCATCCAGAATGCGTAGATCATGGAGGTGCTTCCTAGAAGGTATTCCTTTGCTAAGGATGAGCCTTTCCAGCACTGGGCTTATGCATTTCTGAACCAGGGTGATTTTTTTTTTTCAATTTCAGTTTTATTAAGGTCTAACTGACATATATATATTGGGGGCCTTAATCAAGTTATTGATTTAACCTACTTGGTTGTCAGGTCAAAAGCAGACTCTGGCAAATCTTGACCTGGACGTCACGCCCCAGCCTTGGAGATGATGAGCGAAGCTGCTGCGTGAAGCCTTGAGAAAGAGGCTGTAACTTAAGGGATTCAAAAACGGAGACTTGTGTTTTCAGCTTGCTTGTTGTCAAGTTCCCTCCTCACTTTGCTTCTATAGTTAAAAGTGAACGCATCTTCTGGATCCCGTCCGAATTTGGGAATGGTGACCTGGAATGGAGGGTGACACTGCCATGTGTATGGAGCCTTGGGATATGCAAAGTGTAACATCAGCTTAAGTATCCAAGTCACTAGGACATACGAGCACATAGTCAGCACACAGTGTGTCCTGAAGGAATAAAGAAATGAATAATTGAAAGTTTTCTTCATGGAAACTGTCTCGTGGGGTTCTAATGGCCAAAACAGCAGAAGTAAGGGGAGAAACACAGGAGGAACAAGAATGC
>NW_011888867.1:5342715-5358645 GCF_000151845.1 Pteropus vampyrus
ATAATTGAAAGTTTTCTTCATGGAAACTGTCTCGTGGGGTTCTAATGGCCAAAACAGCAGAAGTAAGGGGAGAAACACAGGAGGAACAAGAATGCCCCAGCTTACTCTGTGACCTTGGGTGAGCTACTTAATATGAGACAATGTGTGTCTGAGTGTCTCCTCTATAAAATGGGAATAAGAGTCTGTGGCCATGCCACCCTGAACAAGCTCCATCCCGTCTGATCTCGGAATCTAAGTAGGGTCGGGCCTGGTTAGTACTTGGATGGGAGACCACCTAGGAAGACCAAGTGCTGTAGGCGTAAAAACCTTTTTTAAAAAATAAGGGATTGTAAGTTAACAAGGTCCTTGCAATCTGTGAGGTCAACCAACGGTGCCTCGCCTAATCAATAAAACTAAATAAATAAATAAATAAAAATTTAAATAAAATGAGAATAAGAAGACTAGTTCATATGTTGTAAAAATTAATGATTCGATCCACATAAAGTACTTAGAACAGTGTTTGACCCATAGCAAACATTACATAAGTGGTTTATTATCACCTATTGTTTCAACTTCTCTTTTAGTGAACTAGCATTTTCTGTCTTTCTGTGTCCACCATACTCTTCCCCACTTCTGAGTTTATGCCCGAAAGAATTGAAAGCAGGGACTCGAACAGGTGTTTGTACAATGTGCACGAGAGCATGCATTCACAATCACCAAAGGTGGAAACAACCCAAATGCCCATCAGGGGATGAATGGATACACAAAAAGTGGTATATTCACGCAGTGCAGTGGAATACTACTCAGCCTTTAAAAGGAAGGAAATTCCGGCTCATGGTACAGCATAGATGAACCTTGAAGATTTAAGCTGTGTAAAAAAGCCAGACACAGAGGACAAATATTAGATGATTCCACTCAGATGAATAGTCAAATTCATGGAGACATAAAGCAGAGTGGTGGGTGCCAGGGGCTGGGGGAAGGAGGCAATGGGGAATAGGAGTTGAATAGGGATAGGGTTTCAGTTTAGAAATGTGAAAAATTTCTGCGGATGGATGGTGGTGATGGTCACACAGCAATGTGAATGCATTTAATGCACATCAACTGTGCTCTTAAAAATAGTTAAAATGATACGTTTTATGTTATGCATATTTTATCACAATTAAACAAAATAAATCTAAAAAAACAAATACAAAAAAACAAGGGCCCTCCCTCCCTCCCCAGAAAGCCCGGGAGCGGAGGATGTGCGGCTGGCCGGAAGGGGGCGTGTCGGGGCCTCCCTGCTCCTCCGCAGCAGCCCGAGCTAGCGGAGGTGCGTCTCTCCCATCCTAAGCTTCCTTCACTGCAAAACCCCTGGTGGCCCCTCTCCTCCAGCGCCCTCCGGCCCCTTCACATGTTTGGGGTAACGCAGACGGTGCCAGCCCTGCAGCATGCGCCACTCCCTGGAAAGCTCCTGTCCTTCCCGAAGCATCAGAGGAGACCCCGATGTGACTCTATTTGGTCTGTTTCACCGCTGCTTTCCCAGAGAGCCAGCTCCTCGCCAAGCGGGGCACAGGATGGCTCAGCATTAACTTTGGGGACTAAACAGCCCAGGCGCAGTCACCTTCCCACACATCAGGCTCCTGCAGCGCTGCGGAGTGGTCTGTGTAGACACTGGGCCCCTCTTCAAAGGGACATTTAGCAGCTGCTCCCAGAGCCATCCAGAAAAATCAGTGCAGCCCTCCCGGGGGTAGACGGCTCCCGACTGAAAGGAAAACCTCCCTCACGGTGGCACGTTTCCTGGAGCCAAAAAAAAGACCCATAGAAAGCCGCATGCCATTCAGACTCTTCTTAGGAAGCCATATTTTTCTGTTCAATTTCTGATCTAATTTTCTGTTAATTTCTACACTTAATACTTTTCTAAAAATGCCTAAAGAAACAAAAACCTGCAGAGTATGAAAATAAAAGTAAAACAATGTCCCACCTTGATTTCGCGGGCTGCTTAACTGGGGAATTTTTTTTTTTTTTTTTTAAGAAGCGTTTCCTGGTCATAAGGTAAGAGGAAGAAGGAGAAAGAAGGAGGGAAAGTAGGGAAAAGGAGAAAACAAGGAAGGGGAGAGGGGACGAGGAAAGAAAGTTGCCCAGACTTTCACGTGGAGCTGCGAAACCATTTTTGTGTCAACTCAGTTTCTCCTTTGACTCTTAAAAGTTGGCCGTTTCTGCCGAGAAATTGTGTGGCTGAGTCCTAAGGCACTTGGGCCTTATAATTTGTTCTTTCCATTTGGTCCCTAAGTTCCCTGTCCTATGGCTGACAAAGGCCTCCACATTTTCCAGTGTTACGAACTGTGTTGTGTTCCTCTCAAAATCATTCGTTGAAGCCTTAACCCCCCAATGTGACGGGCCTTTAAGTAATGAAGGTTAGATGAGGTCGTGAGGCTGGGCCCTAATCCGATAGGACGGGTGTCCTTATAGGAGAAGGGAGAGACACCAGGGACATGTCCACCGGAAGAAAGCTGTGTGAGGATGCAGCAGGGAGGAGGCAATATGCAAGCCACGGAGGGAGGCCTTCCGACACCATGAGCCTGGGTGGACTTCCGGCCCTCAGAACCGTGAGAAAAGTAATTTCCCTTGTTTAGCCATTCGGTCCGTGGTGTTTTGTTATGGCAGCGACAGGAAACTAAGACATCAGGAAACATGCTCTTCATCTTAATTGAACCTGGAGCTGCTGATGTCTGATGGCGACCTTTCTCTCCCCCGATGTGAGGCCAGCTTCCTCTTGAGTCACCACTGCCACCTCATTATCATCAGCACCCGATTATTCTGTAACCCTCGTTCCCTTTAAGGTTCATGTTATTTAGCTCTCTTCACCTACAGACACCCTGTTGGGTCCCTTCATGTACCAAAGACGTTGGCACCTGGAACCGCCATCTCTCCCCTCTCCATCAAGACAGGCAAATGACTCCGTTGGATGTTCTATCCGATACTCTGGCCCATGGGCTTCGAAGTGCTGTCCTGCCCTGACTATGTCAAAATCTCCTGGGCTGCTTATCAAAATGGCACATTCAAGGGCCCGACATCTAAACGACAGACTCGCCTTCTTGGGTGGCTTTTTTTCCTCCTTTATTTCTTCTTTTTTTGACTTTTTATGAGTTTATTTGAGCCAAACTGACGACATACCAGGAAGCAAGATCACAAATGCTCCCCCTGGGTGGCTTTTCTGTAGGACGAGATCTGAGAACTGCAGCCCCAATATCAGTGACCCCCTCCACCTCCTTTTAGGTCGGAATCACACAACAAAATTAAGCATCTTAAAGTGTACAATTCATGGGCCATTAGTACAGTCATAATGTTGTGCAACCACCACCTCTAATCCCAAAACCATTTCAGCACCTCCAGCAGAAACTCTTTACCCATTAAGTAATAATTCCCCATTCTCCTCTGCCCTGATAAACTCTAATCTATTTCCTGTCTCTATGCATTTGCCCATTCTGGACATTTCATATAAAAGGAATCATATAAAATGTGGTCTTTGGTGACTGGCTCATTTCACGTAGCATAATGTTTTCAAGGTTTATTCACATTGTGGCGTGTGTCAGAATTTCATTCCTTTACATGGCTGAATAATATCCTATTGTATGGATATACCATTTTTTGTTTACCCAGTCACCCGTCAGTGAATACTTGCCTTATTTCCACTGTTTGGCTATTATGAAAAGCACTGCCAGGAACCTTTGTGTCCAAGGATATATTCGAGTCCCTGTCTTCAGTTCTTTGGGGCATAGACTCTGTGGTTTCTCTTCTCCACTCTCCTGCATCGTTGTTCATCTGTCCCTGTTAGGCTTTTGGCCCCTTCCATGTCTCCTGAATAGCTGGGGACCAGCCCGTGGTACACATGCTGCTTTTCAAATTGTTAAGATGGAAAAAGAATCTCAGCGTTCGGGGCCGAGCGTTCAGGGCTGCCTGTCAGGGCCCGGGCGCCTTCATTTGCAGCTTCCAGCCTCCAGTTCCCTCATCCTCTCTCAGAATCCTGCGATTCCTCATTCCCGTCGTGTCTGATCCCGCCGTGAGGCCTTTCTTGCTAGAAAAGGGAAACTGCCCATGTTGGGGAAATGTTTCAACGCAACTGTTTAGAGAAATAGCAATTTAAACATCACTTTGACGTGGAAAAAAAAGAAATTAAAGCTCCCCTAGCGTATGCCTCTATCTCCTCCTCAAAGGTAAGTAATTTGAAGTTGGCGTGTGTCCTTCCTGTCCAAGAGGGACAGATAGAGAGAAGTTTCTGGATCCTTTCTGGCATCTTCAAGCAGCATCCCCAGATGCTGGATGGCCTCTCTCAACTTGTTATATGAGATTTTAAAAGAAAAAATACAATAACAATAAAACTACACATTTAAGCTATTGTTAGTCACACTTTCTATTAGTTGATGCTAAACACATTTCAAACGAATATAGCTTTCTCCAGTTTCTGAGCTATGGTTTGCATTAGAGAGTCAGAGAACTATTGCTGGTTACTTGTTGCTGCTTTCAGTCAAGTCCTAGAAGAGAAAGATGAGTGACAGGCAGCCAGACTAGAGCTGGTTAGCCTGCAAGCGGAGGTGGAAGGGAACACAGCTTTGCTAAAAGAGATACTTTCTTACTGTGACCTGAGCTTTCAAAGTCCCTTGGCACCTTGAAGGACTAAAAAAAAAAAAAGAAAAATCAACTGCTTCTATACCCTAAACTGAAGTTAGTACTTCCAGGGGCTACAAAGCAGCAGTCTAGCAGAAAAGATGGCTCAAGTCCCCTGGCTCTGCCAAAGGCCAACTTCATCTCCTCCTACTCTTGACCTTGTTCCCTTTGCCTCCTGGCTGCACGTCCAACGCATCACGCACCCTCTCACCCCAGGGCCTTTGCACTTGTTCTCTGCCCCCAGATAGCCACAAAGCTGGTTCCCTTACCTTAAGACTGCCTAAATGTCACATCTTCCTGAAACTTTCTTAACCATCTTTCTTAAAAGGGCACCACCGACAGCCTCCCCCACCTTTTTCTCTGTAGCTCTTACCACCATCAAGGAAGTGCACCCTTCCTCATTGGTGCTCGGCATCTTAGCAAGTGCCGAACGCTCCCCCAACCCTGAAACACTTTCTTCCTTGGCTTCCCAGACACTACCCTGTTTCACCAGCCCTTCTGGTCACCCTTTCCTTGCAGGTTTTGTGAAGAAAGGTTTCGCTCTTCTCACTTTAAACACAACGTCCTGGACGGCCTCATCTGTGTGCATAGTTTACGTGCTTGACAACACGTACGTGTCTCCAGACCCCATCTATCCATTGCCTCCTAACAACCTGGCTCTCACCCGGCACAAGCACCTCAAAATCTAAAGCTCCCACTCTGCCTCCCTCTTCTGCCTGTGTCACCCTTCCTCCCGATTGGTTCTAACCTTCCCCCAGCTGCCTACACCCCAAACAGCGCATCTTCCTCGACTCCTCCCCTTCCATTGTCCCTACATCTCATTGATCACCTTGGACTACGGATTCTGCCTCCAAAATAATTAGCCCCAAGAGTCCTTTTCCCGTATTTGAGAACTGGGCTCCCGGTATTCCTGACCAACATCATGTCACCCTGATTTCTGGCAGGGCTTTCTAAACTGCCTTGCGAACTGAACCCCCACCTACGGTCCTTTTTCCCTCTGTAGCCGGAGTCCCTTTCTATGAGCCAGAGCTTCTGCTTAATACCGGTCACCATCTTCCTATTACTTTGGGGACACAAATCTTACCTAAGCTGACATTCAAGATTCTACGTGACAGCAACCCTGCATGTCATTCCAACCTTCTCTGTTGTCTCTCCCCACACCCTTTAAACACGCTCCTGCTACAGCTAACGCAATCTTTCAGTTCTTTACACATCCTTCCAACTTACCCCCAGCCTTTCGCCTTCCCGATGCTCCCTGCTTACCTGTGCTTCAGGTCTTAGCTTAAAGATCACCTCCACTACCCCAGGCTTCTCCCTGCTACCACTCACCCATCCCCAAAAGTCGGGCTGCCCTCTCGAGCACTCATAGTGCACTTATCACCACTGTTCAGACTGGTGGTTTCATCAATTTCCTTACCAGACTTTCAAGGCAGGAATTACATTTTATTCACTGGTACGTCCAGCATATGTCAAATAGTTCTCAACGTAATGGGATGTGCTAAAATTTAGAAGGAAAGAGAGTCGTTCAGCAGGTTTACTGACGCTGAGCAGTTTTCCCATAATCCAAATGGTTTCTGGTACAGGCTGTGTGACATCTCTCTGACCACAAGGCCCATCACCAAATCGGGACAGATTACCATCTGTTCGTTCTGGAATGTCATTCAGAACTGAGCTGCAGCCACATGTGGCTCTGATGTTGGATATGGGTCAGGCTCTCTGGACGTCTGCTGGCACCCTTGGCCTTCACAGAATATTTCCTAAGGATCAGGAGAGAGGGAAGAAGAAAGAAGATGACTTGGCATGTGGTCTATTATTAGACACTTCGGATACCAAACGTGTGGGGTTTTTACTTCGTGACGACAAACATGTGCTGCCTTTTCCCACCCACTTCTCTGACTCTGACACCAACTGGGTGTCCAGCAATTCAACTCAACAACCCAGAGTTAGTGCAGACCCCACAGGATGAGGGCTTACGGCCCTGACTTCAGATGTCAACTGCAAGTCTCAGGCCCCCTATACCTCTGACCGACCAGCTGTGAACTGGGGGTTTCCAAGACTCCCTCCTCGGGTTCAACAACTTGCTAGAATGGCTCACGGAACTCAAGAACAGTCTTCACTTCCATGTACAGGGTTTATTTATTTATTTATTTATTTATAAAAGCTATAACTTGGGAACAGCTAGATGGAGCAGGTGCAGAGGCGAAGGCCCTGGGGCGGGGGGTACGTGGAACCCCCGCCCTCTCCAAGAGGGCCACCCTCGCGGCACTTTGGTATGTTCACCAAGCTGGAAGCTCTCCAACCCGGTCATTTACGGGGTTTTATAGGGGTCTCGTTACATAGGCATGACTGATTAAATCACTGGCCGTTGGTGATTGACTCCATCTCTAGCCTCTTGCTTCCCCTCCAAGGTCTGCGGCCAGGCTGAAAGTTCCAACCCCCGATCATGCCTTGATCTTTCTGGGGGTCATCTCCCATCCTGAAGCAATCTAGGGGCCCCCAGTCACTAGTCATCTCATTAGCATACAGAAGACGCTCTCATTACTCTGGAGATTCCAAGGGTTTTAGGAACCAGATATGAAGACCAAATATTTATTTTCTATTATATCACAGCATCTGAGAATCATCCTGTGAGTGTCCTTAGGGCCAGGGTCCCTCCGTGCTCTGCTTGGGCGGAGTTTCTGAACATGCCATAGGAGGATGCGTGCAATTTGAAGATTACTTCTTACAGCCAACTAATCTGAATCCTCAAACCTATCTGTACGTTCTTTGCAGCTCCGTGTTACGTTTTTGCGATAGCCAGTTTGTTAACTCTGTTTTTACTGTCAGAAAAGTGCGAGATTTGTCCATTTAGAATCAAAACATCTTCATTGCCTTTGCAATCAAAAGACTCCTCGACCTTCAAATCCCACCCATTCTCAACTTTAAGATAAGGGCTCTCATTTTGTTTTCACGGATCTCACCTAGATTTCCTGAGCACATTGAGGCAAGAAAGGCATAGAGTTGAAAGCACATGATCTTGTCAGACAGATCTGAATCTCCCCTCTGCAGCCTTAGAGAATCTCAATCTCTTCAATTTCTAAATCTCAATCTCTTCGTTTACAATTGGGAAAAAATAGTGTCCCTTTCACAGGACTGTCTTGAAGGCTAAGTGAGATAATGCACTCAAAGGACTTAGCACAGTAACTGGCCATAAAATCATCACTTGAAAGATATCGGCCATTATAACATATATAGCAGGAATGAATTTTCCTTTAAACTCGAGGACAGTTTTATGCCTTCGAGATTATATTTAGAAGGTATTGATTAGGTTGAGCTATAATTTGTATGTTCATGAAGTGCTGGTAGCGTGGGAACTTGATATACGCTTTTGGAAATGAGTCAGGAAACAAAGCAGCAAGAGGCAAGGATGTGTGTGCCTCTGACGACAGTGACCCCCTCTGCGAAGTCTTCCTAAGCGAACGACTCCGTGTATGCAAAAAGCTCTATGTATGTGAATTTAAGCAATAGCAGAAAAACACCTGAAATGATATTCCTGGACACTTTTAAGAAAATGCTTTACTAAAATGAGAGTTCCTTAACCTGATGGAATATTATGCATCCAGCTTGCTACCTTACTATATATAGTCAATTGACACATGATGAATTCAACAGAAAAATTATTTAGAACTTGCAATATGTATGTTTTTATATTAAGTGAAAAGACAGAATATTCTGACAGAGACTGGAAGGTAACATGCTGAACTGAAAATCGTGGGGTTGAAATGGTGAGAGAACCAGTCACGGTTTTCCTAGTCAACATTTTCTTCAATACCATAACACCCCATGAAAAATCAAGAACAAAACGTGGCAAGTACCAGGTGGAGTTCATCCTCTTCAACCCAATGGGTCCAGCCTCTGTTCTTCTTTTCCCCCTTCTGGACACAGGTGAGTCTGTCATTGTCCCAGGTGACCAAGCTCTGCATGAGAGAGGAGAGAAAATATTGGTTTGCTCCGGCGGGATCCTCGATTATTACTAAGTAGAACGCAGACTCACCTGGCAAAACCGAGAGCCTATGTTACTTTAATTTTAAGATAACCCCAAATTCTGAATACTTCTAAAACTCCATGGCCCACTTATTGTTTAGGCCAATATTGTGATCTGAAAAACAATACCTCCAGAAAGGCAGAGAATTTGCATACTTCCTGCTTATTTAGATAATTTGCCCCTCCAGATCCTTTCATTGCTGTATTAACTTAGAAGCCGTGCTTTCTGTGCCCATGAAATCTACATCCGGGGTACCTCGGAGATATTGCAGGTTTGGTTCCCACCACCCTAAGAACGCGAGTCATGACCCTTTTGCTGGTGGAGGGTCTCACCTCCAGTTTGTAAAAAACCGCAACATCTGCGAAACACAGTAGAGCTTCGAAGGGCAATGAAACGAAGTCTGCCCATAGGTTGTCATACTGTCCTAACTCCTTAAACTAGTACGTGCTGGTCGTTTAAGTTGGTGACGATTTACTACCTACAATTGAAGTTTTCCATTACCTTTCTCCAAAAAAAGAGCATTTTCTCCCTATACGTACGATAATCATTTCCTACACTTGTATGATGTCTTCTATCACTTACTTTTCCTCCAAGTTCAATTTATTAAACACCTAGCATGTGCAAAGCCCTAGGACAAGGAAGTGCCAGACTGAAGGCATTTTGTCTCTTTGTACACCTTCCCACAGCCCCTAACACACAGGAAGTGCCTAAATGATATTTGTTAACGGATTAAAGCTGGAGAAGATTTGTGGAGCCCTGTTGAACAGTAGATTTAAGGCAAGACACTTTTAAATAGCTGTTGTACTTCCTGCCCTCACTTGGGGCAAATGAAATTATTTTAAATACTTTTTACTGGGGTGGGGAAGGGTAGAGAAATACAAGTTGTAAATGCTCCATCTCTGTCCTTCAGGAATTTATAACCAAGAAGGACAGTGAAAACAGATGATCCAAATCACCTTTTAGGGAGAGAATCTGCTTCAATCAAAAGAAAATTGAAAACAATCTTCTTGAACCTAAATGCACTTTGATTATTCAAGTTCTGTGTCAAAAATTTCTCTGACTGTGCCATGTTCTGATTTTTAAAAGAATCTGAATGTAAGACATTGAATAATTCACTCATCACTTTACCATCTTAAATATTCAGCCAGGACAAAGATCTCAAGCTGTTTTCAGCCTAAAGGGAGATTTCTTGGTTTCCTGGTCGTATTACCCTTCCATCCAATGAAAACAATAAAGAGTTTCTAGTTTCTATTACAGGAGCCATCTTTATTCACCTGAAATATAAACCTCTGTGTTTAAAAAACATGTTTTAGTTCACTGTGTAAAGTCATAAGACATAAGGGTTAAGGGAGAATGCTAACTCACAAAATGTACTTAATTAGTTCAAACAACTGAATTTAAAAGGAGCTTTAATTTTTTAATGAAACAGGATCTTTTGTAGGTTTTCTACTAAAGTCTCCTTGTAGTTCAAAGTTTTTAGTAATTTTCATTGTGGCAAAATATACATAGACTCTACCACGTTACGCATTTTTAAGCATGCGATTTCAGCGGCATTAAATACCTTCTTACTATTGAATAACCGCCAGCATTATTCATTTCCAGATTTTTTTTTAATCATTCCAAACAGAAACTGTACCCAATGGGGTTTAGGACAGACCACCCCAAAATATGGGACCTGGGTATAGAGAATATTTCAAGCTAAGGGAATCTGAGAAGTGGCCGGTGCAGGAAGGACTCTGACTTTCCCAGAAGCAGCAGGTCAGAAGACCCTCGTGAGAAAGGCGCCCTCCCTCTGCCTTACCTCTGAAAATGAGGGGCACAGAGGACGCTAAAGAACAGAGCTTGCTAAGTTTTACTTTGTTATTTTTCAGTTCCAGAATTTCTACTTGTTTCTTTTTCAACTCCGCCGATGTTCCTTTTTAGAGGTTCTCGTTCCCTGCCAAAATTAAGCTCAGCATAACTGCTTTGTAGTCTATTTCCAATAATCTTAGTGGCTGGAGGCCCTGTTTCTATTGTTTATTTTTATTGATTCTTACTATTGGGGTCTTTTTTAACAGCTTTATTGAGGTATACTTGATAAACAAAGAACCGCACATACTGCATGTGTGTAATTTACTGAGTTTGGACAAAGGCAAACACCTGTATTACCCTCACCACAATCAAGATGACACATCTGATGGCGCCTCCTAGAGTTTCCTTGTCATGGAGTCTTAATTTCTTTGTTTATTGGATATCGTATTTGAAAAGTTATTTGTAGAAACAATTTAAGACCTCACATGATGTTCTCTTCCTCCAAAGAGATTTTTTTTTTTTTTCAATTACTTTTAAGTGCACTAGCTCTCTGGAAGCACCTTAATTCAAGTTCAGGTCTCGACAGTTTTCTGTACCCCCAAAGATGATTCAAAGTCAAACTACGGTCTCTTCAAATGCTGTTTATGTCCAGGTCGCCCTCAGCCCTCTGGAGCGGCTTCAGGACCCCAACTTTCATCCCCCTAATTCCATGAAGTCCCCCAAACTGCAGCTTTGTCTCACAAATACCCTGAAAGTCAGAGCCATCTGAAGTCCTAGGCTCACCTCTCTGCATGTTTTCTCTCCCAGACTTCAGCCTACTAGTTTTTTATTATTTTGGTAGCACTTAAATTCCCTAAGTTTTTAAAAATTATATATTTGCTCTAGTTTAATTTAGCTGTCTTCAGTGAAAGAGTTAGTACAAATAGTTTGCCTTTACCAGAAGCAGAAGTCCTCACAGACGGTCTGAATGTTGCTGTGTAAATTGGCATTAGAACATACATAAGTAGGGACATTCAGTTTTATAGTATTTATGCTCTGCAAGTTGTCCCACTGATGAATTGATATATCAAAGAACAGAACTTCTTAAATTTTAATTTGCATCCAAATCACTTGAGAATCTGGTTATGCAGATTCTTTTTTTCCCTCACTTTATTGAAATATAACGATTAGTTGCTCAGATTTACATTGTACAATTTGTTTTTTAAATTATAATTGACATACAATGTTAATTTCAGTTGTACGGCATAGTGATTAGAGATCTATATAACTCACAAAGTGATCATCACCCCCACTAAATCTGTACCCCTCTTCCCCCTACATATTTATTACATTATTAACTATTTCCCTTATGCTACACTTTATATCTCTATGCCTATTTTGTAACTATCCATTGGTACTTTTTAATCCCTTTGCCCTTTTTCACTGTCACCCGCTCAACCCCCTTCCCATTTAGTAGCCCTCAAAATATTCTCTGTATCTATGAGTTTGTTTCTGTTTTTTTTGTTGTTGTTGCTATTTATTTTGTGCTTTAGGTTATACATGTACGTGAAATCACGTGATATTTGTCTTTTTCTGTCTGTCTAACTTCATTCCTGCCCTTATTGGTGTGGCTTTCTGTAGTAGGTGTCCAGTGGCACAGTCCTGAGAAGGGTTCAGCTGCAAGCCAAGTTTAGCCCCAGCCTGTGCCCCTCCAGAGCCACCTGTTAAGATTCAGCAAGCAACCCACAGATGCTGTGCTTATAGTTGCCTCAAGAGACCGTACCAGAAACCGAGGCCAGCTGCCACCAGTGTGAGTCTTGGCACTGCTCAGCAAGGAGCACCTGACTCCCCGAGGACACACCTGGATGTGAGTTGAGGGAAGCAGAGTTTCGGAGAATCCTCTGGGCGGAGTGACCTCTGTTACCCAGTCTGATGACGTCTCTGCTATGGCGGCACTGAGTCCACACACTGGGAGGGCGAGGGCTCAGCAGAGGAACAAGGCACTTCTGTCCAGGAGAGAGCTGCGCCGCCGGCCCTCACTCCGACAACTCAGCGTCCCCCTGTAAGTTCCTGGAGCCCCCTGAGCCACCGCCCCAGCACTGGTGCTCAGAGCAAACAGGTTTGTCACCGCAAAAGTCCAGTTGTGGACATGGCCCCTTTAAGAGGCGTCTGCAGTTGCCACTGCTGTAGCCTCTGTCCCACTCAGCCTTTCAGGGACAACAGCCTCACGTCTTCACCCGCTCCTATGTCTACCGTACGGTGCTTAATTACTTCTCCCCTAGTTGTAGTGCTTCTGGCTCCCAAGCGACTCTGCTGTATGCTCCGTATTTCCGTCCCAACTTTGATGTGGTGGCAAGAGGGGATGACCAAAGCTCCTATCATCTACACCATTTTTAGGTGCTTCTCTGGTTATGCAAATTTTGATCCCACATCTGGAATGTGGGGTGAGGCACAAGAGTCTGATTCTAAGAAGCTCCTGCTGGTCCTTGAGTAACAAGGTCCTCGATTCATCTGGTCCCAAGCCCCTTATCTGTCCAGGGAGAAATGGGTTGACTCTGGAGTGTGCTTTACATACGGAAGGCAGAAGAGTGTGTGCCACACAAATAGCAATGTGTGCCAAATCATTTTCTTCCCAGCTCGATGGGAAGTGGCAATAGGTTTTAAGGCTGATTTCAGCTATTGTATAAAATGCTGAGACCCCTTGGTGTGTAATTTAGATATGCTTAGAATATCAGATCTGGACCAACCACCTCATTTAACAGATGGAGAAACTAAAGGAACGCAGGGGGTACGTGACTTTGACTCTATTGCCAACAATTTAAGTACTAGCTGTCTGGGTTTCCGGGTTGGTGCTCTGCTATACTAAATAGCCTCTATTCCAGAAAGCCTTAGAATACTTATAATTCTTTTGGAAAACAGATTCCAAATAAAAGTTAGTGTTGTCTGAATCCAATATTTTTCTGGAATATGAACCAAAAGAAAGAGTTGTGAGACAGGATATTGACTCAATACTATATGGCTTAATCCTTTGTGAAATGAGTTGGATAATAAATCTAAATAATATAAATAAATAAATAAATAGCCTCTGTCAGCCTCCGGGACTTCATACAGTGGCAGGCAATTGACAAGCCTCTATTGAAATCATGAAGGGAAAAGTATCAAACAAGACATCATAGCAGGGCGTACAGAAAAGCGAGACACTATGGGGACAGGTGAAGGATTCTACTAATACGAGCTGAAAAACACTAATTAAACACTCAGAAGGCTGCTTTGTGATCAACAGACTTAGCACGAGATGTTTTCTCATACTTGCAATGGTGACTCTGACCCTGTTTTCTTCTCTGAGTTTCGCCACGGAAATTGCTAAAAAGGAAGCACTGCAAGGCACAGTTCAAAGCCATCACCTGGTATTTAATGTTTTCTCCTCCACACATGTAGCCAGATGCCAGCCAGAGCAACGAGGGAAGAAACGCTCACATGTCACCACTAATCTGGGGTGGGGAGATGAGTAAAATATCAGGACTCACTGCCTTTGGGAAAAATAAGCACTAATTTCTTCTTACGAATTGGAAACAGAGGAAATGAGATTTAGATTGAAGGGCGGCAGAATATACCACCCCAAAATATGCCAGTTTGGCATATAGGTTATTTTGAGCTGAAGACAATTGGGAAAAGGCAGATAGCAGAAAAGCTCTCTGCTCTCCCCATTTGCCTAAAAGCAGGACATAAATTTGTAACGGTGTCCCTGTTCGTACACACAGACCCGGGGAAAAACTCGGAGATGGAAAGTCTACCTGCATAAGCGGAGAGCAGGAGAGACCGAAGAAAGAGGCTGGCCTCTCCAGTCTGGTAATTAACAGAGTTTATTAAGGGGAACTTACGTAGGAGACATGTCTTGGGCAACAGCAAGACGAAATGGATCCCCCAGCCACTTGGCAGGCACCTAAGAATTACACAGGTAAAGGAGGTGGGGGGTAGTGATGGGTACCAGCCTATGATTGCTACCAGGTACTGGAAATTACCTGCTGGGTCAGGTCAGGACACCGCCTGTTGCAGGAACCAGCAGGGAGTGGGAGGCAAGGGAGGGGTGCTGATTTATGCCAGAAGGAATATCAGTTACTATCAGTCTCCAAGGGGGGATTGTAGAAAGTAACTTCCGTTCTGGCCCAGGGCCAGCTTGTGGGACAGACGGATGTCATGTCATGGAACAGTCTTTCCTCCATCGTCCCCCGGCCACTCCCCTCTGTACCAGGCTGGATAGTAGTTAGGGAGACAATTCTACATAATAAACTTTACTAACTAGCTCTTATTTTCCATTAGTTCCCCCATAGACTTACTCTCCCACCATTTGCCACCCCCTGGAGACTCCAAGTCCTCTTCTTTGTCTTGTCACTTCTCTACAAAATTATTACTCTTTGCTAAGATGATATATAAGCTCCAGTTCTAACCACTCCTTGGAGGTACTCATTGCTGAGTGCTCCTGCGTGTATTCACGATGCACGTGGTACATCTGTTTGTTTGGCTCTTGTTAATCTGTGGTTTGTTAGTCTGATTTACAGGGCCCCAGTCAATGAACCTAAGATGAGGTAGAGGAAAATTTTTTCCTACAAGGTTTTGTGCCAATCTGAATCGGTCGTAGCTTGAGAAGTTCTAGGCTTCTCTACTTAGTGTGAGGAAGGAAAGAGAATCCTACCGGGGGCTCAGAGATCTTAAAAACAGTGGAGCTGCAGAACTGTACATTTCGAAATGGTTAAAACGGCCAATTTTATGTTATACATATTTTACCACAATAAAAAGACACCGCCCCCCCCCATATACAAGTGGAGAAACTGAGGCCCAGTGTCAAATAAAAGGAGACGGAGCCAGAGCAGACTCCTAGCAGCTGTGGCCGATCTGTCAAAAGTGTCATCTAGGCAAAAGTGCTTGGCACATAGTAGGCGCTCAGATCCACCTCAAGTCTGAAGAATGAGGCCAAGGGCAGGACAAAGTGGGGACCGGTGAGGAAAGGAGCTATCCTACCACGGGGCAGGAAAGGAATTCTAGGAAGGAAGGTTGGGCCCCCGCCGCCTCCGACTCACCCCGACACCCGGCGACGCGAGCGACCCCTCCAGGCACCGACCGACCCTCCTGGGGCTGGGACTGCGTCCCGCAGGCAGGGAGAGCGGGAAGCGGCCGGGGTTTCTTGTCCCGCGTCGAGTCCTCGAGGGAAGAAGGAGATACCATAAAACTAAAGATTTCAAACGTGGTTCCCGAACCTGGCGCGCCCCAGAATCACCGCGGGGCAGGGCGCTCGTGTCCCTGGCCGCGGCCGGGACAAGCTCCAGGCGACGCCGGCGCGGCGGGCCGGGGACTTCCCGGGACTGTCCCCGCGCTCGGAGAATCCTGGGCCGGCTTCGCGGAGCCCCGCGCTGAGGGCGGCCGCAGGGCGAGGGGTGCCCGTCGCCGAACGGGACCCCCTCGTGCCCTCGAGTCCCCCTGCGAGGTGGCTGGCGCCTTCTTAGCGGTCCGCGGTG
>NW_011888867.1:5359216-5361193 GCF_000151845.1 Pteropus vampyrus
GGCGCGACCGCGGGGACCAGCAGCGCGAGGCGCAGCAGCCGGGGCGCAGCCGCCACGCTCGCTCCTAGAAGCCCTCCTGGCTTTCTTCGTCGCGCGCTCCTGCTTTTCGGCGACCGCCCTTGGAAACTGCGTTTTCCTCGGGGCTTCCTCCTCCCCTGCTTTACCTCCCCAGGAGGGTGTGTTCCGGCCCCACTCTTTTCTCTGTCTGCATGTTAATGACCAAGGGATCTCCTCGAAACTGATGGCATTAATTACGGTGTCAGCTGCAAATCATAAACAATAAACCCAACTCTGGTGGTCTCAATAGATAGACCGTCTTACCCATCAAGCAGTCCTGGGCTAAGTGGTTGCTGGTGGTGATCTGGCAAAGCCGTAACACGGAAGCTGCACCTCTATGATTTTCGAGCTAACCTGCAACTTAGCCACAGACACCATCTGTATAGGCTGGCTCCAAGATCTATGTGTCCACTTCTGATTCCTCCCATGATCTCTAGACTCGAACATATTAATAGCCAGCATTTACTGAGTAATCATTGCGTATATTATCATTTGTCACAAAATCCTATATCTCCAATAATTACTCTGTTATCTCTATTTGACAGAGACAAAAACTGAGACAAAGAGAAGTAACTTGCCCAAGGTCACAGAGTTGGTGGAAGAGTTTGGATTCAAACCCAGGCAGCCTGACTCCTGAACTCGTGTGCCACCTCTTACCGCTTACTTGGATGTCTTAAAGGCATCTCAAACTTATCCAAGACAGAAAGCATGAAACAAAATTTTTCTCCTGCTTCTCTGTAAATTGCACCACTAGTCAGCTGGTTGCTCAAGCCAAAAACCGAGTAGATACTGTGGATGGTTCGCTTCTCCACTCACCTGTTCCCAATCCAACAGCAAGTCCCGTTGGGGCTACCATTCTAATCCAGGCCCCTACCCTGTCCTGCCTCCTCCCTGGACTTGCTGCTTCCGCTCTGATCTCATCAAACAATTCTCCATTCTATAGCCAGGGTAGGCTTTTGAGGAATGTAATTCAGATCTGACCACTCTCCTTCGGTGTTGTCTTATTTTTCTTAAGTGGAAATTTACACTCTCTTCCATGGTTCATAAAGTCATTCCTGATTTGGCTTCTGGCTACTTCTCCAACGGCATGACATTCTGACTCAAGAACTCGTCACACCAGCTTTGTTGTGGTGACGGTTCTGTGCAGAGGTCAAACCCTTTCCTTCTTCAGGGTCATTGTATAAGATGTTCCCTATTCCTGGGATGTTTTTCTGGGTTTTGCACAGTTAGCTCCTTTGGCTTCCAGTTCAAAAGTCACTATTACGTGGACAGTCTTTTCTAAGTACTCTCTCCACAGAGAGGAATTTTCCCTAAACACTCTGGCCTCTTTCCAAACTCTTCCTCCTCATGGAGGTGGGATGAGTTACCTGGCTGAGGACCCATCCAGATCCCCCTAAGACTAAAGGAGAACCCAGAGTGTGGAATTTTCACGGCTAAAACTGGAAAAGGTCCAGGAAAACCTGAATGAGGTTGTTTGCCATCGAATCATTTTTATTAACCAGACAGAGTTAATCTATCAAAGATTCTAAACGGGGTATCTCAATGTTTTCTTCTCCCCTTTTGACATGGACTTGAGCATGTGTCTGTTTTACAGACCCAAACAGAATGTAGGTTGTTCCAAAGTCTAGACTGGGGGAATTAAGGTATAAGTTACTATTATTGTCTCCCCTCCCTCCAATGTAATGGTTTTAAAATAACAAAAATGATTAACTTGCTCACGAATCTGCAATTTGAGCAGGGTCCACAGGGGACGGCTCATCTCAGCTCCATGCAGCATCAGCTGGGGTAACTTGACTCCAGTTTGGAGGGCTGCAGAAGTCACTTCCAAAACCGCTCAGACTCATGGCTGGCAAAAATCTGTTAGCTGGGAGCCCAGCCAGGCCTGTGGGCTGGGGGCCAGGTTCTCTTCCACGTGGGCCT
>NW_011888867.1:5362358-5364623 GCF_000151845.1 Pteropus vampyrus
CAAAACCGCTCAGACTCATGGCTGGCAAAAATCTGTTAGCTGGGAGCCCAGCCAGGCCTGTGGGCTGGGGGCCAGGTTCTCTTCCACGTGGGCCTATCCATGGACTGCTTGGGCTCCCTCACAGCATGGGTGGCTGGCTCCTAAGAGAGAATGTCCCAAGAGAACCGGGAAGATGCTGTTATCATATTTTATGACCTAGTCTCAGAAGACATGTAACATCACTTCCACCTGAATCACAGGCCAGATTCAAAGAGAGGGGACATAGGCCTTATCTCTCAATGTCGCATTGTAAGAAGAGCTTGTGGGATGGGAGACCTTACAGCCACCTTGGAAAACAGTCTGTCACAGGTACCTACCCCTCCTTTGACCTTCACATGAAGTTACAACTTCTAACCTAGACTTTACCAGTAATAAAGATGATATTTTGGTTCTCCATTTATTGTTTTTTTAATCATATTTTTCAGTTGGTTTAGAACTTAGAAATACTTGAATCTCTTCAAAACTCTGAGTCACCTTTTCAGAACAGCCTTCGATATACTTCTAATATACATTTTACTCTGCATCCCATCTCTGCTCACTACCCTCGTAATTATCACAATCCATAATTATCTTTTTTTGGTTTGTTTGTTGACTACCTTTTTCATTAAAATTTCAAGGGCAGAGCCCATACTCATCTCATTCACCTCTACGGCGTCCGCAGGGCCGAGCGCAGTGCTTAGCGAGTGCTCAATAAACGTTTGTTGGCTGAATGGCTACAACCTTTTCTAAAAGAGAAATGCCATTTTTCTTGAGAAACCAGAGTGGCCTTGCCTGACCCAGAATGAGGCTGTTGATTTTCATAACTGTGAGACATTGATTCCTTTGATGGCCTATTGACGGGCTGTTTTCAAATCCTGGAAGCATCTCTCTATCTTGTCACTGAACGGGCACAGAACTCTGAACTCTGACCAGATTTCTGGAGCAGGACACTTGTTTAAATTCTGAATGACTAGGAAAGAAAATATGGAGAAATCACAATCACTTCCTATCCTTAAAATTTTATTGTTCTAAACGTTGGCCTGAAAAATGAAAATCACGAAAATAATGAATAATGATTTTAGCGCCTGTGCTGGTTGGTATGGCTTTGGGCCAGCTTGGGCAAGGGCTGTTAGATTTCAGTTGAAGTTGACATAGATTGGACTTGCCCATGGGATAAAGAGTAATTTTCTCCTCCACAATCTGAAGATCTGTCTTCTAGACAAGGAACAAAAGTTATCTCTGGAAAGGAAAGAGGGAAGAGATTTGGCCACTTTGGGGCCTTTTATTTTATTCCATTTGATACGAGCAAAGCAAACCATAAAAATATGGCCAAAATGAGGTTCTAAACCTGTGTACAAACACTGCTCCTCCCACACAGCAATGGAGGGGACTGAGGAGGGAACACCTGCAGTGGAACCACTCTTTGTCACTTGATGGAGTCAGATACCAGTCCGGCAAAGAATTGTGTGGACTGTAGTGAACCTCACACCATCTGTACCTTCCCTCCCTAAGGCAAGGAAGCAGTACTTTAAGGAGCTTGGTCTCATTCCAGGCTAAGTCAATCACAGAAATCCTATCTCCTCTGCCAGTGATTGGTTTTAAGGACAAGCAGGCTTAAATGAATGTGAATCAGCCAATGAGATATGAGAAGTGTGCCAGGACTGCTGGAAAAGATGCTTGATTTTAACGGAAAGCCTTAGGGAGAGAGCCTTTCTCCACTTCTGAACATGAACGAGGAAGCCTTGCTACTGGTAACCATCCTACCGCTCAAGGGGCACTAGATTTAGGACACTGTGACCAGTAGAGCAGAGGGATGGCAAGAACCTGGGTCCTTGACAACACCGTTGATTCACTGCACCTGTGAACTCTGAATCCTGAGGCACTGCCCTGTCCTTATTGTTTAAACCCCTTGGGATTGAGCTTCCTGCTACTTGCAGTGTAAAACATCCAGATATAGACAATAAAATCAAGGGACTCTTGTTCCCTTAAGCAACTTATTTGCCTTTTCCAGCTCATCTGAGGGCACAAGACAAGCTAATTATGGTTCGGTTCGGAGCATGCTTTACTTGCCGAGGATACTCAACAAATGTTAAATAGAATAGTTAGTACTTTATGAGTACTATTCTTTCAACAAGAAGAGTGTGGCTGGAGACTCAGGTCTTCTACTTTGGTGACACAAGCTTTTAGCTGCACTATTTTAAAGCCTATTAATCAAGAGAAACTTTGGGCCCCAAGAATCTACCTTGA
>NW_011888867.1:5364673-5366903 GCF_000151845.1 Pteropus vampyrus
CACACCATCTGTACCTTCCCTCCCTAAGGCAAGGAAGCAGTACCTTAAGGAGCTTGGTCTCATTCCAGGCTAAGTCAATCACAGAAATCCTATCTCCTCTGCCAGTGATTGGTTTTAAGGACAAGCAGGCTTAAATGAATGTGAATCAGCCAATGAGATATGAGAAGTGTGCCAGGACTGTTGGAAAAGATGCTTGATTTTAACGGAGAGCTTTGGGGAGAGAGCCTTTCTCCACTTCTGAACATGAACGAGGAAGCCTTGCTACTGGTAACCATCCTACCGCTCAAGGGGCACTAGATTTAGGACAGTGACCAGCAGAGCAGAGGGATGGCAAGAACCTGGGTCCTTGACAACACCGTTGATTCACTGCACCTGTGAACTCTGAATCCTGCGGCACTGCCCTGTCCTTATTGTTTAAACCCCTTGGGATTGAGCTTCCTGCTACTTGCAGTGTAAAACATCCAGATATAGACAATAAAATCAAGGGACTCTTGTTCCCTTAAGCAACTTAATTGCCTTTTCCAGCTCATCTGAGGGCACAAGACAAGCTAATTATGGTTCGGTTCGGAGCATGCTTTACTTGCCGAGGATACTCAACAAATGTTAAGTAGAATAGTTAGTACTTTATGAGTACTATTCTTTCAACAAGAAGAGTGTGGCTGGAGACTCAGGTCTTCTACTTTGGTGACACAAGCTTTTAGCTGCACTATTTTAAAGCCTATTAATCAAGAGAAACTTTGGGCCCCAAGAATCTACCTTGAGGAAGGTAAGATTGTGCTTCCACGAGCTGGGACAAACGAAGACCACTTGGGCCCTCACCTTGCCTTTCTGCACTGAGTCACAGAAAGAGAAATGCCAGCGCGGCCACCAAAATCCGAGGATCTTACTTGTTCTCACTGATTTCCCACAAAGTTGTTTTTCCTGAGACCCTGAGGAAGATTGAACAGGGCCAAATGATTTAAAAAAAAACACCCCCTTTTTCTCCTCTCTTACACACACACACACACACACACACACACACACACACACACACACACACATTTTGTAACTATGGTGACCGATATTAACTAGACCTACTGTGGTGACCGTGATGCGATATACAAATGACAAATCATTATGTTGTATACCTAAAACTAGTATATGTCAATTATACCTCAAAACATAAAAATAAACTGAAAAAAAAAACCTCCTTCATTCCTTGACTGTCCTTTGCATCTCAGATCCTCCTGCTAGTCTTCAGTACAATTGTTTTAAAGTACAAATTAGACTCAAGCATTTCTCACCCTGACGTATTTATGGATGAAATTACACATCTGGAATTGCTTTTAAAAGACCCCAGAAAACAAAAACAAGGGAGGGCGTAGATGAAGCAAGACTAGCAGAATGTTATGACTGAAGCTGGGCGGCGGCTACGCGGGGTTCATTATACTATTTATTATTACTAATTTCATCTGTGTTCGCTATTACCCTTAATGTTTTAAAATGTAAATTTTTGTCACTGTCACCCACTGGTTTGGAAAAATTTCTCAGCTTAAGCGAGGAGCTTGCCTGTACCGCCCTCCATCCCGGACACCTGTCCTGCAAGGCCCGAGGACGCTCATTTTTAGGAAGCCTTCAGGAGTGGTTCTGGAGAGTCCTTTGCCGATGCTTGAGATGCAGCATTTTTTTGTGTGCCATCTAACTGTAGGCAACCCGGTGGCAGAGGCTGTCTCCTACTTGTGTGCTCCCCTTGGCACTTCGCATAATGAGTGTTCCAAGAAATACTTCCTGGTCACGCAGAAGGGGACAGCTGGCCGCTCAGACTGGTGAGAAGCCAGTGTGAGTGCCAACTCTCCATCAGGCCAATAACATTGCAGAGCTGGAAGGGACCTCAGACAGCATCGCATTATTTACAGAAAGGGACCCTGAGGGACAAGGGACAGCCCCCCCAATCAGCTGACCGACACGCCTGGCACTAGAAAACCACCTCCCTGGCAGAAGCTTCTTCGGCTCTCTCACAGCTGGCATCGTAGTGCCAGTGTGGACATCTGGGCGCCTTTTCCTTATTTGCTGGGCGAGAGCGAACTATGGCTCTTACCACCTCCTCCCTCGGGGCGTTCGCTGCTCTAGTTCCAAGGAACCATCATTGGGCAAGTTCAACTTAGTCCTTCCGTGTGGACTGAACACGTCAGACTGTCATACTGCTGAAAGTTTTGTTTGTACTCATCCACTTAGGGTGGGTGAAAACTTC
>NW_011888867.1:5366953-5374973 GCF_000151845.1 Pteropus vampyrus
CTGACGTATTTATGGATGAAATTACACATCTGGAATTGCTTTTAAAAGACCCCAGAAAACAAAAACAAGGGAGGGCGTAGATGAAGCAAGACTAGCAGAATGTTATGACTGAAGCTGGGAGGCGGCTACGCGGGGTTCATTATACTATTTATTATTACTAATTTCATCTGTGTTCGCTATTACCCTTAATGTTTTAAAATGTAAATTTTTGTCACTGTCACCCACTGGTTTGGAAAAATTTCTCAGCTTAAGCGAGGAGCTTGCCTGTACCGCCCTCCATCCCGGACACCTGTCCTGCAAGGCCCGAGGACGCTCATTTTTAGGAAGCCTTCAGGAGTGGTTCTGGAGAGTCCTTTGCCGATGCTTGAGATGCAGCATTCTTTTGTGTGCCATCTAACTGTAGGCAACCCGGTGGCAGAGGCTGTCTCCTACTTGTGTGCTCCCCTTGGCACTTCGCATAATGAGTGTTCCAAGAAATACTTCCTGGTCACGCAGAAGGGGACAGCTGGCCGCTCAGACTGGTGAGAAGCCAGTGTGAGTGCCAACTCTCCATCAGGCCAATAACATTGCAGAGCTGGAAGGGACCTCAGACAGCATCGCATTATTTACAGAAAGGGACCCTGAGGGACAAGGGACAGCCCCCCCAATCAGCTGACCGACACGCCTGGCACTAGAAAACCACCTCCCTGGCAGAAGCTTCTTCGGCTCTCTCACAGCTGGCATCGTAGTGCCAGTGTGGACATCTGGGCGCCTTTTCCTTATTTGCTGGGCGAGAGCGAACTATGGCTCTTACCACCTCCTCCCTCGGGGCGTTCGCTGCTCTAGTTCCAAGGAACCATCATTGGGCAAGTTCAACTTAGTCCTTCCGTGTGGACTGAACACGTCAGACTGTCATACTGCTGAAAGTTTTGTTTGTACTCATCCACTTAGGGTGGGTGAAAACTTCAAGATTTGGTGAAAAGATTCTTTGAAAAGACAATGCTACATAAGGTGTAGAAAGCTTGTGAGTACAGGCTCTGAAGAGAAACTGCGCATTCAGGCCTGTCTTGCCATTTACACCAATCACCTAATTATGCCGTTTCGTTATGACACCAGGCACTCGTTAGCACATGCCTGGCACACTGTAAGTGCTCTGTAAGTGCCGGCATGCTGAAGTTCAACAGCACCACAAGCAGACCGGGCACATTTTGGAGACGGACGCTGTTCACGACCCCTCACGATGGGGTGCATGCTGCAGTGCACGTTGTACGTCATGAACATTTGCATTTGGGAACAATGATGAGAATGGCAGAGTGGACATCCCGTGGCATCCAGAAATAGGTGTTAAAGGAGCCCGTTTCATAATATAGTGATTTCAGGGCTCCCTGAGAGGCGACTCAGGTTGGGTCAGAGGAGAGCAGCCCTCACTCGCACGCCCAGGGATGCTGACCTTAGGGGATGTTCCTTCTACCCAGGGGTGGGGTCGAGCAGCCTTTGATGCAAGAAGACGAGACTAAATCAGCCCTGTGATTCAGTCTCTATACCTTGATCGCCAAGAACCCATCCCTCTTATCTAAAAGGTTTGTTCCCGGTTGTCCACTAAAAAGCTAAACAGCAAAAAAATCTCTCCTTGTGCCGTACATTCAACTGAGCTGACGCAGCTGTGGGAAAAGGACTTCTACTGCAAGTTTGCTTGCTGCACTTAACTCACGCAGTGCGAGGGGCACAGCAGTACCACACGTGAAAACACCAGCATCAAACAACAGATGATGAGAAAGGCACCGTACGGAAGAGGGACGGCATCTCTTCTTCCTCAGTGGAAGTCACAATGGTTACATTTATTCCCCTGTGAAGTTCATTGTTCTAATTTCCATTATCCAAAGAGGAACTCCCGCCCCCGAGGGCACCCAGAGCTGTGGGATGATAAGCCAAGCAGCTCTTCAATGCACAAAGCTGTACAGCACCACAAAGGGCCATGAGCCAGTACCAGAACACCTGGGTCGCCAGCACATGTCTACCCAGTAGCCTGAGGTCAATATACTCATAGCTGAGCAGGAGATGGGGAATTCTAGGTAGGAAGTATAAGAGAAGTTTCCAGCATTGGAACCTTTCTGCGGTTCACAGAATACTTCAGATGGACTAAGTGTCCAGGAGAAGAAATCAAAGCTAATTTTTTTTTTTTTTTTTGGCGAGGCAACCCTTGGTTGACCTCACAGATTGTAAGGACCTTGTCACTTACAATTCCATATTTTAGGCATACAGCACTTGGTCTTCCTAGGTGGTCTACCCATCCAAGTACTTACCAGGCTCGACCCTCCTTAGCTTCCAAAATCGGACGGGATCAGGCTTGTTCAGGGTGGCATGGCCATAGACAAACAAAGCTAAATTTTGAGAGTTCTGTCTGTTTCTAGATCGTCACTTTTCAGTAGTGCCTCAACTCTTAAACTACACAAGGCTAAGGAGGGGGAAGAATGACCCTTCATCTCTGTGATCTGAGATTGAGGGGGAAGAATGACCCTTCTTCTCTGTGATCTGAGATTCTAACCTTTCATTCACCTCAGCAGACACGAGAATAAACTGGCTGCCAGGCCCTGCACCCCGTCCTGTCTTCAAGAAGCTTTAACATGTACGGAGAGCTTAGAACTTACGTTTGCCATCTTTCTGTAACTCTCCCTTTTTACACTGTGGATTCAGATCTGACTACACAGAAGTATTTTTTCTTCTGCTATAAATTGTTCATCTTGAGTGGTGTAGGTATAAAATTTGCAAAAAGGTAAATTATTCTATTTGCATTAGAAATTTAACTTTAGTCCTGTTTCTATCACAGAATGATTTTCATGGACCATAAAAACTATTCTTTAAAAAGCTATTTCTGGTCTTTTTGCTTTAACAGTTGGTAAAACTCCCACAAAATTTTAATCAGTATCAAATCATAATAACAAGTCTGTATTTTTAACATAAAGCTCTGACTTTGATTATTATTTGAGAATTCTGCTTTGGTTAAAATCCATACAAAAGGATAAGAAGAGAAAAAGTATAAGAAAATAGACCCCTTTTCAGCTTAAATTCACAAGTGGCACATTCACAATGGGCTGGAACAGACAGCGGGGCGCTTCAGAAACTCGAGTTTTAGACTGAGGTCATGGCTTCCACCAGTGCCCAAAAGCTTGATCTGGACCCGCTGGGCTGACCCAGTGAGGCATTCCTCACGTTCGTGGGGGTCTCCATTTGTCTTTATCAATGAAGGCTTAGAGCACTGACACTTGATAAAATTCTTGACCCCTCATTCTCTGTGGTCCAATCTGTTCCAGGTAGTGTGACGTCATCTCTGAAGCTGGGTCTACAGCCTGAGCCACAGTGGGGCTGTGCTAAAACGAATGTGCAAAACACGTGAGCAGAGGCTCTCTACCGCCGGCGGGCATCAGAAACTCCTGTGCACCCTTCTGAACATTCGGGGGCGTGGTACCCACTCCCTACCTCCAAACGTGGCCCTCTAGGCAGGTGTATCTTGGCAGAGCTTAATCGGCCATTCTGATGTGTGCTAGAGAGAACGAACCATTGGCCTAAAGCTTCTGCCGTGCACACTCACACCCTGTACTTTGCATAGCTGGAGATGACCCATCAGGGGTGCATTTTGCTAGATCACCATTTTAAGAAGCACTTCTTTGCCCAGGCTGAGTGAAGACTGCCCAGGAATAGGCGTGCATAAAATGTTTGTTTCCTTCATAACTAAGTTAGGATTGTAAATGAGCTATGGCTTTTCATACTTTGCTTCTCTTATGTGGTAAAGCTGGGATGTCATTTGTAGTTAGGTTGATTAAATATTCTTCTGGTTTTAGTGCTGCTAGTCTCATGTTTTAAAAATAAAGAGATCTGTACATTCCAAAAAACCCATAATATTGAACATATTCCTATTAGCAACTTCTTATAAAAAGAAAAAAATTAGCCTGATTTAAATGTGCTATTGATTTTTACCAAACCTTTAAGCTTTAGTGTATGCAACAGGATCACAATTCCTTTCCCCAGTTACTAAGACGCAGATTGTTTCAAATTTCTGAAAAGGAATTCCAAAATTTCATGCTGTAGGATTTCTCATGAGTTAGTGTTTGCAGCGTTTCTCTGCAAAGGAGCCAGGATAACGCCGACGTTCCTCTCTTCACTCTCAGAGTTATACAAATTATGCTTTTCTATGTATTCCCGGACAAGATCGGGTACCAAGTAGCGAATGCTCTGTCCCCTTCGGAGGGCTCGCCGGATTTTCGTGGATGAGATGTCGTTGGTGATCCATTCGTTCACCAGGTGAATGTTGTTCTGGTGTTTCCACAGCACGTCGGACTCATAGATGAATTTCTGAGCATCGTTTCCAGCCCGCGCAACACATATGAGCCCATAGTCGCCCACGATTTTGGTGATGTCCTCACTCTTCCACAGGTTGGGAACACCGAAGGACTCCAGTATATCTGCCCCACACAGCAACTTTATCTTTGGCCCATCTGGGAAGAGAAAGAAAACATCGCTTCAAGGGTTGCTTTTCTAATAACTCTCTGCTCCAAAATGAATGTGTGTATGTGCTTTTCCGGAAAGAAGGTTCCTAGTTTGTATCAGATTTGGATTCTCAAAAGAGATGTAGGACACCTCAAAAGTTAAGGGCTCCTGCAGGAGAAATAAACTCAGGATGCCTTTTACTCCCCCTCCCTCCCATCATAAAACTTACAAGGGGCATTTTTCCAGGCACCCACACATACTGAATAGAAAATAAAAATACAAATGGGGCTTGCTCAGCAGCTCTAGAATCTTATCACTTCTAATCTGTAAGTCTAGGTAAAACACACAGACCTTTTGTTTTGGGCTCTGGGGATTTCTTTTGATTAAATTCTTCACTCTGTTCAGCCCACTTCCTCTTCCGTCCAGGCCTTTCCAGCCCAGGTGAGTCCTGCTGGTGATCACAGATATGAGCCTTCAGTTTCTGTTGATGGTGTCTATAAAACGACAAAGCAATAGAACATTCCTCTTTCTCACAATGCTCAACTAAAATGTTGTCCCTGTGGAGATGCCCCAAAGCCTCTGATCCAATGTTAAAGGTGGGGTGATATTAAAAACATTTAAACACAGGTACACACGATATCCAACCCGTAGAAGGGATGCTGACCAGTAACTGTCGTCCTGGGTCCTGGCTATCAGGAATGGAAAGCAAGGAGTATCATGGGAGCACAACAAATGGTAGCTGTCAACTATTCTATGCTTTACGTGTCTGTGTCATAATAAGAGTTAACGTTATTTATGTACCAAGAACTATACTAAACCTTTTGCATGGATTATATGATTGAATGTTCTCCATATCCCGTGTCATAAATATTATTACTCATGAAGTGGAAAGAGAGTGAAGGCTCAAAGTTCCAACTCCAGCTTCTAGCAGAGTCCCTGCGACACAGGAGGCATTCAATAACAACTTGACTGAGTAAATATTTTGGGTACTGTAAAGCAACGATATTATTGCCACCATCACATCAGCATTGTTTATTATCCTCACAGAGAGAGGACACTGACCTTTTGCCCAAGGTCGTTTAGAGTATGAGAAGCAACCAGAATTTGAACCTCAACAGTCTGGTTCCAGAGCCCACACACCTGACCACTGAAGAGTGTGGCCTGACCTAGTTAGTAATGGCGAACCACAGTGCCAAGGATAAGGTCCTAGAGTGGGGCAAGTGCCTGAGGCCTAAAGGAAGGGACCATGGGAAGGACCTGCATATAGCTTTATTCTAGGCTGGCAGCAGGATGTCCACTGCTTAACTGTGCAAAGTTATTTGCGTAACATGAGCTTCCCTTGTGGGAGCCAACTATGGGTCCTTTGTGGCCCTAAATCCCTTCCTTCTTGAATAGCTGAGCTGCAAATGTAATGGACAGTCAGGCTACTAAGAAGCCAGAGAGGGCTGGGTAAGGCAGGGATGTAGGAGCCCGGTGGCTGATGGGAGACTCTCCCTGCCAAGCCTGAAAAGTAAGTCCTGCTGATAAAGTAAGTCGCTGTGCCAGATGTGGTTTGCTGGCTCATTGTCCAATTCCACCCTAAACGCATTTCCCAGAGGTCCTTGCAGCCGGTTCTGGATGTGATTGAGATTCTGCTGATGAGATTCACTCGTGAGAGATTTGGAAGGAAGGAGGGGGCACAGGCCATCTTTCTGCAGCTGTGAAGCCTGACAAGTAATTTCACAGCGTGAGTGTGTTGGCCAGACTCTATATTCCATTGTCCAGACACCTACTTCAGGAGAATGGGACAGTTTAACAGCAGCCGTGGTGGGGGCAGAGGCAGGAATAGTTTCCTGAACTCCAACTGCAGCTAAGGAGGTATGACCTTGAACAAGGCCCAACTCCTGCTCCTCCAGCCCTTTTAACACTTTTGCATAAGCACCTAAGTCCCTTTCTGCTTAAAATGCTCAGAGTGGTTTCTATTTCCTAGTTAAACCCTAATTAATACGGTGAGAACTGGAAGGTTCAGAACTCTAAGAAGAGTCATTAGACAGAAATGTTTTCCAGAAAGCCCTGTTATTTTACACTCAAGATAATATTAAGTCATAACTAGATGCTACTCACTCTGGTTTCTGAACCCTGGAAGTGTCTCGAAGGTATGAGCACCCCAACATGAGACCCCAATATGCTGTCATAGAAGCAGCACACAAACAGGACTGTCCACGATCAAGCATCACAGCTTTTCTTCTTTACGGTACCTGCCTCTTTTATACCTAAGAAGACTGACGGCAATGGCAGCATCTTACAACTTCACCTTTCTCACCTGGGGCACAGACAGGCCAGGCAGGCTCTCTACGTACACTTTCTACCCGAGATAGACACGGTAACAGGCATGCACACATTTCAAAATACAATGAAAGACATTCAGGCCAAGGAACCCCGTGCCCTGCTCTGCTCTGCAACCTTGTAACGATTCTGCACAGGAATGGCACAGCCTAAGCCTTTCTGAGCCTCCTGACAGTTCTGTAAGTCTGTATGTTCACAAACACAGGCAGCACTGAAACATGGCCAAAAGCCAAGAAGCCCCTGACCCATGTCCAGAGAACTGACAGAGCGGATTTCATTGTAAATACCTTAGCACCTTAGCAGTCTCTACCCAGTCCTTCTGAAGACTTTCCCATGTGTCGACTTCCACCCATTCTGAATTCTTGGTGGCAAGTTCTGCCATGATAACTCGGTGATGGGCAGAGATGAGTCCTTTCTTCTTGTACGCATCACCGACGGGAGAAATTATGCCTTTGATAACTCTATATTTCCCTGGATAAAGAGTTAGATTTGACATGAGACATAACAGATTAAATCTTATGCACAGGAAATATCGTCAATGTGATTTTATAATCAAAGATCCCCCTTCTAAACAGCGATTCAGATTCATTCATTCATTCATAACTGTGGTAAAACAGACAAACATTTACCATTCTAAGTGTACAGTTCTGTGGCACTAAGGACAGTCACAGTTGTGCAACCACCAGTATGCATCTCCAGAACTTCTTCACCTTCTCTAACTGAAACCGTCCCTATTAAATACAAACTCACCATTCCTCAATCTAAATCAATAGTTTAAATCGATTGATGTTGTCGCACTGCCTTGAAAAAGCCTTAATTTGTGTTGCCCACCTACTGTAAATAAGAGCCCATCTCTCCCAAAACCCTGGTACTTGACATGATTACGCTTAAAAATTTTTGTCCATGTGATGGGCAAAATATATCTAATTAAAAATTTTACTTCCCTGATTATTAGGATTATTAGTGAGTTTGAGCACCTATCTGTCTATCAGCATATAGCATGATCCTTTATGTAATAAGACAAAATAAATCCTAGGAATGTAGAGAAGGAAGAGTTTTCCTCAACCCTCTTAGGGACCCTGGCTGGGTCTGAAAATTAAATCGAGAGAGTCTGACAGGAGAAAAGCATGCACATTTGTTTAATGTAAGGTGTGCATGACATGGGAGCCTGCATAAGGAAATGAAGACCCCGAGAAGGTTAAGCCTGAGTGTTTTAATGCCAGGATTGATG
>NW_011888867.1:5375023-5386372 GCF_000151845.1 Pteropus vampyrus
GACCCATGTCCAGAGAACTGACAGAGCGGATTTCATTGTAAATACCTTAGCACCTTAGCAGTCTCTACCCAGTCCTTCTGAAGACTTTCCCATGTGTCGACTTCCACCCATTCTGAATTCTTGGTGGCAAGTTCTGCCATGATAACTCGGTGATGGGCAGAGATGAGTCCTTTCTTCTTGTACGCATCACCGACGGGAGAAATTATGCCTTTGATAACTCTATATTTCCCTGGATAAAGAGTTAGATTTGACATGAGACATAACAGATTAAATCTTATGCACAGGAAATATCGTCAATGTGATTTTATAATCAAAGATCCCCCTTCTAAACAGCGATTCAGATTCATTCATTCATTCATAACTGTGGTAAAACAGACAAACATTTACCATTCTAAGTGTACAGTTCTGTGGCACTAAGGACAGTCACAGTTGTGCAACCACCAGTATGCATCTCCAGAACTTCTTCACCTTCTCTAACTGAAACCGTCCCTATTAAATACAAACTCACCATTCCTCAATCTAAATCAATAGTTTAAATCGATTGATGTTGTTGCACTGCCTTGAAAAAGCCTTAATTTGTGTTGCCCACCTACTGTAAATAAGAGCCCATCTCTCCCAAAACCCTGGTACTTGACATGATTACGCTTAAAAATTTTTGTCCATGTGATGGGCAAAATATATCTAATTAAAAATTTTACTTCCCTGATTATTAGGATTATTAGTGAGTTTGAGCACCTATCTGTCTATCAGCATATAGCATGATCCTTTATGTAATAAGACAAAATAAATCCTAGGAATGTAGAGAAGGAAGAGTTTTCCTCAACCCTCTTAGGGACCCTGGCTGGGTCTGAAAATTAAATCGAGAGTCTGACAGGAGAAAAGCATGCACATTTGTTTAATGTAAGGTGTGCATGACATGGGAGCCTGCATAAGGAAATGAAGACCCCGAGAAGGTTAAGCCTGAGTGTTTTAATGCCAGGATTGATGACGAGTGGACAGCGGTGGGGAAATATGACAGCGCAAAGAGCGTGAGGTAAGTGTACGTAAATTCAGAGAAACAGTAAGACCCGTTAGTCTGGATTCTTCATGGCATCCCTTTGTCTTTGGAGATCAGGATGTGCCTTTCCTCCAGGTACAGGGAGGGCACTTCTCAATGGGAGGTTACTTCTCAATGGGAGGTATCTGACCTGCTTCAGGGCAGAAGGGTGACAGGAGGTCACAGTGACCTTCCTGATTCTGCCATCTTCTTAACTCCTTCAGCTTAAAATACCCGGTAGGCCAAAGTGCCATATTTGGAGACAGTGTTTTCTGAACCCTGTCACTGCTTTTGGTCACTGTTCCCACCTGTTCCGTTCATGTAGTCCTTGGCCAGCTCAAACAACCTGAGGTGCATGTTGGTGATAGGATTAAAGGAGCCACACGCAAGGAGAACCACGTCTGTCTTCTCTGAGCTTTCCATGCTAAGAATTTGAAGTTGCTGTTCTAAGCGGAAAACTGACACCTCCCTTGTTGTCTATAAAGGAAAAAGAAAATGAGTCAGTTATAGGTCTTTTGATGTCCTTCTGTGTTCTCATTCCAAATAGATAAATAAAAATATTTGGCTTCAATGACTATGTTAGAATTGCAAAAGTGGTCCTATTTCTCCATCCCTCCTTTTCAATGTGAATTTCCAGCTCCTACAATAAAGATGGGGCTCTGCTTCCCACTCTTGGTGACTTGCTTTGAAAGAATGAAAGAATGTGGCAGATGTGACTGACTGCCAGTTGTGAGCCTAAGCCTTCCTTCTGGACTTTTGCCCCTGCCATGAAAACAAGCCTGGGCCAGCCTGCTAGAGGGTGGCAGAACACCTGGGAGGGAGCTGGTGCTGCTGCTGCTGGTGGACAGCCAACCACCAGCTACGTGGCTGAGGCCACCTGAGACCAGCCAAACCACGACTTACTCAGACACAAGAACAGGCCCACGGGACATCGGCTGAGCCTGGTGGCTCAGATCAGCAAACCCACCAGCTGACCCTGGATTCACGAGCAAAAACAAATGTTTACTGTTGTATGCTGCTAAGTTTTGTGATTGCACTATTGTGGCTAAATAGTTAACTGATACGATGTTATCATCTATCAAATGTCACTCTCCAACAACCTGCCTTCAAAACAGTATTCTGCCTCTAAGTCAACATGATCATATTATCACTTTCTACCGAATAGTTTATAATTTACAAACCTTTTTATATAAATTAATCCATTTGACCTTTCCATAAACCCAAGGGAGTAAGACATCTGATCTAAAACTTTTATTAAAAATCTTTATTAAATTCATATATATAGATTTAGAAATCACGGGGTGACAAAAGGCCCATAATGAAATCTAAGTCATCAACCACATCCTGCTCACCAACCCCTCCATCTGCCTCCCTAAAAGCAGCCACTTTTAACTTTTTCAGCTATTTCTTTTGGCAGAGTCTACATATAATGTGTTTTTAATGCTATTTCTTAACTTGTCCAATATAAACAGTGCCTATTTACTTTGTTATGATCTATGAGGATTAGCTCTCATATACCCTCACTGTCCTCCTCCAAACATATATATATATGTTTATATATATAGAGAGAGAGACAGACAGACAGACAGACAGAGTGTTAATCTCTAGTCTATGTTGAAAATCAAAATCATCTCCCAGAATTCTGAAGGCATTGCTTCTACACTGCCGTGCTAACAGTGAGAAATCCAAAGTCACTTTGAACTCTGGATCCTTTGAATGTGACTTATTTCGTTTCTCCCTTGAAGCTTTTAAGATCCCTTTGTCCCCAGTGTTCTGAAATTTTACAGTGATGTCCTTTAGTGTGGCTCTATTTTCATCCATTGCGCTGACCCACTGAGCAGATCCTTTCAACCTCGAAAGTCATAACCTTCGGTTCTGAAAAATGCCCATTAATAATTTCACTCATGATTTTCTTCCATTTTTTTCTGTTCTCTTTGGAAACACCTATTATTAGAGCTGAGGCACCTGGACTGGTCTAATTTTCTTATCGTCTCTCCTGTTTTATACCTCATGCTCTAATTTCTAGATATCCTCAACTTCATCCTCCAGTCCATCTATTGAGCTTTTCATTTCTGCTATTACACCCTTAATTTCTAAAGCCTTTGACCTCTAAGTATTTCTTTTTTATGGTTTTCTGTTCTTGCTTCTCCAAGGCATCATCCTCTCTTCTCTCTCTACCAATGCTGATGTATTTTAAATTTCCTTCAAAAGGAGCTGATAGGCAGTTCTGAGTGGGTAGGCAGGGCTTTGCACAGTGGGCTTCTGTGTACCGTCACCTGGCTGTCAGCATCACAGGTCCTTGCCTTGGAGTGGTCGGATTTCACAGAGAGTATCATCCAGTCTCCTGCCTGTACAGCATGACAGTTAAGAAGCTGTGCTCTAAACCAGACTGCCTGGGTTCAAATCCCAGCTCTTATACTTAAAATGTGCTGGATGACCCTGAGCAACCTGACCCTAACCCAATCTTGCTTTTGTCCCAGTTCTTGTCTTAAAACAGAGAGAATAAGAGAGCCTACCTAATGACTGCTGTGAGGATTAAAGGAGACAATACATGTACATAAAGCTGCTTTGGGCAAGTAGTAAACGTACCGGGAATATAGCTATTATTAATGCTGCATATCATGTCGCTATATCAATTCTTTTTGATCTATAAAAACACCAATTTCAAACGGTTCAACTAAATACTATTAACTCTTATTAAATCTGTTTTTTTTTTCTTTTTTTCCTGGAGGCTTTTTCTCCTGGAACTCTAATCTGGACTGAAAATCTCTAATCCTTTGTGCAGCTGTCATTCTGAAATCTTTCCAATCTCTCTCCTTAGATCCCCTATTACTTAGGACCATGTCATTGATTTTCATGCTTTAGTTGCTAATTTTCCTGGAGCATGTCCTCAAGTAGCGTCATAATAAAGAATACATGGAAGATAAAATGCTTGATTATGTCTTTATTCTTCCTTCAATGATGAATAGCTTAATTGAGGATTCAAAACTGAAATTATTTTCTTTTAAAATCATATGTGCATTTCTTCATTGTTTTCTAATATCCAACACTGTTGTTAAAAGTCTGACGCCGTTGAGATTCTTGCTCCTTTTTATGCAACCTGCTTTTGCTTTATAAGAGTTCTAGCATGTTCTCTTTATCCCTAGTGCTCTGCAATGGCACACTAATGTGTTTTATGGGATCTTTTTCCTCCATTGTGCTGGGTACTCAGTGCACCTTTTCCATCTCAAACTCAAATCACTCAGTTCTGAATTATTTAATAAATACAAAGACACCCAAAGGTCCTTGAAGACAAACAGCAAAACCATGACCTAGTTATCACTCAGGTTCTTGGTGGTCACACTCATAGATGGCCACCAACCTCATGATACCAACAGAATCAAACCTGTATCACCAAAACTATTCAGATAGGAGTATCAAACCAATAATCGAATCGATATACACTTGGGAGCAACTGCTCATTGACTTTAGAGTAACCCTGCCAAATTTCACGAAGAGGAAGAATAAGAATCAACATGAAATCCCAAGATTCTTCACGAATTATATGAAAAATAATGTCTCTACCATTTGAACAAGGCTCAATGTTTGTATTCTGTAGTAAATCATGGACCCATTGTTTCCCTAGATATTTTGGGACAAAATCAAATATCAAGGACCTTTCAGCATGGACCCAAAGTCCCCGTGGACATTCTGGACAGGACCAAATGTCCTGCAAGGGGCAAAACAAGGCAGGAAGGCCAATTACAAAGTCCTGAGTGTCTCAGTTTAAGTACAGTCAGTGGGAATGGAAATAAGAAACAGTTATTCAGTAAATATTTGAGGCCTTCTCCAAACAAAGCACAGTGGTAGGGATCACAGGGACACTGTAACTGTTGACAGGGAATAAAGCAGAGAAGGTCAGTGATGCTCCACATGGCATTAAAAATTGAGTTCATTGGTAAGAATGATTTAAATGTCCTACTTTTCAATTATCACCCCAAGGACGATACCGGGTTCTCTTGGGGCTCATTCCCAGACTTCTCATCCCCACCCCTGCATTTCCCAAAGTACCTATGGTATTATGGCGTGGGGGTGAATGCAACATTCACAGTACCTTAGGCACACAGGAAACTCCGGGTATCTTGCCAGCTACTGAACATGGTCTCACGGACCATGATGGAGGCGTTGGGTTCAGCTGGAGCTCAGTCAGTTCCAGCCCCGACCACCTCAGGTTTCAGGTACCATTCCCCAAGGGTGATAGAGCTGGGAAGAACACTAGGGCTGACAGCAGGGGCTACTGGTTCCCAAGGGAGCTGCCTGCGGTACAGGGAAGGATGATGGAACAGAAGAGCTTGGAGCCCATCCCGGACCTTGGGGATGGGCTCAGGTTTCCAGGTCCTCCCCAGGGGAAGGGGCTGGGGGAAGCTGATCTCTCAGCTTAAAGACAGCTTTCTCCCTTGTCACATTCAAGACCTGTCTCAAATATCTAGCTCAGATCTATTAATTCACTGTGAACATAATCAACCTGAGCTCAAACTCAAACTGGACTTTTGACCTGCAAAGCCACAGAAGAATTAAGTTACAGTGAGCTCCTATCATAGCCCAGGGTGGCTTTAAAAACAAAAAACAAAAAACAAAAAAAACAAGGATTTGTTCCTCTCCATGGGAAGTGGGACACAGCAGGTGACAAATGCAGAAGTGGTTTAGAAGCTCTAACAGGACCTTCCGGATCCTCCTGGCCTTGCTCCGGGCACTCGAGAATCAGTTACCATGATTCATTTCTGTCTGGCCCACATAGCCTACCACCTGCACTGCTGGCTGCCGAGATCTCATCAGTTCAGGCTGTAAGTGTCCCTCCCCAGTCCACTGTGACAAAAAGTTCATTTCTTTCTGAAGCGGTCTTGAAGTTTAACCAAAATTTACTTTCAATTTTAAAATCACTGACCTTCTTAGGTTTTAAAAACATTAATGTGTAAACATTAATGAAACATTTCGTGAATATTAAGCCAGTTTTTAAAACACCAACTTTTTCAAAAGAATAGTAATTGTTTGATTTTTCTCATCACATTTAAGGATGCTATCTATCCTGGCTGACTTAAATAATGCGACTGACTTAACAACTTCTGGAACTTATACCTTTAAAATGACGCTATTCCTTTCAAAACAATAACTTTAAGCATGTAACTATATTCTAGTTCTAAAAATGTGCCATTGCTTTAAATAGTCTGGAGGTATACTTTGAAATTCCCTATTTCTTTGAGTACCTTCACTAAGAATTGTTTTTGGAAGGTAAATCTGATTTCTACAAATACCCTAAAGTCATTCAGGGCTAAATGCAATTAATAAATTATCAAAGTGACTAAGAGAATTTATAGTGAAGAAAGAGATAGAGCTATTGGTTAATAAGGAAGATGTTCTTATAGGCATGGAAACTATATACATGTCATCTCAAAAGAATTTCAAAAATGTTTTGAGCAGTAACAGCAGACTTCACTTGGTTGTTTAAGTTGTGGTAGGTCGTTTATGAGTTATACTCAGTGTGAACCACGTGGCTAGGGGCAGAGCTGTCACAGCACAGGGGGATGGTTAGGACTCTCAGACCTGGTTCAAATTCCAGCTCTACCACTTACTACTAGGTTTGTCCTTGGACAAGACACAACCTGAATCTTGGTTTCCTCACTTATAAAATGGGGAACCACAGTCCCTACCACATAGGATTTATGCATTTTAATTGAGAAAAATGCATATAAAATGTTTGACACACTTGTCTAATTATAAATATTAATAACTCATACGATTATTTGTGGATTGCCCTATTGCATTAATTTACAGTCATAATAATGGAACCAAGGTTCTAGATTCCTTACAGACCAGTACCAACAGTGCCTACTACACAGTAGGATCTCAATAAATGGCAGCTATTATTAACATTTTTCCTGATGTATTCTTAGACATAATTTTGTCCTAACGGAATGGATCGTAATTCATCTTTGCTATGTTTAAAACTTTATCTCTGAAAAAAAAACCAAAAACACTTTATCTGTGGTTTAATGTAACATTATCCTGAAATAGAACCTGAATTTGGTTTCATAAAGCCATTTTATCACTAAACAGTAATATATAATGTAACTGTGTCCCGTGCAGCCAAGTGACAGTGTTCTTGTTTGGGATCACCACTCTGGTTCTCCAGTTTTACGTTCTGCTAAGGTAAGTTCTTTCGCCAGCCAACCCTTCATCCGGCAGCTCGGCATGCCTGTGTCTCACCTGTGGAGGTGGTTCGGGTGCTTCCTGCGATTCCCACCACGTGTTTAACTGCAGCCTGCCCCATTGTGTGTGCCCCTATTATTGATGGCAGTCACCTGCTTCACCTCTCTGAAGTCAAAAATCTCAATACGGTGAGAATGGCTGGATTTGGGCAGATTGAATTTAACTTTTAATCAATCAAATTTATTTCTTCTAGTATAAGAATCCATTAAGTGGGAGACAATGAGGGCACCAATGTTTCAATTTATGTATCCCCTAGAGACCAGTCCCAATCGCCTTGCAGTAACTAAGGTCTGCAGAGCAGAGGGCAACAGGCACACTTGACCAGATTGTGACTTGATATGTTATTTCATAGTCTATGTTGGAAATTAGTCTTGGCAGAAAAAAGTCAGTCAGTTAATGACTTTCTCACAGGACAAATGAAGCAAATGCAACCTGATACATTCAAAATAAAAAAAAACTGCAGTGCTAAGAACAATGATATTCTAAAAAAAAAAAACCCTGAAAACTGAAAATCCACTTAAGTGAGGGAGCAGGAATGGAAACTGCGACTCTCATTCCAGCCTCATTCGAACTTGCCAGCTTCTATTACAACAGGTCCGTGTGCAGTAAAGCCTACTTCCTTACTCCAGAGGCGAGAACTTCCACAAAACACTTTTCACCAAAACATCAAATTAACATGAATCAGAAAAATGGTGAACTTCATTTGTCCACTAATTATGAATATTAGTAACTCTTAATATTACTTGTGGGCTGTTTTACAGCAGTAATTTGCAGTCATGGTAAAGGAACCAAGGTTTTTAAGAGAAATGAGTTGCCTGGAGCCAAATGAACCTAGTGCCAGAATTAGGATTAAAATTCAAGAGTCGCAGTGCCTGCTGGTATTACGGTTACAGTGTGGATTTCTTCTAATAAGTAATAAATTAATGTATGACCTAGTGTATTGATTTTTAGGCCCAGATCTTCTCAATACTGCAGTCGACCTCTCCTTACCAACCTGGTTGGTAGTATCATCTTTACTTTCTTCACAATTGGTAAGTGTGCAGTCTCTCTGTCAGGCGCTTATTAAGCATCTACTATTTGCTAGAGCAAAAATGGGTAAGACAGGACTTTCTGTTTTTAGGAACTCACAGACTGAAACTGAAGAGAAAGGTCACACTTAAAATTCGGGTGAAGGAAATTTTTAAAACTTCCTTCGTTACTCTCTTAGTTCTACAATTTGAATATGAAAGCAAATTAAGTCAAATATAAATATTTTCAGTTGGTGTCATAAAATATTTTACAGTCATAATCTAAAAATAGCAGATTGAATCACCCATTCAATAAAGTTACTGAGCAGGACATGATGTGGGTAGAAAAACGGGGACCTGACAACTTGAAGTCAAAAAGTGAGACAGAAGAGGCAGACTCTGAAATGTGGAGACTGTTAAAAGGTTAAAAACTAGTTATTGACTGCATTAGGCACTGTTCTAGAGTGTCCCACTGAATCCCAGCTCCACGAGAGGCAGCGTGTGCAGTGGTGAAGAGCACAGGCTTCAAGGTCAGAGGGTGGCCAGTCACTCCCTGCACACGACAGGAGCTACCCAGCCTGTCTGAGCTTCCCCTTCCTCATTTAGAAAATGCCCCACAGTTTTGCTTTTTACTATAAGGTTTAAATGAGATAATGAGTGAGTTATTCCAAAAATCACCACTTATGACCACCAGCATAGCCAATAATAAGAACACGACCTAGTGAAGGAAAACCTTAACCTAGCCACATTTTGAGCATTTCTGTCCCACAGCAGGGAAGCGACAAAACGCGTTCTCTGTAGGTTTGCATTCAAGAACGTACTTCTGAGATGACTGCACCTGGACGATGCTGTTCTGCTGTCCTTTCAGGTTTTACTGTGCTGCTGACTCGGATGGAACCAGTGCCACAAGCACTAAAGAGGATGTTTTCCGTATTCGGCATGGGGTCCTTGGGTGAAGGAGTCTGCACCATGGTGCTAACGGTTTTGGCAGCTGACTGTGTGCGTTTTTAAATAACGAATTTCTGAACGCTCATCTTAATCTGAAAGCTCGGCTGTATACAACACACCATCAGTCTTCGATATTTATTTTCCACTTACACTAAAAATAGAGATATGCAGAGACAGAATTCCTAGGCAGACACATGTCACAGTTAAAATATTTCACCAGGGAAAGTTAAAAAAATTCCATGAGATTTTTCTTTTTGTGGGTAGATTCCACCTGACTAAAAAAAAAAAATTTTTTTTTTTTTTAAAAGACGGTATTAATCAACAGTGGAACTGCTGGACTGGGTCTGGCACGTTAAGCAGCAAGCCTTCCATCTCTTGCTAAGTTGGTGCCTTTGTTTAAATCCTTGCAGCAAAAGCATTTTAAATATGATTCCAATGAAAAGACAAGTATTTCTCACAGGGCTTTTTTCTTTCCAAATAAAGGAAAAGACGACTCCTGAACTTTACTACTCGTCTGTGCTGCTGTCAGTGAGCAGCTTGGTTTCTACAGGTAAGCAGAAAACTTCCCAAGTAACCTATCTTTGTCAAAGGCTTAATTACCAGGCTTTCAAAGGAAGTACCTGCTCAGCTAGGACTGAGATATCACAAGGGGAAGCCCTGGTTCCTCTTAAAACAAGAACTCAGACGCTAAGGAGTAATAAAGCAAGAAGAGGGTTAGAATGGTATAGCAAAAGCCATCCTTCTCATGTTATGTCCACTCCATCTAATTAGATCCCATTCTTCATCCTACAGTGCTGTTCTCAGGCCGGGGGTTGATTTGGCTGGCTGGTGTGACCTGTCCCAGACCAGATGCTAAGCCAACAGTCTGAAGCTGGCACGTGAGCCCTGCTGGTCTGCTGCCTCAGGTATACTCTTCAGCAGGTTGAGCCTGTCCCGGCAGCACGGCCAACTGACTGCTGCCAGCAAGTCCATGACCATCTCCGACCTTGCTACTCCTAGATGAAATGGTCAGCTGAACATCAGAGCAATGACGACAGGAGGCACACCAAAACCAGTCATATGAAAGAATGCTGATTTAAGTATTAGTGAGCACTGACACTGAAAATAAAATAGTTCAACCAAAATCACAGGATTGACAACGCAACCAAATTTAACCCGAAGAAGGATGTCCTAGTAAATATTTTCACGACCAAAAATACATAAATATACACATACATACATACTTTCAAGATCATTACTTTGACTTTCTGAAACTCCTTTTTCCTTTCAATGAAGTTAGTAGTATCAGCTGCATGGTTGCTATAGAAATAAGTAAGGAAGAAGGAAAACATAAATCTCAGTAATGAACAAAGGATTAGTTTCAAAAGAACAGTGATTCAGACTGTCTATTTCAACAAGGTCAATTCATTGCTTCTTTAAAAATGCAGTGAGAAATTTTAGAGCGAAAATAATCATAATCTCCTCTGTAGGTTAGAACAATCTTCTGCATCATGACAGCTAATTTTTTGTTATCTAGAAAATAGCCAATGACCCACATATTTTGTCTTCTTTTTCTGTGTATTCACAGATTCTCCGGTATTTCAAGCAGGACCTAGTTACGGATGCTCTCAGTGTCTTTAGGAAAAGAACTGTGTCCACTGGCAGGAGGACCAGATTCAGTATAAACACCTCCCAACACATCTCTGAGGGGCACAGCCCTCCGTGGTGGAAATGACTGTGGCCGTCTGCTGCTCTGCTCAGATGGCACCTGCCGGAGGGGAACTTACTTAACCAACACACTAACCACCCACCGCGCCAGCATTTTCTAGCACCTTCTACATCCTAGACATGGTGCTAAAACTTAAGGATCAGAAACCTGAGTAACTCATACATTAACAATGAAATGCCCTGAAATAGTCCTATTATTAAAATTAACAGAAACTATTTTAAAATAACAGCATTTTTTACATTTCCTAGACCTCATTAACCAAATAGTAACACGTCAGATAAATGTCCACATCCTAAAATAGTATTTTTGTCAAAAGTTACTTTTTTTTTCTGTACTATCTCACTCCCCACCCACCCAAACCTGATCTACTCCAAGATCTCAGCTGACGACAACTGGATCCTGCC
>NW_011888867.1:5387187-5397254 GCF_000151845.1 Pteropus vampyrus
TGATGGTTGACATCTGCTACTTTCTTTTAAAATTAAAAAAGTCCTGAAATTTAAAATTAGTCTTTATAGCAGTTGTTAAATCCTAAAAGTGAAAACTTCTAATTACTAATTAAATTTAATTGAATATTGAATTTCTAAATGCTCATCTTAATCTAAAAGCTTGGTTGTGTCAATATGCCATTACTCTTCAATATATATTTTCTACTTACATTAAAAATAAGGATATGTACCAATGGAATTCCTAATTAGACATGTGTCATAGTTAAAACATTTCATTGGGGAAAGGTAAAAAAATTCCACAAAGACTTTTTCTACTTTATTAGGATTCTAAAAAAGTTAACATGTAATGACTAGAAGAGTTTTTAGGGTCTCCTCATCCTCAGATGTAATATAGGGAGTTTGGACTTTATCCTATAGGGAATGAGATGTATCAGAGGGTTTAAACAGGGAGTAATGAACTAGTGCACTTTAGAAATAATTCTCATTCATTCATCATAGTTCAGCAAACATTTTTTGAGCAATTACTATGCTGTAGATGCTGGGAATAAAGCAGTAAACAAAACTGTCAAAATTCCCTATTCACGGGGAGCTTACATTCTAGTGTTGGGAGACAAACAATAATCAAAGTAAATATATATATATGTGGTGCTTTAAATAATGGGGCTATGAGAAAAACAAAGCAGGGGAAGAGCACAAGGAGTGTTGGAATTCTAGATAAGGTGGTCAGGAAAGGCCTGAGTAACATCTGAGTAGAGAATTAAAGGAAGCAAGGGAGTGAGCTGTGCAGCTATCTGAGGCAAAGATGTTCTAAACAGAGGTAACAATGCACAAACCCTGAGACAGAAGCATGCCCATCATGTTCCAGGAGCAGAGACCAGAATGGCTGAGGCAGAGTTAACAGGGAAGAAGCAGTAGCAAATGTAGGCAGAGAGGTAAGAGGGAGCCACCGCAGAGTTTCAAGCAGAGGAGTGACACGGTCTTCTCTGGCTGTTGAAGTTGAGAACAGAATGTAGGGGGAAATAAGGGTGGATTTCTCTGGCTGTTGAAGTTGAGAACAGAATGTAGGGGGAAATAAGGGTGGAAACAAGGAGACCAGACAGGAAGCTACTCCAATAATCCAGGTGAGAGCTGATGCTGACTTGGACCAGGGTGGTAGCAACAGAAGTGGTGAGAAATCATTAGATTCTAGATATACAATAAAGGTGGAGCCAATGTGATTTGCTGTGACATGGGCTGTGAGAGAAAGAGACGTCAAGGATAATTCAAATTTTTTGCCTGAACAACTAAAAGAATAGAGTTACCTTTAATTGAGAAGAGAAAGATGGCCATGGAATAGGTTTGGGAAGAAGATCAGTAGTTCTGTTTATAAGATAGTTAATCTAGGGTGTCTAGTAGCTATCTAAATGGTGGTGTTAAGCGGACAAATGGAGAACAGAACTAACTTCAGTGAAGTGCTTGACTAGAGATTTGGGGTCATCTGATACAGATGAAATTTAAAGCCTTGAGACTGGATGAAATTACCAAGAGACGGAGTGAAGATAAAAGGGATCAGCAGCATGGGCCTCACCCAGAAGCTGGTTAGAAATGCAGAATCAGGAAAGAGGATTGGTTGCTGATCCTGATGTGCAATTGTTATTGATGTATTGATCGCAGACTAAACAGGTGGCAGCGAACTTTGTACTTCATGCAGTTACACTGAATAAACTATGGAATATTTGCATATGTGCAAAAGCAATTCACGGGATGGCCTCTCTGTCAAACGTGAATAGGGCAATCAGACATCCACAGGCAAAATATGCATGCAAGCTGCCGAGCAAGCAAGCAAGCAAACCAAGAAAAACTTGAAAAGGATCATGCTCTCGGGTAAAATGGAAAACCTGAACGCACCTTGAGAAGGAGGTGGTAGGGGGCAGAATGCTCAGAGAAAATTTGGGGATCTAGGGCCAGAAAATGAGACTTTGAGACTTGACATCAGAAGTGTGACCCAGAAGAAGAAACAGAGACATTAGAAGTTGTCAAAATTAAAAACCTGAGCTCTGTGAAACACCTTCCGAAGAGGGTGAAGCGACCAAGAAAAGAGGTGCCCTCAAACCACAGCAACACTATTGTCTTAATGAAAAAGAAAAAAAAAAAATGCAGAATCACAGGCTCTACCCTAGACCTACTCAATCAAGATCTGCATCTTAACAAGCTCCCCCAGGTGAGCTATAGGCATCTTAACCTTTGCAAAGCACTGCTTTGGAGCATTCCATCCCTCAGATGAGAGATAACAGAGGGTAAAGACAGCAGCAATGGTGTCAGGATTTACAAGTGGGTCAGGAAGGACAAGGAGAGGGGAGAACATTTCTGACAAGTGACGGTAGATGGTATACCACCAGTCAACAAAGACAGTATCGGGAAGCAGAGGTTGGGAGTTGTGGGGGGAAGGCATAAAGACACAGACTAGTGGTTTACAGGTGTTGAATTTGAGGTTCTCATAGGACATCCAAGTAGAGACGTCTAGTAGGCAAACAGAAACAGAGAGACTAGAACCCGACAGTAAAACCCAGAAACAATGAACACTATCTGCAGTGGGAGATCATGGTTAAGAGAAGGTTGTTTACTTTACTTGATTTGATTTTTTTTTTTTTTTTTTGAAGAACAGAATTAGAATGTTGGTAGGTTGAGAAAAAGCACCATTAGGAAGCCACAGAAGCTGCAAGAAAGTGTATAACTGTTGGAGGAAGGTCCTTAAGGAGGCCATAAACAAAGGATTTTAGGTATACATTAAGAGGATAGCTTAAAAATAATGGAGAGATATGAAAACATATGTCCACACAAAGAACTGAATGATGTGACTTTATATATAATAGCCAAAAACTGGAAACAACTCAAATGTTAATCAAGAGATGAATGAATGAATGAATGAATGAGCGAAGTTCGTATAGCCATGTAATGCAATACTATCGAGCGATAAATAGGAACAAACCACTGATACAAATAACATGAATCAATCTCAGAGAGTGAAAGGAGCAAAATATAAAAAAGCACACACTGTATAATCCCAACTGTATGAAATTCTAGAACAGATAATTCAATCTACGACAGAAAGCAGAGCAGTGGTTGCCTAGGACTGGGAAACTGAGGGCAGAAGGGCAGAAAACTTCAGGGTTCCTGCTTATGGAATCCTCATTTTATCTCACGCGCTTCTCCTAACTGAATGCCAATATAGTCACTCATTCTCTTTGGATGGGTCCGTTCCTTATAAATACATATATATCCAATTATGCTTATTTAACTATAATGATGATGATGATGATGATAGTGACATTCACTGAATCCTTCCTGTGTGCCAAGCAATATGCTAAACTCTCATGTAATCTTTACAAAACTCCCATGAAGTAGGTACTATTATTATCCCTTTTTTGAACAAATGAGGAAACTGAGCTGAGAGGTTACCTTGCTCAAGATCTCACAGCTCATGTTAACAACCTTGACTCTAAAAGTTCACGTTCTTAACCATCACACAAGACTTAAAATGCTACAAGCTATCTACTGGCAGACATTTAAAAGGGGTCTACTTGTTCAGAGAGTCTTTGGTTCATGGTACGTCTTGTTAACCACTCTCCCAACAGAAATGCCTGAATAGAACACCGCATTGTCATCAAAATTAGGGGAAGTACAAAGTGCGTAAATGTTTATTCAGCAAGTTCTTCAAATGGTGAAAGAAGTGTATTTCCAGTTTTATTCTGCTTGGCACTGACTATTTGTCACTGAGTTTCATATCACTCAAAAGGCTGACACTTCAACAGATTCACGAATCAGAAATTAGAGATAAACACATTAACATAACCGTCACTTACTTTTACAAAGGATAATCTGTAAATCTGAAACGTTCTGTAAGGTGGGCTATTAGAACCATTCCAATCTCTGTGTTAACAGTCTTTTCTACATTGGGCTAGAACAGTGCTTTCGCATGCAATTTTAACTCTGGAAAACCATTTATGGTAATAAGCAAGGAATTCTACGATCAGACAGAACTCACAGAAATAATCATTCTGGTAGAGTTCTCTGGGAGCCTTAATTGGAAGTTTGTTCTGGTCTGCCGAAAAAAGAATTCGTTTTAAAGACGACTTTCTTAAACAATTTTGCCATAAGCCCTGAGGTTGTCTTGTGGACCACCGACTCCTCAAGAAGATGAGCTAGGAACACCAGAAAATGGTTTCCACCCAATTGCTGAGTAACTTTTACGTGTGTCAAACCGCTTCCAGGCAGAGGGATCTAGTACTTTATAGCTTCGGGGAGAAGGATTTCGGAGGAAAAAGAATTCCTCTGCCTCCCTACCCCTCTGCCAAGCTCAAGAAGCCTCTTCTAGAAAAAAAAACACACACACACACACACAATTTTTTTTCCAGGGTGAATGCACCTTTCCGAAGGCTAGAGGCAAATTTACCGAGGTCAGTGGTTAAACAGAGAGATCGAAAGAATAAGTGGCAAGACTCCTCGCCCCAAACTTGAATATGACCTTGCCTCGGGGACAGTTATATTTGACTAAGGCCCCACATCTTGGACGCCTCTAGGCCTGCGACAAAAAGGAGTGCTGGACTGACGCCCCTAGAGACCGATTTCTTAGGGATCCGGGGTAGTGAGCTTACCACGTCCTCGGGGCCAACGGGTCCGAGCCCTCCCGGAGACAACCCGGGGCCGGAAAGCCAGCGAGGGGGGACACCGCGAGGGGAACACCCGCGGCCTCACTCTTATTGGCTCCCGGAGGCCGGAAATGGCGTTAAGTCCGGCGGAAGTGCTCCTCCTGCGCGCGTCCGCCAGCCCGAGACCGTGAGGTAGGCGGGGCCCCTGGCTCCGAACCCTGGGGACAGGTGGACAGGGGCGGAGAGGGAACCCCGAGGTCCTGAGGAGGTTGTCCGGGCTCGGGTAGGGGAGGACCGGAAAAGTGTCAGGGGCGGCGGGTTCACGGCGACCTCCGGTGACAACCGGGGCCTAGTCGAGCCCGGCCGCCGCGGGACCCAAGTGCGGGAGCTTCAAATTCTCCTGTGGAGGTGGAATTGGGGGCCGTGGCCGGAGCTGCTCCCTGACCGCGTCGGGACGGTCGGGGTCCGAACGCCGCTCGCTTCCAGCCGGGAGGTGTGCTCTCCGCCCTGGCCTTTTCTGTGCCTCTGGATGTGACAGCTTCCGTCGAGGCGTGTCCCGGTGCGGGGTTTTCCTAAGTAACACCCTCGCTAAGGAAAATAACAGGAAGGCTGCCGGAGGGGCGGTCGAAAGAGAAAACGGGTCGCTGTCCCCACCCTCGACCCCCCAACTCCCGGGCCCTTTGGTGTCTTTCTAGAAAGAGTGGGGTGTGTTTCAGTTACAGGCTGCTCGAGTGGAAGTTTGTCTGGACTGCTGTAAACCGAAATTGTACATAGTAAGTAAATTACTTGTTAATGGTTTTTCTTTTTCCAGACAGCTCCATCGCCAGGCTGTTTGAACTTTGAGCTTCTTGGAGTTCTGATCAACATTTTCACTTTCCTCAAGTTTATGATACTTGGAATTTCAAGAATTGGAGACTTATACAATTTGAGACTGGTCAACTCTGTGCAGAGTTCAGAGTACTAAGAGACGGGTGAGCATTCCACTCCAGATGACAGTTTTTGAGAGCAGTTTCTGCAGTTTGGGTAAAGGTGCACCACTTTTATTGAATACTAGGTGGTGCCAGCGAGTTAATCTTTCTGGGATAAATCTCAAATAATGTAAAACAGATTAAGGCTTTTAAAGTGCCTCCATCTTCCCTAAAATTTATTTAGAATAGCTCTACTGCCTTAAAATATGTTTCGCCTTTATACACTTCATCCACTTATGGAATATTCAGTATTAAGGGCTGAGGGAGCTAATTGGAATCAGACTCATTTTTTTGCTTTCAGAGCCTTTACAGTCTAGAGAGGAAAAGAATGTTCTATAATGAACTCACTTATAATTCAATGCAGAAACAAGTGCTAAATAGAGAATGAGATGTGAAATGCAGTAGAAGCAATTCTCGTTATTCATTTACTAATTATGTATCCCATTATTCATATACCAGTTATTTCTGTCTGCCCAGCATTGTGCTAGATGCTGGTGTATAAAGAGAAAGTAAAATCCCTACTCTGAAATAACGTACAGTCTAGTGATCGAGGGAGAACAGAGAAAGGCATTATGGAGAAGGTGAAACTTGAGCTTCACCCTGAAGAATGAGTGACCTGGGCTTGAGAGGTAGAAAAAAAAATGAGAAGGATGAAATGTTTGGCATGTTTTGAAACAAGTAGTTCAGTGTGCTTAGACTGTAGGAAATTAATCCTGAAAGACACTTTGCAGTTTAATCTTGGGTTTGCCCTGACTTTTACTAGAAAATTCAACAGATTTGAAATAAATTTTTTTTTTTTTTAGGCAAGGCAACCCTTGGTTGACCTCACAGATTGCAAGGACCTTGTCAATCCCTTATTTTTTATTTTTTATGCCTACAGCACCTGGTCTTCCTAGGTGGTCTCCTATCCAAGTACTAACCAGGCCCAACCCTGCTTAGCTTCCGAGATCAGACGGGATCGGGCTTGTTCAAGGTAGCACAAAATAAAATTTAAATGTGTATTACCAGGAGAAATTATACATGAAGCATAGCTATAAGAAATTACACTTTCGGCTAACCTATTATACATGAAATATAACTATAATAAATTACACTTCTGGCTGTAATGTAACCTGTTTATATTTACATATGAATGATTATAGATGAGCTGAGCCAGTTTTTAAAGAAATATACAGTAGTAAGAATAGATTTTCACTAATTCTGTTTTGAATATAATGTATGGAACCCTCTTCATTGAAGTTCACATATCAAATCTTTTGATAATGTGTAGGAAAGTTTTAAATGCTTTAATAAGTTACTCTAGGAGTTAGGTTTTGATGACTGGTTATACCTAATATTAGACTTACATTTCTTTCAGGAAACACATTTAGTTTAATTTCTATAAATGGAAAAACTTAAATGCTGCAAATGTTAAGGAAATACATATAATATCAACAAAATCGGTAGCTTTTCTCTATATCAGCAATAATCAGAAATCGTAATAACAAAAACCCTATTTCCAATATTAAGAGAAAGTACAAAATATCTAAGAATAGCCAATGTTTAAGGCCTTTGTGAAAAATATTATACTCTTTAAAAATCATAAAGCCTAGATAAATGGAGAGATATTATTGCTTCATAGGAAGATCCAAATTTCAAAAATATGGATTTTCTCCATATTAGTCTCTACTGTAATCTCTGTCAACATTTCAATTGAATTTTAAAGGAAACTTGACAAACTGATTCTTAAATTCATCTAAAAGAGAAAATACACAAAAATAGCCAAGAATTACTGGGGGAAAAAAACCCCGAAGTATTAAAAACAATTTGTTATCAGTATACACCAGCTCTAAAGCTATAATAATTAAAATATCAAGGTAATGCCTTAGGACCAGAATATTACCAATGAAAGAGACTTGAGTCTATTTGTATTGAGTACATTAAAGGTGCATAAATAATTACTAAGTAAATAGTGTTGGGGCGATTGACTCTCCATTTGAAAGAAAATAGAAGACCCCTACATCATAGCATTAACAAAAAAGTTGCAGTTGGCTTAAAGTTTTAGAATACAAAATACCATATTTTTTAAAATCTTGAAATGGTTAAGGCCTGCCTTCATGGGGCACAAAACTAAGAAGACTTAAAGAAGAAGATAGCTAGATTTGGCCATTAAAAATAATAATTTATCATGACAAAAACATCATAAATAGAATTTAAAGTCGGGAGATGAGAGATAATGCTTATAGGATAATTACAAAGTCTTTATATCCATTTTATGTAAATCAGTAAGGAAAAGATAATTCAATAGAAAAACAAGCACATTTCCAAAGAAGAAATTCATATCAAAAGTTGTTCATTAGGTAAATGCATATAGGACCAGCGGGAAGTCCTGGAGCGTACTTGGTAAGAATGAAAAAGAATCTTATAATGAATCTTTAAAGCAAAGTCACACCTGATCTGTTTCTTTATAAATTTGTATTTTCATGTATCAAAAATGTTTAAGAAAGACCAATAGTGAAGACTTCTAATTAATTTGTCACGTCAATTGAGAAGACTATCAGGCATTTTTGTGGGATGTTATTACTGTATGAGTTTAAACTTTTACGTGTAAATTGAAATTTTCTTTGCACAGTTATCTTTCCCACAGCTATAGCTTAGAAAGAGTATAGCCTATTTTAAATTTTACCTGTATGTTGAATCATTTAAAATAACCAAATATATACTGTATGTGAGTTTATTTTTCTATTTAGAGATTAACATGGCTTCCAGAGGAAAGACAGAGACAAGCAAATTAAAGCAGAATTTAGAAGAACAGCTGGATAGACTAATGCAGCAATTACAAGATCTGGAGGAATGCAGGTAATACTATAATTGTGTGCTGCTATGCTATAAAACGGCTTTATTTGTGCAGCTGAATGACAAACTCCATGGGTGCAGGCTCCATATGCGATTTCGGTTTCCACGGTAGAGTTTTTCACAGTACTTTGTCTATGGGAGAAACAAACTTGATGCAGGCTTTGGAATTGTAAAGGCTGGGATGTTAAAGTCTTTGATTACTGAGTGTGAGCTTGGGCAAAATACTTAACTCCCTTAAGTTTCCATTTCATCACATGTGAAGTGGAAATAAAATAACTGCCAGGTATCAAGCTCAGAAGATACTACTTGAACTCCTGGTGTGTTTTCGGCCTTGACTACTCAAAGGACCAAGACTGTTCGTTGCCTTTTTTGACAATCTCAGTAAATACTACTAATGAAGGGGTGGCACAATGCTTGGCCCAGAGTAGGTGCTCAATGAATAGTAGCTGTTGTTATTTGTAATAAAAGCGTAATTGGTGGCTTGTTTGATGGGTAGATAAAAACAGCCTCTAACTCAGATGACAAGTACTGCATTGCTGTTGTATTTCAAGGTGCACAAAATTTTACTTACCATTAATGATAATGATAATAACAGCTATTTAGCAAGTGCCTATTATATGCCAAGCACTTTCCTTATTTCATTTAATGCTCATAACAACCCTACAGGGTAGGCACTATCATCTGCAGTTCGTAGATTAAAAAACTGAGGCTTGGCTATCTTAAGTATCTTGCCCAAGGTTAAACCTTTGATTCATGGGCAGCTTAAAAGGAAGTTGTATGTGGTTTGTTAAGTGCGCCTCGTTTTGGTAAATGAAAAATGTTCATCAGAGTAACCACAATGCAGAAAAAAGCCCGTACTACTAATATCTGAAACATCCATCATTAGTAGTTTATTTCCTTTCTGCCTTTTCCTCCACAAGATGTTTTTTATAAGTATATGTATCATGTTTAGTATGCAAAAACTAAGATTGCTTTTTTTCACTTGGAACTCGATATTTTTCTATATTATTTTCACTGTACTTCAGAGAGGAACTTGATACAGATGAATATGAAGAAACCAAAAAGGAAACTCTGGAGCAACTAAGTGAATTTAATGATTCACTGAAGAAAATTATGTCTGGAAATATGACTTTAGTAGATGAACTAAGTGGAATGCAGCTGGTAAGCATAATCGACTGATGTTAGTGACATGTTATTTTTTTTTACAATAGAAAATGTATACCTTTTTGGGGGTTTAACTTCTAGATGAGTATCTACTTGTAGACAAAATAGCATATTTATTTATGTATTTGACTCCAATGACTTGCACAGAAATAGCAAATGAAAACTAAAATTGTAACAGTGATGAACAAAGAAGGCCTATGAATAATTGAAGATCCATCAATCCGTTATTGTAATATCCGATTCATTGGAATATTTTGGTTACTTTTTACCTTCTTGTATTTCTAGGCTATCCAGGCAGCTATCAGCCAGGCCTTTAAGACCCCAGAGGTCATCAGATTGTTTGCAAAGAAACAACCAGGTCAGCTTCGGACCAGGTTAGCAGAGGTAAAGTTCTTTAAATTGATCCAATTGCTATGTGTATCTTTTTTCTCAGCCCAAGAATTTGCTCGTTATGTTATGCAGAAGTTTAAAA
>NW_011888867.1:5397304-5415400 GCF_000151845.1 Pteropus vampyrus
ATGAATAGTAGCTGTTGTTATTTGTAATAAAAGCGTAATTGGTGGCTTGTTTGATGGGTAGATAAAAACAGCCTCTAACTCAGATGACAAGTACTGCATTGCTGTTGTATTTCAAGGTGCACAAAATTTTACTTACCATTAATGATAATGATAATAACAGCTATTTAGCAAGTGCCTATTATATGCCAAGCACTTTCCTTATTTCATTTAATGCTCATAACAACCCTACAGGGTAGGCACTATCATCTGCAGTTCGTAGATTAAAAAACTGAGGCTTGGCTATCTTAAGTATCTTGCCCAAGGTTAAACCTTTGATTCATGGGCAGCTTAAAAGGAAGTTGTATGTGGTTTGTTAAGTGCGCCTCGTTTTGGTAAAAGAAAAATGTTCATCAGAGTAACCACAATGCAGAAAAAAGCCCGTACTACTAATATCTGAAACATCCATCATTAGTAGTTTATTTCCTTTCTGCCTTTTCCTCCACAAGATGTTTTTTATAAGTATATGTATCATGTTTAGTATGCAAAAACTAAGATTGCTTTTTTTCACTTGGAACTCGATATTTTTCTATATTATTTTCACTGTACTTCAGAGAGGAACTTGATACAGATGAATATGAAGAAACCAAAAAGGAAACTCTGGAGCAACTAAGTGAATTTAATGATTCACTGAAGAAAATTATGTCTGGAAATATGACTTTAGTAGATGAACTAAGTGGAATGCAGCTGGTAAGCATAATCGACTGATGTTAGTGACATGTTATTTTTTTTTACAATAGAAAATGTATACCTTTTTGGGGGTTTAACTTCTAGATGAGTATCTACTTGTAGACAAAATAGCATATTTATTTATGTATTTGACTCCAATGACTTGCACAGAAATAGCAAATGAAAACTAAAATTGTAACAGTGATGAACAAAGAAGGCCTATGAATAATTGAAGATCCATCAATCTGTTATTGTAATATCCGATTCATTGGAATATTTTGGTTACTTTTTACCTTCTTGTATTTCTAGGCTATCCAGGCAGCTATCAGCCAGGCCTTTAAGACCCCAGAGGTCATCAGATTGTTTGCAAAGAAACAACCAGGTCAGCTTCGGACCAGGTTAGCAGAGGTAAAGTTCTTTAAATTGATCCAATTGCTATGTGTATCTTTTTTCTCAGCCCAAGAATTTGCTCGTTATGTTATGCAGAAGTTTAAAAATTGCTCAGTTGAGAATGTACAACACCAAGAGTAAAGCCTAATGTACTTTAAGCGAGTGACGTGTCAGTGTCCCTCAGTTGTAACAAGCATATGGCTCCAGCGGGGAGTGTTTATAATGGAGAGCTATGCGTGAGTCGGGGCAAGGGGTATGTGAGACAGCTCCGTGCGTTTTGCCGAATTTACTGTGAACCTAAAACTGCTGTAAGAAGTAGTCTGTTTATAAGAAATTGTTGACATTAGTCCTTTGAGCAATTATTGTTTAAACAGTTTACATTGTTACACTGACTGCTTCTACTTGGACCCCACCTTTAAGGTTTTACCATTTACTTTCAAAGCCCTGAATTGAAATCTCACCTAGAAGTCATTAACAGCATTGCTTTATGTATGTGTGGCCTTTCTCATCTAAGAATTTCAAACATCTTTGTAAATCTGATACTTCACAAAGTCTGTGTATAGACTTGAATGTGATTAAGGCATTAACAGTTATTTGCAACCACTGGTAATTCAGTAGCACAATGGTTATGAGCATGGACTTGGGTCAGACTGGCTGGATTTGTATCCCTGCTCCATATGGAGGTCTGTGACCTTGGGACGTTATTTTATTCAACCTCTTCGTGCCTTAGTTTCTCCATCTGTAAAAGGAAATAATGATAGTTTCTACCTCTTATGATTGTTATGAGGATTCAATGAAGTAATATGTCTAGAGTATGTATTACATGTAACATGTAACATGTGAAAAGGACGTAGAATAGTACCAATGCATAATATACACAGTCAGTGTTTCCGGTGATAAGATAATATTTAACCAAAGTTCCAGGAGAGCTGATCTCGGTTATCTCATTCAGGCCTGTAGACCACAGTTCAGTTTAATGAAATGAGTTCTTAGAGGATGGCTCTTCTGTAAAGGAAGCTATTGACCTACTAATTTCTCAGCAGAGTTTATAACTGACAATGGTTATGATTGGCATTAAGAACTATTAGAACTAGAAAATTTTTTTAAAGTAAAAAAAAAAATTTATTAGAAATATATAATAGCATTTCTATCTTGTTTGTCTTGAATTATTTCTGTAGTTCTTCATAATACTCGTCAGCTAGAGGATCTTTTTTTGAAGAAGTAGATCTAAAAGCTGGATTTTATACACAATGTTTTTAACTTAAATACCATATGCTTTGTGTTCATCCATTGCAGATGGATAGAGATCTCATGGTAGGAAAGCTGGAAAAAGACCTGTATACTCAACAAAAAGTGGAGATACTGACAGCTCTCAGGAAACTTGGAGAGAAGGTACCCACGTTTAATTCAATATAATATAGTATTAGGTAGAAATAAAAAGTGTGAAATATTTGATACAGAACTTCTTGATCTGTGATCTACTTTGTGGTCCTGAGACATTCTTAATGGTGGTTCCTAGAATTGCTTGTCTAGATGTGAACCACCCTGCTGGGCTGTTTTGTTTTGTTTAGCTGACTGCGGATGATGAGGCCTTCCTGTCAGCAAATGCAAGTGCTGTACTCAGCCAGTTTGAGAAAGTCTCGACAGACCTTGGTGAGTACTCTCATATTTCTGAAACTTGGACGTGAATTACTGCTGCATTTTGACAGATGGCATGGGTGAGATGCCAGGATGGCCTTTTCTTGAGTTTAGCGGTAAAACCATACCTGTGTTCTTTTATTGGGTTTATTTCCCAATACTTTTTAATTAAAAACAAGAAACAAACAAAAAAAAATATAGCCTAATGTTTTAAAAAATATTTGTCAGCTAAATATAAATATAAAAAGAAACTAAGTTTTTATGTATTCTATTTCATACCTACAGCTAGGGTAAGTGTTCGTAACCAATAAATGACCCTGTGTAGCTGAGTTGTTTTTGCAAGGGGAAGGACATTGGGATACAGAGGGAAAGTTTAGGGGTAATGCACTCATAGTAGCTCATTTTATTTTATATTTCAATGTCTATGTGATAGGTTTTCTTCTCTTTACCTGAAACTGTAAATGCATTTGAATTGATCTTTTCATTTATTATGTGTCTTTCTCCTTAGGCTCTGGAGACAAAGTTCTCGCTTTGGCAAGTTTTGAGGTTGAAAAAACAAAAAAATGACATGGTATGGAAGCTTGGGACAGTGATCACATTCATGTAAATGGCATTTTCTGCTGGGGATTTTGAGTCATTGCAAAGAAATCGAGAGATCCTTGAAGTGCATTAATAATCTAAGGAAAAAGTGACAGAAAAAAACATACTCATGGCTTCCGTTTATGCCCTCCATCATTGTGCTTTTTGTAGGGAGCTATCTGCTTGAGTGATCCTGGACTTGTTAGGATGGGGGGACTCACTGGACCTTATTCATTATGATTCGTCTGTTTAAGAGAGAGAACAGAAAAGTTTCTCTGACTGTGTTAAGGCTCCCTGTATTTAAGCACTGATAGTACGTGAAAAGATATGAACTAGTGGTTCTTTTCTGCTCACAATTTATCCCCACCTATTGGAGTGAATAGTGTAGCAACATTAATAAACCTCATATGTGTTCATAGAATTTTAAGAGTTCTAAGTGATCTTAGAAATCATTTTCATTTTATAAACAAGGAAACAGGCTCAGAAAGAGGAAGTGACTTGCTGAAGTCACATCAGAGACGGAGTTGAGGATAAGACTGGGATGTGCAGACTCTCGGTTTAGTGTCCAGTGGATTCTATTTTTTTTACTCTGTGCTGTTCTTAAAAAATAATTAACACGTATTTGTGCAAGTCCGTGTTTATAAAAATTCGATGTCCCTACAAAAAGTTGTCGCTAAGGGACCGTTCCCAGTCTGTAAGCTCTCCGTTTGAATGGGGCCCATTGTATGTGAGTTTTGAGCTTGGAACAATGGGCGCCCTGTTGAGAGTCTGCTGAAGTAACTTAACCTCCTGTGTTATTTCACCAGGGAAGCAATTGGAAGTGGCAGCTAGAGGCCCTCCCTGTGTGTGACCTCTTTGCTGAAACCCGGAGAGCAGTGACTACAAATTACTGTTTACTCTTCAGTATTTGGAGAAACTCAAAATAAGTTATGAGGAAAAGCAGGTTTCTCTCCTGAGTGTTTACATCTCTCTGTATGTTCAAATGTATAGATTTCCTGATATGCATAGATGTTAGCTTCTTTCCTAGGCTCTGAGCTACTTTATATTCTTCATGTATTTCTCAGTATTTTTTTTTTTTGCACTTTATACGAATTAAAAACATTTTTAAAGCTTCATGTATACTGTAAACTGAACTAGGTGCTCTGTGCCAACTGGACAAATTAGGGGACCTCAACTACATCAATGCCTTATTTGGAATTTTTAATCGATAATTTTTTATATATTGGTTTATGACAGTCAAAAAGTCATTGAAATTGTGACAAACCAAGAAAAAGCAAATTACCTTCTATTCATCTAGGGGTTTATGGTCAGTCATCATTATTTCATTATTTTGTGCTTTTTTTTTTTAAATCAAAGTGACATTCATATATCATAAAATTCACCATTTTAAAACATACAATTCAGTGGCATTTAGTACATTCACATGTTGTGCAACCAGCATCGCTGTCTAGTTCCAGAATGTTTTTATCAAACCCAGAGGAGACCTCACACCCACTAAGCGGCCAGGCCGAGTACCCGCTTCCTCCTAGCCCTCGAGCCACAGCCAGCGTACTTTCTATAGATTTAGCTCTTCTGGATATTTCATGTAAATGGAATCGTACAATATGTGACCTTTTATGTCTAGCTTCTTTCACTTGGCATATTTTTTAGGATAATCCACATTGTATGTATCAGTACTTCATTCCTTTTCATGAGTGAAAATATTTCCTTGCATGGATACAATATTGTGTTTTTCCATTCATCTCTTGATGAATATTTGGGGTTTTTTGTCCACTTTTTGGGTATTGTGAATAATGCTGCTATGAACACTTGTATATAAGTATTTAATACCTGTTTTCAGTTCTTTTGGCTATAGACCTAGGAATGGAATTGCTATGTGTGTTTGGGGGTGGGTTTTTTTTTTTTTTTTAGGGAATAGTAAGCTTTCCCCTTCCGCTCCAGCAGTAGGATGCAGAAAATTCGGAATATTTTGTATTCGAAAGACCTAGATGAATCTGGAGTACTTATTTTTGGTTTCCCTTAAACTTTCTATAAGCCTAATGTCAGTGAAATATTTTGTCATTAACCACGTTAATGTATTCATTTTGTAAGTAATATGACTAGTACTCAATTTAAAATTAATCTTCTTTTAAAAGTGGTCAGGTTTGTCAAGACACTGCCAGTCATGGCCATGTGACCTTTGGTAGGTTACTTAGTCTTTTTGAGCCTCATTTTCCTCTTCTGTTCAGCAGAGATAATAGGACCCACCTGCCACACAGGATTATTGTATATTCATTCTCCTCTCTTCCTTCATGCAGAAGGAAGTTTTACATTGCAACGAATTCACCATTTAATAAATTTTTCAAAGGCCGCATATATTTTGTTTCACAAATTAGGTATTTAATTCAGAGAAATAATTTGAAAAGTTAATAATTTGAAAATTCTATATAGCTATAGTTATTAAATGACTATGTTCCCTGTTCATAGTGCGCTGTAGTTAATCTTCTAGGTTTTAGACCTCTTGGGAGGTCTCACACTGCAATAATGCTGAGGCAGCTCACTTTTTTACATCTTTGGGTCAAGCTAATATTTCAATGAAAAGAATTCCTGAATTTTTTAAAGAACTGGGGTTGAAACAGAAGTAAATCCCAATGAGCAAGTGTCCAACTGGGCTGTTTAATGAAATCTTATAATTTAAAACAATTCCTGTGTTTCAATGTTTTGTTTTATCTTGCGAGGGGTAAGATAAGTATTCTAAGTGGGTGGTGGAGGAAGAAACTGAGAAATAAAACGAGTTGTTCCCAGGAAAGAGTTGGAGTTGGGACAGATGGATTGTTAACTTTGATTGTGAGGCCTTTTATTGAAGACACTCAGCCAAAGAATGGTCATCTTAGGCAAAATAAAAGACTGCAAATCCACCTTTGGAATGGTATCTTATTACGGTGAATGCTGGATAGCTTGAAATTATTACAGAAAAAAATAAACCCAGACCATTTTGCCTAGAGCTTTTCAACCACTTTCCTGTCCATTTTTTTTTCTTATTCTATTCATTATTAAGACCAAAGAATGCTCTTCTTTGCCTCTCAAAATGTTTTCCAGCATTAATATGTAAATTAAAACTCAGCATTCCCACAGCCCCCCCTGAACAAGCTGTAATTGCTTCCAGTCTGTCTGACCGTGGAATTAAAGATTTAGAAACTGGGTTAACTAGCATTTACTATTTTTATAAAGTCACAAAAAAAGCGGGTTAAATATAAGTCTCTTCTATATAGTCCCTTAGAATATGGCCTTTTGGCCTCCCGACTCGCTTCTTTTTGAAATCCCTCTCTGCTCACACTAACAGCAAAGTGGAGAGACTGCAATGCCAAAAGGGCCTCAGACACAAGGGGTCAGCCATGTTCTCAAGAGTCCATGCTGTTGTAAGCAGAGGACCAGGAGAGCTGAGAGGTTTGAGGCTGTTGGTTAGAAGCTTCCTAATGTTTGTTTGTCTTCTTCTGAGACGATCACATTCCATACAGACTCAGACTATGGACTATAATTAAAAATAACAAGTAAAAAACTGTTTTCTATAAAGGACATCAAGGAGAGCCACCACTTTTGTTTTGAGTTGGAAAAGAGGAAGATTATGCCGGTCAGAGTTCTCACTAAGATTATGCACCAGCCACAGATCCTCTGCCCCAGTATCTGGCAACTGTGACCATGAATTTTTGAGGCCTTCCCACAAGAACCTCTGATTTTATGTTATAGTCATAATTTCAATATATGGTTTAAAGGCTTAAGTTAATTATGTCTCTTTATACTAAAATGTCTTCGTAGGTCAGGTACTTTTTTCTGTCACTGCTCAATTGTATCACACGGGGCTTTCCTGTGAGAGGAGATTGATGTGTTTTGGGCGGTGGCTCGTATGTAAACTTGGTGTCTTTAGGCTTGGTATCTTTCCTCCAATGCTCGTAAAACAGGCCAAGTTAAAAACTGAAGCACTTACCCTCAACAATAATGAAAGAGAGAGGTAATTTAGGCAAAAAGCAAATATTTGGCCTGAATTAGATTATAACTGATTGCGTTAACCCTGATTTGATCATGATCTTAGAAAATGTGGTACTTTTACTACTTCATCTTTGAAAAATAAATAACTTGGTTAGCATCTCAATTTTATTCTAGGTCTTGGTAAATTACATCGATTTTATTCTAAGTCTTGGTAAATTATACCTTAGATTTGATTTCTAAATCTCTGAGCTTATACTCATTCATTTAAATATTTTGTTTCACATCTACTCAGGAAAGGAGCATTCGTACTTTTGGAGCAAACAGGTGAAATCTCAGTCCCTTGCCCTCAGCCTTGTGGCATTTGTTTTCATCCTGTTTCCTAGAAGTATGAGTGGTTCGCTCCTCTGCAGGAAAATATCATGAGCAACACTGCATATAAAGGAGTACATATAGGCGTACTTCAATCCACTTTGTATTTGAGAGAGAAAAAAGTGGGCTCTGTCTTTAACTTGCCAGCTTGGAGGAAAAATGAGGATGTGAGCATGTGCTCACTCACATGCCCGCCTCTCTCCTAGGAGTGTGACTGGACCAGTGGCATGTCTGCTCCCACAAGGCACTCACGACTCCCACAGTGCTGTTCTTGCCGGAGCGGGAGGTCGATTGTGCCAAGTTACTTTTGTTACAATCAAAGCACTGGACGAATTGTGTATGCGGGGCCTTTTGGGTTTGCAAAACTCAGAATGCGCTTTTTCCCTGGTGGGGATGATGTCTTGAAATTGAAGAGAAGAAAACATGTTTTGGAAAAATCTGATGACACTGTGGGTGCAAGGAAAGTTTCTGCTACCTCTTCTGATTGCGTCATTTATTCTCTCAGACATTTACTGAGTGCTGATAAATGCCAGGCACATTTCTTGGCTCTTTTTGTTAAATTTTATAAAACATATTGGATGGAGTCCTTTTTTTTTTTAATATGACTCTTAAGTGTTCATATAATTAATAGAGGTTTAGATATCCTGCTGCATCACCAAGAAGTTTATTTTACAATGATAAAATTATGTTTTAAATAAACATAACAACAGAAGAATATATCTGTTATTCTATCATAGTTAGTTTGGTCCTTAGAAATATTACTTCAGATTTGTATCTGTATATTGTAAAGAATATTATACTTGGAAATAATACTGTACAATTTGATCTAAGTGATCTCTTTCATCTATACGTGTTTTATCTTTTAATTGATCTTGTAAACTGCATATCTCATTAAAATATTTGCATGATTAAGTCCTTTTGGAGAATATTAAATGGAGAGAAAGCTAGAATACTCCTGTAGGGGAGGAAAAACATCTTCCCTCTATCCTTTTACATTCTTGTCTGAGACCCCATAACAAAAGACAGATTGACAAGAGAAAAGCATACAGATTTATTTAATACAAGTTTTACATGACATGGGAGCCTTCGTAAGGAAATGAAGACCCAGAGAAACAATTAAACCTGAGTGTTTTTATGCTAGATTTGATAGAGTGGAAAGTCACGGAGAGATGTAGGACAAGGGCAAGCTAAAGGTGGTAACCTGAGGGGAACTTAGCAAGATCTGTTTGTTCAGATTCCTTTCTATGTCCCTTGTCTTTGGAGATTAGGATGCTCCTTCCTCCAGGTATTAGGAGGGCACTTCTCTCGTGAGGATTTTATGACTTGCTTCTGGGGAAAGTCAGAGAGCCCTCCTGCACCTGCCACTTCTCAGATTCCTTCAGCTTAAAAATTCAGTATGCCCAGGTGCCATATTTTTGGGTGATGTGTCCTGAACCTTGTCATTCCATTTCTAGTTCTAATTCTGCCACTCATACTTAATTTTTACCCCGTTTTGTCAAGTCTCCTTCCAAAATTCATGCTGACATTTTGTGAAGAATGGTTATTGACTGTATAAATTGCTTTGAAACTATAAGGAACTATATAAAATAAAATAATACCACTTTCATTAAAATTATTTAAAATCTTAAAAACATTTTGAGAATACGAAATAGAGGCATTTTGTCCGGTTTGACTAAAGGAAGCTTATATTCGTATTCTAGAGAATTAAGATCATAAATAAAGTGGGGAAAAGGCCACAGTTCTGTTACTCCTGTTTTTACCTTTCTTGGAGGTAACATAAGTTACTTTTTCCGTTATATTTTCTTTCAGTGATGTTATAATAACCCAGGACATCCTAATGAAAGAATGTTACTGGGTTTGTGGGAATTCGTGTGTTAATATTATAGTCTGTCTCAGCAGGGTGTCATTAGCAACAGAAATGGAAGGCAAATTAAAAGTAGGCCCTTTATCTTTTCCAGACACTGTAGCCCCTCTAGCGTGCTGCTTCTATGTGTCTCCTACTCTGAAAAGAAATCGTCTGCTCAAAGTTGTTTAAAAAAGTCACAAGTGTCACCTGTATGCCTTCTTGAGGACCCCCTCCTCTTCTCTGTGAGCCCGTCTTCTGTTCTTTCTTTAGAAAGCTTTTTCTACTTATTGGTGAAATAAATGTCCCTTTCTTTTCTGTCTGTCCTTAGCCACCAATTAGTAAGATGAGCAGAGATGCTCCCATGCTGAGCACTGTGCTAGGGGCATGGAAGCAGCTGACACTGCTTCATGATGCAAGCTATACAAGCGCCTTTTTATCTTCCGGGAGAGGTCCTCCACAGGCAGGGCTACCCCCTGGAGCCTGAAGCTATTTCAGTCTAACTGCTCATTAAAGTCCGTCTGAGATATTGCTAAAGCCTTTGGATCCTCTAAGTGAATTGCCTCCACTTAAATTCAGCTAAAAATAGTTCACTTTCACTCCCCAGAGCTACTCCCAAGTTACATGAACTCTCCCCCGCCCCAGCCTCACACCCCACCAAAATATTGATGTCCACAGCAAGACTAGCTTCTTATTAAAGACCCAGGACTATTGCTGTGAATGCACGCCTTACTGTAAGAATGGTAGGGAAGGATGAAGCCCAGTTAAAGTTGAGCCCAAGAATGTGCAATAAGAAATCAGAACTTTGGGCGTAGGGGGAGTGGGGGAACAGATTTTCTCTTCTCTTCAAAAAATAAATTATTTTTTAATGCAAAAGATAATAAATCTAAAAATTGATGAGAGTACATAGCAGTGTGCCAGACCTGTCCAAATAAACTGAGTACCTACTGTGCCTTTCTCTCCTTCCCATAGGGAATCCATTGTAGACTTGGTGGCTTTGGAGCAATTGGCAGAAGCGTGAGCATTTCTGGGCAAGCTGGAGCCAGCCCTGACAGAGGAAATTAATCTCATTTTTAAATAGAAATAAGTACAAAAAGAGATCAATTTGTTTCTGAAAATTTGTAAAACCATTCATCATTACAGCATGTGCTGCATCCATAGACTTAAAAAATTGGAGTCAAGGACCCTAAACTGTTCCATAAATGGTCAAAGTACTTTTAAGCTGATAATATTATACCAGTTTTATACCCTATTCGTTAAAGGGTTTGGGAAAATTAAAGCAGTTTAGAAGCCAAAGCAAGGTGGCTTAGCATGTGGCTAGACTCTGCCATTTATTTAATTTCCATCAATGGAAAATATTTTGATCAGAGTTGCTTTGATATACTAGGTTTGTTATTCAACAGATATTGATTCACACCCCCACCTTCACTTGTGGTGGAACATACTTCCTTGTCCCACTGTTTAGGGCCTGGCTGTGAAACTGGATTTGGTCAATGGAGTGTTTACGGATGCGACTCCCGGAGAGGTCTTCACTGTGCTTACGCAGTCGGGCTTTATACTCTTGCACTTCTGCCATTCATTATAAGGGGGTTTTGCTGGTGGAGCCTCTCGTCCAAGGAGAATGAGGATTCACGCGGAGCAGACTTAATCCTTATCCTTAGCTACACCCTGCCGATCCCAGCCCGACCCAGCAGTCATAGTCAACTCATAGCCCAAAGTAGACCCACACTATGCAATTCGCAGACCCCTGAGCACAAAACAAATGCTTATTTAAGCCACTAAGTTTTGAGGTGGTTCGTTATGCAGAAATAGCTAATAAACCATTCTTGTTCTATTTTAGTTGGTTCTCTATGCTAAAGCCATAGTCGTATATTCAAATACAAATCTAATCATATCACAAACTTGTTTAAACCTTTCAATAGTTCCCATTACTTTTAGAATGAAGACCAAATGTTTAGCATGACCTATGAAGCCCTGTACGATCTGGGCCCGGCCTCCGCCAGCCTCGTTGGGGCCTTTTTCTCCATCACTGCCCTCCAACCATCTGGCCTTTTCACTCGGTCGTTTGATCTCACTATGCTCTCTTTCCTCCTTATGGCCTTTTTATGGTCCCACTGTGTGCTGTCCTCTTCTAGTCTCTCTTTCCTAGTTAACTCCTACTTACACCTCAAGTGTAAGCTTAACTCTTACTTTCCCAAGGAAGCTCTCCTTGACTCTTAATGCAAAGTTAGATTCCCAAATATGTGATCTTACAGCCCTTTGTATTTCGGCTTTTAGCACTTAACTGTAGTGCAATGAATTATTCAGTAACTCATTGGCGTCTGTCTTACCCATCATGGGGATAAGGACAATCTGTCTGATTTGCTGCTTTATCCCTTGCCTAGCACAGTGACATGCACCTGGCATTTGCTCAATAAATACTTTTTGACTGAAGACTGCTTGAACGAGTCAGGGGCTACAGAATAAGTGACATGTGATGTTGATAAAGATCTGAATTAATTCAAATGAAAGGTCCTGTAAGAACTTGGTGTAAAGAAGTGTGAATACCAGGACAGGGTCAGAAAAAGACACCTGCAAAGGAAACACGGTCTCTTGTTCGTTACAGAGCCAAGTTATAAGAATAATGAGCTTGATTTCTCAATGTTACTGAATTAGACATGAAAACCATGATTATAAGAGGCAGTGTCACCAGCAGGAAGGGGACAAATAATGGTTGGGCTGTAGTAGAACTACCCACGAGTTTCAAGCAAGTGAGGATAGCCCAAGAATTTGAAAATAAGGCCAAAACTATGCCTTTTTTGAGTAAACTTTTTAAATAATGTCACAGCTTATCTGGTAGGGAGAAACCATTCTAGATATCATGATGGATATCAAGAAAAAGTAAAACCTACCAGGAGTGGCACAAGTTTTGAAGTGAAAATCCCATGAAGGTTTCCGTTCAAAGTACAAAGAAGAAAATCAGGATGGATGCAGCTTCAACTCCAGAGTTTCACTGTTCTTACTGTGTATAAACGAGAAAGATGCCTCTTGAGGGGAGATTTGAAACCCACAGCCTCAGGATTCACTGGAACTTATGAAGACCCGACTGAGCCTTCTCATGTCACACCCCTCTAACACACACACACACACACACACACACACACACACACGTCATCACAGAAGGGAGCCTGTGGAAGCCATTCATTTGCATATTTCAGTTTGTCAGCAATGTATACAAATATAACCTTTTTTTAAGGGAAAAAATGTGGTGGAGAATTTTTCAAAATTCTTTAGCTATGAAGTATCTCGATATATTTCCCTTAGCTCTGTAGTTGTGCTAATTAAAATGATTTCAGCAGAGGATCCTAGAGTGCAGCTTCCTCTTTTTTTTCCACCTGTGTTGGCTCTCATGCTCTTTGCTTAAATAATTAATAATCCTTTCTATCTGTTATGCAGTGTGTGGGAGAAGAGTGAGTAGTCTTGGATCCCAGGACATTTGCACCATGCCTGTCCCCTTTGCATAAGCTTTCATGTGAGGCTCTTCATTAGCTGGCACCCGGGTGTATATTTTCCGCCCTCAGCCTTTAGTGTTTATTAACTATAAAAAAGAAAAAAAAAGAGCACCATCTGATTCACCAGCTGGGGGCAAATACAGCTAATGGGAAGTAATTTCCCGGAAGAATAGTAATGAAGAAAGCGAGGGGAGAGGGGCGGGGAGCAGACCAAACCACAAAGTTCATTTAGATTGAGCAATCTCTGCTGGACCGAAATGCTAAGTCTGTCTGTCACATTACTGCAAAGCCATACCTCAGTCTTAACGAATAGCAAAGAGGGTTTAAGAAAACCCCTAGCTAAACATTCGAATGTGAAACAGGAGGGTTTAGAGTCTCGGATAGGTTTGAAAATTTTCTACTCTGACAGTGGTGAAGGATAGGAGCAAAGCTACAAATATTTAGTAGTAACAGGCCATGCTACTTATTTATAACAATAAACTACTGGGAAGTCTGCACCCCAGTGGGGCAGAAGGAATCGTTTGTCAGGAATGGTTGTCTCACCTGAATTCACTGGTAACATTGCAACATCTACAGATATACACTAAGTGCTGGGAGCAGAGACAGCTGCTTTATCATTTATTCCCAGAGAGTAGAGGCTATTTGCTTTTAGAGATGCTAATTTTTTTATACTTACTTGGATGATAGCCAGCAGAGAAAAAAAGTGATAGACTACTATGCTTAAAAGCTAACAGGCTGAGTATTTGGATCCAAATTGAGGTCCTATGTTGGTTTGTCTTTACTGAGTGATTAGAATGTTGGAGGCTGCACAGACATAATACACTTACCAGGAAAAAAAAAAAAAAAACGCTCACAAGGCATGTTGGTCTACCAAAACACTCAGCCAAAGAAATGAGTAATTATTTCTTTATACTGTTCCTAAGTACGGGATAAGCAGGGTTCTGTGGTGCAGGGAGGATCTACCCGTTAGATGCTGCAGAAACCAACACTCTGGGACAGGCTGGCAGAGAGCCAGATGTTCCCAGCTGCACATATCCCATTCATGACACAAAATGTATATTCACTGATCTACAAAATGCTTTCATCATTGTGTTTAATAATTCCTTATTATCTCCAAAGTAAAATTAGATGACAAGTTATTTGGCAAGGCGAGACAGGAGAATGGCGCGTGACTGTGGCACTCTGTCTCCCGTGCCCTTAGCCTCCTTATCACTGTCCTCAGAGAAGTTAGAGCTGTACCAAATGTAAACAGGATGACAAACAGGGACCGAGGCAAAAGGCAAATTTTTTTACTTCCCGTATTACTGGGAATTATTAATGTTTAAAATTTGGTTCTCGAAAAAATTGGTTCTCATTTTTTCTTTACTAAGAAATGTCTTTTTATTCAGTAAGTCTCTACCTTTCTCTCCCACTCTCGCCTTGTACCTGTTCGACTCATAGGCGGGAAGGTTCTCTGACGGGGTAAAATTGGAGGACTGCCGTTGCTGTTAACTGCTTCGAAATAGCTCTTTCTTTGCAGCCTTCTGTGGCTCCACTGTTGTTTCATACTTGGCCTCAAATTTTACTGTTATAGTTATCCCTTTGGTATAGAGCAGAGGTCCCCAGCTCCCGAGCTGCAGACCGGTACCAGTCTGTGGCCTGTTAGGAACCGGGCCACATAGGAGGTGAGGGGCAGGCGAGGAGCAAAGCTTCATCTGTATCTGCAGCCGCTCCCCAGCGCTAGCATCACCGCCTCAGCTCCACCTCAGATCAGCAGGCGTTAGATTCTCATAGGAGCTCTGGTCCCTGGTGCTACAAAGGTTGGAGACCGTTGGTATAGAAGATAGAGGGGGTTTTTTGCTCCAGAAAGCAACTATTTAAAAGTACATGTATATCTGGGAGCACAGAGAGCCCTCTCCAAAGCTGAAAGGATAGAATAGAGAACCATAAGGTGATGAGTGAAGAGTAAGCCCAGGGTTGACAGAATTGGAGTTGGGGAAGTAGGAGTGGCTGGCCAATGGGAGGCAAAGTCCTGGGTGGGGTCTTTAGACATGTATTTATTCATGTGATAACATTTGTTGAGCATCTGCATGTGCCAGGGACCGTGCTCAGTGGGGATGGTTCACAATGACGTCCTTGTCCTCCGGGAACTTATGGCCACGCTGGAACGGATGTAGCATAGGGGAAGAAGTCTCCTTGCAGAAGACCGAAGAAGACCAAATATTCAGTCAGATGAAGTGGGGAGACGGGGGGGAAGAGCCACTGAGGCAAAAGGAACTACACACTCAGGAGTCCCTAAGCACAAAGAAGGACCCTGAGATGGAAGGATAGCAAGAAGGCCTGTGGGTAGCTGGAGCCCAGTCGGCAAAGGTGCTTCAATATCAGGCTGGATCCAGATGATGCAGGGCCTCGTAGCCATGCTTTTGAACTTCATTATGAAAAAGAGAATTTTTCACATAGCAGAGGTCTGACAATATGGGTACATTTTAAGATTCCTCTAGTTGCTGTGTGGATAATGGATTAGGGGTGGTCGGGAAAACCTGAATGAGAGAGCACTTGGGAGTTATTGCTGGAGTCAAGGGGAGAGCTGATTATGGGTTAAACTGGGACAGAGCAGTGGAGATGGGAGGAAGGGGGAGATTCAAGATACGCTTTGGGGGTGGAAACGACATAGGCTGGATGTGACGGATAAAGGAGGGAGTGGTGTCACGGATACTCTCTTAAGTTGCTGGTGTCAACAGCTGGGTGGAGTGGTGCCTGTGCCTGAAGGGGCTGGTACTGGAGGAGAGGCAGATTTGGGGACCTGTTAAGTGTGAGATGGTGTGAGCAAAGCTGATACAAGGTCTATTGAAACCGAGGAACACACTGTTAGTGGTCTCCATTTTTCTCTCCCTTTCCCCTTCCCTCGCTCCAAATCTTTGTTTCTGTCCAGTAACGTTGCCTCGTTCTTTCAGAATTTCCATGTGGTGGGTGGAGGACGGTGCTAACATTTTCGAGGTCACATCCTTATAGTTGTTGATCCAACAGGAAAGCGAGAACTCTTCATTTCCAATTCAGAAAGTTTCAGGGAAGAACTCGGATTGGCGAAGCTTGGGTCATGTGCTACTACTTAGCCAGCTTCAAGAGAATGTAGCACTTGGCTTCGTCCGGCTTGGGTCCTGTGTCTTTCCTGTTTGTTTGTTTGTTTGTTTGTTTTGTGTAGGGAGAGGGTAGATACTGTAATTGGTAGCCTCATCAGCACCTTAGGAGGGTAGAGAGTGGGGAGGAGCATTTCCCCAAGAAGAGGCGGGTGCTGGGCTGTCAGAACAGATGTCCCCTATCTCCTAAGTCTTCAACGTTCCATTCTAAGACCCTACAGATGGATGGAGCCTGAGTTAATCCTGAAGTAATACTACTGTCTATCCAGAAATGCTCTGAGCTGATGCAGTAGTTGAGTTATTGGTCGTGTCAATGAACTTACTATAGTTTTGAACTATAAAAACTATATTTATGAAAATTTGGAAGAAAGGAAAAGGATCCATTTCACATTGACATATTTTTACCTTATGCATTCCTTTCCCACCTTCATCTTTAAGCATATCTTTTTAAAAATATAATTTATTTTATTATTTGTCTTGAATAGCAAGCAACTTGTTTGACTTTTTTATTTTTTAAAATTCTTCAATGTCACCACATATTTGACCCCTTTTACCCCATCTACCTCCTCCCTCCCGCTTCCCCCTCCCCTCTGGTGCCCACTAGTCTTTAGTCCATGTCCCTAAGTCTCTTTGTTTGTCCTGTTCGTCTGTTGCTTTTAGGTTTATATCTCACATATGAGTGATATGTGGTTTTCAACTTTTTCTGTCTGGCCTATTTCACTTAGCATGATTGCAACTTGTTTGATTTTCATTCATTTGTTTAAATATTAACATTTACGTAAAATAATTTGAACGCATACTCTTTTTTTTCATTGGTGTGTTCTGGGACACTTGAAGGACCAGCTGGTACACTGTGTTGGCAAAAACTGGTTGAGTTCTTGCTGCTGCTTTGGTAGTCCAGACACTGATGGGTAAGAGACGTGATTAACATCTATTTCTGGCCTTTCAAAGCTTTTGATAAAATATTACTCAATTGTAGCTACAATAGTGTTAAATAAAAGAGTAATATGGACATTACGGAATATAAACACAGTAAAGTCAGAAGGAAAAGCATCTTCTATCTTTCTGGCTTAGGGAAGGGGAAGAAATGTCTGGAAAGTGGAATCGGATGGGACAGAAAAGGAATGAAAAGAAAGGTTGCAGTAAGCGAGACAGAAGAGTTTCTAACCTGCGGTTAGTGTCACACTGTAACTGTTAAATTAAATGTTGAAAATGAGACCACAAATGAGACCCCTTAAAATGGAAGGTGGGTGTTCAAAGCAATTCGCATTTTGCTCATCAACGGTTCTTTCTCCCTGTACTCTGTCCAGAGAGAGCCAGATAGCAGAGTCAAACTTTCATAGAAACATTTAATCATGGACTCCTTTTCCTCCAGAAAAACGCACTCACTACCGAAACACGTTTAACGGACCCACGGAGGCCCGTCCCTGGACTCTCTGGGCTCCGTGGCTCCCACTTCAAGAGCGGGCCTAACTGCTTCAAAGGGTAGCAATGTTCCCAGCTCCAAGACTCAGTAAGACCACGCTTCTAAATGTCTAACACCCTCGTCCATTTCAGAATTCCAGGGGTCCTGGGTAAACCGGACTTACCAGGAAGCCTTGGCTGGCAGCTCCCATTTTTAAACCTAGACCCGTGTGTGGGCGAGGCCATTTTTTTTTACGAGATCACTGTACTCCTGGAGCAGTGAGGGACAGGCGAAGTTGCTTTACCTCAGTCAGCGTCGGCTCCATCCTGGACCTGGGGCTCCGCCCTCAGGCCGCCTCCCCTCCCACGCTCCCGTCCCACCTCCCCTGCCCACCTCCGGCTCCGCTCCTCCCCTCCGCTCTGCCTGCGGTTCCGCGGCTCCCCGCGACCTGGCTCCACCAGCCAGACTAGTGACTCCGCCCCGGGGCCTCCGGCCCCGCCCCCAGCTCAAGGAACCCAGTGAGCTCCGGCCCTGCAGCAGGAAGCCTCGCCCCCGCTGACCGATGTAGCCAATGAGCGTTCCGCGCCCCGGCCC
>NW_011888867.1:5416121-5418522 GCF_000151845.1 Pteropus vampyrus
CGTGAGCGGTCCTGGAAGGTACACGTTGTAGGCACATGTCTCACCTGTATGGCCCGCTGTATATGTGAGCCTGCAAAATTAACCACTTGGAGCCCCAAACTGCACTTCTCACCTCCTTTTCGTCACCCCCACCCCAACCACCTTTCTTTTTCTTGAACCCGGTAACCAGGACACGTAGGTCTGGACACCCAGACTGTTAGGTCCCACATGCCCCACCCCCACCCCCCCTTGTGTGCTGAACTTGACTGAGCAATACCCGCTGTCACGTTAGCCCTGGGAAGGCCGAGGAGGCCTGTATGGCAGTAAATCAAGTTTTACGGATGATGAGATGTGTGGCTTGCAGCACCTCCAATCTAAGTATGTTATAGCTGTTAATTATTTTTTCTTCTGCCACTCACAGAACCTAGGGAAGTGTGCCTGGCCAACTGCTGGGTAAATCGAGGCACAAGGTGTGTCGGTAAGGGACCTGGAGGCAAGTCAGAGTTTGTTCTGAGGTTCTGTCCCTGAGTTTGGTTCTCAGCTCCCTGTTACAGCTGCTGGGCTCCAGTTCCTGGCTTTAGACCCCAGGCGATACTGATCTCTTGGGCCATTAAAGTGTGCAGAGATCCCAAGTTTCTTCTGATTTAAAGCAGGATTTTGAATCATAAATAAAGGTGCCAGCTGTTAAATGCCAGTGTGTCATTCACGGTTTCCTGGTGGAATTTGTAGTCCTTGTAATTATAAGTTCTCTCTATGGGATGGAGATTCATCCATTCAATACTGAGTGCTTACTATGTGGCAGGCACCATTCCAAGCACTGGGGCTACAGACACAGCCCCTGCCCTCCTGTAGCATGACATTCTAGAGGAGGGAGTCAACGAATAAGAAGACAAAATAATTTTAGTAGTGGTAAATGCTATGAAGGTGGGAAGAACTAGTTTGGGTTTGATTCCAAGTGTAGTTAGCAGCCATTGGAGGATTTTAAGCAGAGAGGTGATAAGATCAGATTTAAGTGTTCAAAGATTGTTCTGGCTGCTAGATCGTGACTGGATTGCAAGGAGCAAACAGAAGCAAGAATACCAGTTGGGAGACAGACTATTGCAGCTGCCCGGCAAGAGATGATGGCAGGTTGGGGGACCAGGATGGTAGCAGCAGAAGTGAGGAGGTGTCTTGAATAGCGAGCAACTTGTCTGCTCCCCTGAAAGAGGCTGAGAGCTGTAAAGCAAAACTCCAGAAACACCGACTGAGATTTCTCTATCTAGCAGAGGATTTCTAGACCTGACTATGCTCAGGTTTAGCTCAGCAGACCTTACTCAGCACCTGTTGTGAGCTAGGTAGTGCACTAGACTCTGGGGATAGAGGCATGAGCAAGGTGCATAAGGAGCAGTCTCCACATTATAACACCATATTCACAGAAAGGTCACCTCCTCCTTCAAGGAAAAGTGTTTGTGGGTTTAAAAGCCAGGGAGAGGTGGAGGAGGTCAGAACACACTTGGCTTCATTCCCATATCTGGCTGCATTATTTATATGAGAGCTTTAGTGCCCTCCGCTGCTATAAGATGTTGCCCAAAGAATTTGGGACTGTTCTGATAGGTGGGAGAACAACTCAGTGGCTATGAACTTTGAACCATTAACCAAAATAAAACTTGACCTTTGTGCTGCTCCAAATCTGTGCTGTCAGAGCTCGAGGGCCTTGGGGGTTTTGTAAACCAGCCCCTTTTATGGTTTGGCACCTGTTGCCCCTAGAGGCTAAATAACTCTTAAAATCCCATAGCAGTTTGTACATTTTCTTACGGCAGCCGCCACTCTCTGCCTCTGTTTCAGCTCCATGTGTATGTGCATGACTCTAAGCTTTCTGAGGCCAGCATCTCTATGGGACTCATCTTTGCATCCCTCGCAGCATCTGGATCAGCACAAAAAGTAAACTCATCAAGTACCGGTTGATGTGCCTGGGTGTTTCACAGCACCTAAAACTAGAGCCCAGGCATCCTGACCCTGTTGTTCCAATAGACCATGCTTCCTGTCAGCTTCCTCCTCATCCAGTATGCGACACGGGCGTAAACCCAGCTGTCTCCATCTCGCTGAGGTCAGAGAACAGGGCAGCCCTTCCCTCGTGGGTCTGCTCTCTCTCCAGTCCTGCCTACAGGGAACAGCTGCTGAGGGTGCTGACACTCAGCAAATAGGAAGTAAAGCTCTTGGACTTTGTACCGAGACTATCTGGGTTTGGATCTTGGTTCTGCCATGATGAGCCGTGTGACTTTCAGCAAGTAACTTAACCTCTCTGTGCCTCAGTTTCCCCATCAGTAATAATGCTTCCTTCATGGAGTTGTCGGGAGGATTAAATTAAGTAGTACCTATCAGATGCTTAGAACAGCACCGAGTACTGAATACCTGCTTGGCTGAAGTAGCAGCTATTATTTCA
>NW_011888867.1:5418572-5423278 GCF_000151845.1 Pteropus vampyrus
TATCTAGCAGAGGATTTCTAGACCTGACTATGCTCAGGTTTAGCTCAGCAGACCTTACTCAGCACCTGTTGTGAGCTAGGTAGTGCACTAGACTCTGGGGATAGAGGCATGAGCAAGGTGCATAAGGAGCAGTCTCCACATTATAACACCATATTCACAGAAAGGTCACCTCCTCCTTCAAGGAAAAGTGTTTGTGGGTTTAAAAGCCAGGGAGAGGTGGAGGAGGTCAGAACACACTTGGCTTCATTCCCATATCTGGCTGCATTATTTATATGAGAGCTTTAGTGCCCTCCGCTGCTATAAGATGTTGCCCAAAGAATTTGGGACTGTTCTGATAGGTGGGAGAACAACTCAGTGGCTATGAACTTTGAACCATTAACCAAAATAAAACTTGACCTTTGTGCTGCTCCAAATCTGTGCTGTCAGAGCTCGAGGGCCTTGGGGGTTTTGTAAACCAGCCCCTTTTATGGTTTGGCACCTGTTGCCCCTAGAGGCTAAATAACTCTTAAAATCCCATAGCAGTTTGTACATTTTCTTACGGCAGCCGCCACTCTCTGCCTCTGTTTCAGCTCCATGTGTATGTGCATGACTCTAAGCTTTCTGAGGCCAGCATCTCTATGGGACTCATCTTTGCATCCCTCGCAGCATCTGGATCAGCACAAAAAGTAAACTCATCAAGTACCGGTTGATGTGCCTGGGTGTTTCACAGCACCTAAAACTAGAGCCCAGGCATCCTGACCCTGTTGTTCCAATAGACCATGCTTCCTGTCAGCTTCCTCCTCATCCAGTATGCGACACGGGCGTAAACCCAGCTGTCTCCATCTCGCTGAGGTCAGAGAACAGGGCAGCCCTTCCCTCGTGGGTCTGCTCTCTCTCCAGTCCTGCCTACAGGGAACAGCTGCTGAGGGTGCTGACACTCAGCAAATAGGAAGTAAAGCTCTTGGACTTTGTACCGAGACTATCTGGGTTTGGATCTTGGTTCTGCCATGATGAGCCGTGTGACTTTCAGCAAGTAACTTAACCTCTCTGTGCCTCAGTTTCCCCATCAGTAATAATGCTTCCTTCATGGAGTTGTCGGGAGGATTAAATTAAGTAGTACCTATCAGATGCTTAGAACAGCACCGAGTACTGAATACCTGCTTGGCTGAAGTAGCAGCTATTATTTCACCATTATTTATTTATCTTGTCTTCCAACAGATTTAAAAGCTCTCTGAAGGCAGAGGTTTTGTGTAGTGTTTTGGTATACTGTTGTAGTTTGGCACCTAAACTTTATAGGAACTCAGTAAATATGTGTGAAATTAGAGGACTTATTGAGCACCTAGTATGTGCCAGACAGCGTTGTAGGTGCTGGGGATATAGCCAAGAACCAGCTCACCAAGATACATGGTCTAATGAAGTGTATTTTCTGTGGATGACACAGACAGTAAACAAGTGAACAAAATAACCTAGAATGGCTAAAAGAGATTCAGGGAGAATAAAACAGGGCAGCGAGATGGGGAGTGCCTGGGATGCGGGTGAGGGTCATGACTTTAGCCGGCTCTGAGGAGGTGACTTTGAGTGGACACCTGGGTGATAGGCAGAGAGGGCAGCAGGAGCAGGAGCGATAAGCCTAGCAGGGCTGGAACAAGGTGTGCGGGGCGTTGGAGGGAGCCGGATCTGTGGCCACAGTGAGAAGTTCGGATTTTACTCTTGAATTCTGAACAGTAAGAAGGCACTGCATGGAACTTTTTCTGATGGTTCCTCCTGGGAGGAAGAGCAGGATGCTGGGAGAGGTGTGAGTGGGCTCTCCTTGTCCTGGCAAGGCTTTTGGAGGCCAGGAGGCCAGCAGTGTACAGTTTATTCCCATCAGATTCCTCATTTTACTGGCCTAGGTACCCAGGAGATGTGGGGCCATCGGCTAGGTTAGTAGAGGTCCAGGTGTGTGTCTGTGTATCCTGCCTATTCCACTGAGCCTTCTTTTCCCCCGAGTATATAGGTAATCAATAAACATTTCTTGAGTCGAATGAATGAGCGTTGCCAGCTCTTAGCATCTTGTCCTATGTAGTGGCATGTCCTGTGTTCTCTACTCATCTATGAATGAGTAAAGCTTCATATCTTGGCAGTGACCGAAGCAACTGGATTTTTGCTGCTGTTCTTCAGACGTGCCCCAAGGACACCCACACAGATACGTCACAGCGTCTCTGTTGGGGGTATACCAAGATTGACTGGGCAGCTTTCCTCCCTCACCCCCCAGTTCTCTTCCAGCCTCCTGCAGAGTATTACCAGGTCCTCTATGAGGGTTGAGCCACAGTGTCATCTCTGAACAACTCCTGTTGGGTCACTTGATCAGGAACACAGTGGTACCTAGAAAGCGTTGGCCGTCTTTGGTCTGGGCATTCAGAGAATGGCATGTCAAACCCAGGGCTCAGCTTGCCAGGAATCCAGAGTTGGCCTCTTTAAGCTGGGTGCAGTTGGCCAGCTTTTCAAATCTTCAGTCAGGCATCCCTTTGTCCACGGTGCCACTTGCTCTTAACCTTGAGAGGCCAACAGAAGGTAGTGGGAATCAAATTGGACTTTTATGTTGCAGGTCACCTTTGGGGTTCTGGGGTATTTTATCGGCAGAATCCGAAGCGCCTGTTAGTCGTATGTCATCTATGGCCTTGTAAAAACTAAACCCAGAGTGGGTGCCATCTTTTTCTCATGTAACTGTTTTTTTGTTATGAGAGTGATATGGGCTCATTTAGAAAAGGAGAAAATGAATGATAATGGCCTTTTACGTGCATTGTCTCACTTAACCCTCCCCGTGGTTTCTGAGATACACACCATTGTTACCATTTCACATATTCAGAAACTGAGGCCTGGGAACCTTAAGTAACTTGTTCAAGGTCAAGTTAGTCGGGGACAGAGCTGGACTGAAACCCGGAAAGTATGGCTCCCGAGCACGAGCTCTGAGCTTCTCAGCAGAAACAGCAGAGAAGGAAAGCATCTCCCGTAAGCCCAGCGTGAGCGCGTCGTTAGGGTGGCCAGAGTTAGCTCGCTGGCTGCCGCGGAGAGTTTGAATCCTACGCCCTTTCCCTGTCCCTCCTGACCTTGGGCAAGCTAATTAACCTCCCCTTGCCTTACTTTCCCCAACTGTAAATGGAGATAATGATATCTCTGCCTTCATAGCTCACAGGGGCATTATGATGTTTGAGCCAAAGTGCTTTTGAACTTCTTTTATGAAAGGGTGCTGGGCACCAACTGCTGTTATACTCTGTTATTAAAGACCTGTTATGCCCCGAGCCTCCATGAGCCTTATTAAAAGAGGAGACCACAGTCCACAGAGGGAAAAATGTCCTTTTGTTATGGGCGTAGCTGGACCAAAACGTTCTTTTCCTTCTTCTGAAGTTTAAGGAAACTTACGAAACTTCTCCATTCTGCATGGTTGCGTTGTACCGGATAATCTCTGTAAGCAGGTGTGTATACCATGTGTCATCACATGCCCAAGGACCACTGGCAGTGGGCAGAGAGGGGGTTAGAGGGCTTGGATTCCAATCTTGGCTATGATGTCTTTATAATAGAAGCAGGGAAGGAACACAGAGTTACCAAGAAGTGCTGGCTGTCTCTCATTCATCCTTCCTTCCTAATAATCCATTAATTCAATTAGTAAATATTTACTGAGCTTGTATTATGATCTGGGCTCCACTGGGAATTCTGTGGTGAACAGGATAAAAATAATTCTTCCCTTATAGTCGAGGGCCAAAAGACTTATTTTCTAGTTGGAGTCGTGTGAATAAAGAATGTGTTAGTGAGTGTTTTAAACTCTCGGAGGGGAGTCAGGATATAATTTCCAGATGTGCACATTGGCCCCCGTAGGTACCTGCCTTGGGAGGGCATTAAGGCTTGGGGCGCTTTCCAAGATTTTTTGAAGTTATGCCACCAATCAGGTGCCTTTCTTATGACCTTGTCACTCCAGAATTCTCTCCCTGCCTGACAGGTGTCCTCCTGCCAACTTTGGAAAGCAGGCATATGGTGGCAGGCGGGCTGTGGGGCTAGATGATTGGTACTCTCTGGCATGCCCGTGGGATTCCCGAAAGAACTGATGCCTGTGGACACCTGTGTCCTCAGGCCCCCGTTTGGGGTCTGTATATGCAGAGCGGGGTGGGGGGAGCCCCATTCTTCCCTGAGCCTGCCCAGCACGGGCCATGGGATCCCTTCAGAAAGAGAGGCCAGGCAGGCCCAGCGGTCCGTGAGAAAGCACACGGTGTTCTTCCTCTCCCTCCAGCCGAGCTGGGGCAGACATGGCAAAGGGCTGGCAGAGGCATCTGCCCCGAGTCAGAGCAAGGAAGGCACCAGGACAGTGTGGTGTACTCCTGGGTGACGTTACTTCTACCCAGTCCCTGACATGTCACTGCCCTCCTGGTGCTGCTAATCAGCTGCCCCTCAGTCTGGGGGTCGGGGTGGGGGGTTGCGGGGGCAGAATCATTCAGCGGCCGCTCAGGAGGAAATGGCTGGCTTGACAAGGAGAACAGGTCACTCAGTGTCCCTGGACTTCTTCAAGTGTGGCTGGAGCCCACAGAGACACCAATTCAGCTGGGAGAATGTGACCCACTTTCATATCCTCTCTCACGTGGAGAGCTGGGTGGGAGGCTTTTGGAGACCAGCTCCAATTAAGGTTTTTTCGGCCCTGAGTGTCTCCTAAGTATCCAGCCCACATGTTTCCTGGTGTGGAATCCTGTGGTCCGTAT
>NW_011888867.1:5425643-5452841 GCF_000151845.1 Pteropus vampyrus
AGGCAGTCTTTATATATCAAGGAAGTTTCTGCTACAGCTGTGATATATGCTACACATATTTCCACAATCTATCTTTGTTCATTTGATTATATTGTTTTTTTGTCCATGCAAAGTTTGATTTTTATATAATCATGTTTAAAATCTTTTTTTAATCACTTCTAGGTTTTATTTCATATTATTTTCTTCCCCCACTGTTTTCTTTTTCTGTATTTCCTTCTAATATACCTAACATTTAAAACTTTACTCCATAACCAAAGGATCAAATCCAGCATTACCAGGAATAGAGCAGATGGGCCTCGTGGGCCTCCACTGGGACCTTGACAATGCCAGCTGTGATAGTTTCTTGCCATAATGTTTAACCTTACTCTACTTAAAAAGAAACTATTGGACAAATCCAGATTGTGGGACATCCTAAAGACAATGGTCCTGGACTCTAAACCTTGTTAATGTCCTGACAAAGAGAGCTGGTGAACCATTCTAGGCTAAAAGAGAAGAAACAGCATGGGAACCAAATGCAATTGAAATCCTCGACTGGATCCTGGGTTAAAAAAACAGTAAAGGCCAGAGTGAGGGGAGGGGCCTGGGGAAATTTGGATGTGGGCTGCACATCAGATAATACTAGCGGGTCAATATTAAATTCCTCCAGGGGTGAAAATAGGGCTGTGGCTGGGTGGGAGAATGGCCTTAGGAAATATGATGATACACTTAGCAAAGTATCGTGATATCTGCAGCTTACTTGCAAATGGCTCAGGAGAAAGAAGCAGACATACCTCCATATACCCACACCATGGAAAGGCACCAGACAAATGCGGCAAAATGTTAACTGCTGGTGACTCTAGGGGCAGGTGTGGGGACGTTCTTTGTACTGGTCTTTCAGCTTTTCTGTGGCTTGGAAATTTTTCAAAATAAAAAGGTGAGGAGAAAAACAATTGTGTTTCATCTGAGATTTATTTTGGTTACAGCCCCCTTGGCTTTGCCCGGCTCTCCTGGGTTATTGTCCTGGTTTTTTCATTCCCTTCCCCTTCTTTTATGGCACAGTTGTCTGTTTCCCTTTCTCTTAGGAATTTCTATTTTGGGCAAGCTATTCTTTTTTGGACTTGGAAGTTTTCATGATTATCTTTCTGGCAGACTTCCGTGACTTTTCTAGCAGCAGGTAAGAACCGATGCGCAGTGGTGCCTGTATTTTTGTTTCGACAGTGTGTTATGTGCTCCAAGTAAATTTGCAAAGGAGTTTAGTTCTCTGAGACGTAAAGTCTTCATCCTCGGGAATACCATCCAACCAGTGTGTAGTATAATTAACCTCGCTCTCAGCGAACCTTGAAATAAGCTTTTTCCACTCAGCTAAGTGTTTGCAGCAGGTCAGGCTCCGCTCGCCTTCTGTAGATGTGGACTTGGAAAAGACTCCTGGGATTCAGTTTACGAAATGTGACAGTCTCGCGGGGGTAGCCGGCCTGTAAAACCAGGAATCTTTTTTGCCAGGGAAGCGCTAATAGGCCACTTTTGCCAGGAGCTTCTGCTCCCTTTCTGGGGCTTGGTGACTAATGATTTCGTGGCTTTGGGAACAGGGGATGTTATTACAAATGGATGATGGGGATTTGGCTCCTGAACTGGGTTATTGGGGTGTGCCTAGTTTGGGTGTTTATGCCTACACCCACTGGGAATGGGGACAGTTTTTTAGAGCCCTCACACAGGCCCCCGTAGCCTCCAGTTCTTTTTATCCAAACTCCTGAGCTTTTCCGTGGTGGCCGTGGCCCTGAGCAAACCCTCCAGGTGGCTGTGGGTGGGTTCCTGCTGTATGAGGCGCTGTGTTTTCTGGTCTCCTTGGAGCGGCTTGTGTATTTTCTCTGGTCATCCCTCACCTCACCTCCCGCCGTCACCGTCCTTTCCTTCAGACTGGATGAGTTTTGTGACCCCTCGGGAGTTCTCGTCCTCGTGCTACTTCCCCCAGCAAGTTAACGGAATAAACGCACGTAGATTCTGGAGCTGCCTTTGTTTAAAATATTTTCGATTTTGATTATCAGCTTGTTCAACATTTAGGGAGGAAGGAAACCAAGTCTTCAGCAGCCTCTTAGGGGAGGTTTCCTCCTTCCTTGGATTATTTTTTGTTCAGAGGGAGCTGCTGGAGGGGAAGGGGAGGGAAGGCACTGCCTGTGTCCCAGGGCAGAGCAGTTACCCAAACAGTGGCTTGCCTGCCTGCAGGTGTGATGGACCTGCCTGCAGGTGTGATGAATCCATGCAATTTGGTAGTAATGGTATGGATGTGTTTTCAAGGTAAACAAACATACGTATATTTATATGCAAATTAGCACATACCTGTATGCTGAAAGCCTGTAGGAAAGAGGAGGCAGTAACCCTAAAACCTGTTTTCTTAAGAGTTTATAGAAGTTTCACCCAGGAGACTGTGCCTAGAGCCTCAGCTGGGTCCTGAGGAGAGTCATGCCCAGAGCCGGGCAGTGAGCAGGGGGCTGGCTCTGGAGGCACAACTAGGGGTGAGCTCTTGCCCTGCAGGCGACCCGATGATTTAATGACCTAATTCATGCAACAGGAAACCGGAAGCCTTCCAGGCCCTGGGATTCTGAGGGGCTGCAGTGAACCTGGTTCAGGAGGCTTATTTATTTGATCCAATTCTTGGAGACTTTAATAGAGGGAGAGCGAGAGCACGGGAGAAGCGCAGGGGAGGGTGGTGACTCCTGGGCAGGCCAGCCTGCCTTTGGGCACTGGGAGGGCCGGGCGGGCCATGCCTGGGCCTGCCTCTGAGAATGAGCCTTGTCCCTGCGAGAATGAGGCTGGCGTGAATGTATCCATATGGCTCTGAGTGAAAAGACCTTACGCAGATCCTGAGAAATAGTAATATGTCAGTTTCCCCTTCCTCTTAAAAAAAAAAAAGCAAACTTTAAAATTTCCCAATTAAATTAAAATTTAAATGGTGACCCTGCAAGAGGTGGCATAGCTGTGAGCAGCAGGGTTGATGGTGATTATATGGGTCGAAATGAACATTCTGGCCTCCTTCTCTGGAGTGTCCCAAGGTCCGTGAGACCTCCTGGCCAGGCTCCTTTCCTGGGATTATTAGGCTTAGAACTGGTCCCCCCAGCCTAAGGTTGACTTCAGCTTCCTCCCTGTGCAAATGGCATTTTCCCTTGGCGAGGGGAGGGGCGGGTGTCAGATGCTGATCTAGGTCATACAAGAGAAGAAGGGTCGTCCTGACACCAGCTTGCATGGCTGGGCTTTTGACAGTGCCAGGTGCCCAGCCCGTGGTAAAGGTGTTCCAGCCTGGGAGACTTCCTGCCCAGGATTGGGGGGCACCTGCACCCACTTGAGAGATGAGGGTTCCAGCCCTTACGTTCACTTATAAATAGACAAGGGCTCTGGAGTCTGCATTACCCAGCCCCTGGAACCTGCCAGAGGCCGAAGGTCACGGGGCAGAGTGAATCAGAGGAAGATCCGGAGCCGGATTTTGTAGGCTCGCTGGTTCCTGACCACAGGTCTCAGGCTTCCAGCTTGGCCAGGTTTCAGGGCTCCAGCTGTTCTCTGAGAAGAAAAAAGAATCTTTTTTAAATTAGGTCGAAAGATGCGTTTCTTGCCTTCTGTCCTTGTTTCCCCTACTGTGCGTAGATAAACCGCCACCTGCACGTCCCTTGGTCTGAACTGCAGAGCCTAAGGGCTTAGCCCAGTACAGGGAGTATCGTGGTGCAGCCGGTGACTTCCTCCGGCTCCGCGTTCCCTTCCTGTTCACATTGTTCTCGGTTCCTCCCCTCCCCCCAGCAGGCCTGCCAGGTGCTCTTTATTAGCTATAAAAAGGTGGGTTTCTCGAAGAGACAGTGAAATCTGGGTAACTTTTTTTTTTTTTTTTTTACCAATCAGGCCAAAATCACAGTTTAAATTTTATAAACTGTAAGTTCTAAACAGATGCCTCTACCAATCCAGGTACGTCAACGTCATCAGCTGTATACAGACGGGCTGCTTTGGTTCTTTTACATCTTAGACTGTGAGGTGAGGACACTCCGAGGGGCTTTCTTCCTGGTTCCCGGGTGACTCTAACGCAGGCTCCTCCAATCTGGCATCGGGTGCCAAATGTGACTGGCAGCATTATCTCATCTGTCCAGATTATTCAGCACAAAGACCGACAGCCATTTCAAGGGTCTACGGAAATATTGGAGACCTGAAAAAAAAAAAGGTGTCAGTTCACTGTACTGTTATGAGCTATATGAGAATTTTATTTAATGAACCGTGGGTGCATTTTCATATGTCTCTGCGAATAAGGCTGCCTAGAGGGCTAGGAAGGCCTTCACACCACCCTGAGGCCTGCCCAGCCAGGGGGCGGGCTTCCAGTGTGGAGATGGGAGCAGATATGCAGACACCCAGGTGCACGTCAGGGCAGTGCTCTGCCCGGCGGGCGTGCAGATGCAGTCTTCAGGGCTGCCCAGGGGAGATAAGACAGAAGGTGAACAGTCAGTAGGGACCAGCAGAGGTGAAGGCCCAGAGGGGCTGAAGGAACCTGGTGCAGTGGGTCACTCCAGGGTGACCAGTGGGCAGGGTTTCTCATCCTTGGTGCTACGGACATGGGGCCAGACAGCTTGTAGTGGGGCTGTCCTGTGCATCAAGGGTGCTTAGCAACATCCCCGGCCCCTACCTGGAGCAGCCTCCCAGTTGTGACAGTCAAAAATATCCCCAGATATTGCCACATGCCCCTGACCAAGTCCCTGCCATACAGGGAACGTGGTGGACAGCTGGGATCTGGCCACCTGCCCTGCACGAGGAGCTCTTTCTTGTCGCTTCCTGTCCAGTGTGCAGGTCCTGGGAGAGCTGGCTCCTGGGCAGGTTTGTGCCTGTCCTGGAGCCGTTTGGTATGTGTGACGTGCCTGCGGTGCCCTGTGCAAGAGTGGCCTGAGGAGGAGTCATGCCACAGAAAGGAGGATGCACCCCAGGCATCCCTTTCCTGCCTGCGGTTTGCTGTGTTGACACCTTCCCTGTAGTCAGCAGGAAAGCTGGGCAGGGCCATGGGCTCTGGTTGTTATTGGGCTGTTGTGAATCAGGTCAGGTGGATCTGATTTTAATGCTGCCAGAACCTTCTGCAAAGGGCTTTCTCAGAAAGTTTCACACCTGAAACAGAGTGTACCCCGGAGGTAAGAGGTGTTTCAGGGTAATTGTTGAGAGTTCTGGAATCACTCCTGGGCCAGCAGGCAGACCTATGGCCAGAGAGAAGGGCCCGGCGACCCTCGGGCTTCATAGCTGCTCCCCACTTGAGGAGCTGGCGGGGCGGTCTGGATGGGGTACAGACGGAAGTCCACACGCATCCTCTCTCCACCGCCCCTCCCCATTCCCTAGTGGCTTTTTAATGTCTCCCTGACTTTTAATTTATTTTGATTTCAGATCTATAGAAAGGTCGAATTAGTACTGTGAACACACCCCTCTCTCTATGCCTTTTACTTAGATTCACCAGTGTTAACATTTTGCCCCATTTGCTCACACGTTCTGTCTCTGTAAACACACACTTCTTTTCCTGCACTATTCGAAAGTCAGTTGCAAGCATTGAAGCATTTCACCCTCACATACTTCAGCCTGCATCTCTTAAGGACCTGGGTATTTTCCAGCATAAGCACAATATAATCGCCGCACCCAACACACGTAGCCTCAATATAATACTGTTATCTACCAGATACTCCCTGTTAAATTTTCTCCAATTGCTTAGTGATGGCCTTTACTGGATCCCATCAAGGACCATTCACTGTATTGGGTATGCTGCCTTATTTTATTTTCTGATTGGCGGTAGTTTGGGCTTCTTTTTTCTGTAAAGTGGACTTTTAATTTGAATTAAAATGACTAATACTTCTATCAGTTTGTAAACCAGACAGGGCTGATAGGCTAGAGAGAACATAGATTCAAACCTAGGCTCTCACTTATTAGCTTTGTGGCCTTGAGCAATTTACCTTCTCTGAGCCTCGGTTGTCTCATCTTTAAAATGAGAATAATTCTTACCTTGCAGGCTTGTTGAGAGGACTCAGATTAAACGAGACAACGTGCTAAATGTGACTGACATTGTGCCTGTCCCTTAGAAAATGCTGCAGCAACAACAGTAATGATCGTTATTGTTCTGCCACTTTGCCTGGTTCATGGAGCAGGAAGGAGCTTTGGGTCAGCTTTGAATTTGGGTCGGCGACCTTGGGATAAATTCCTCATCCACAGCTCAGCTGCTAAGAATGGCGCTGCCTCCTACAAACTCCCTGCGTGCGGAGCCATCATCAGACCTGTGTTGCTCATGCTGGCGGAGTGTGGTTTGAGAATGCTGAGCCCGGCTCTGGACTGAGGAATTTATTAATTAAGGAAGTTGCTCATGAGGCCCTCGAGTCCGGGAGGTTGCAGTTTAATTACTGAGAGCGGAACTTGTGGAAATTCTCTCCGGTGCCCTAGTTTTGATGTCGCCGGAGGACCCGAGGTGCTGCCCAGTGTGGGGCTCCCAGCCAGCACTGCGGGTCAAGCCTCAGCTGTGCTACCTCGCCCTGCTGATCTCGTCTTTATTCACTTATGTACTGGGGAGCAGGTTAGCATAAGGGTAAGCGCTCAGACAATCTGGGTTCAAATCCTGCCCCAGAACAGAGAAAGGCCCATGAGCTGAGTCTGTGCCCTTGTACAACCTGAGAGGGGTATTCATTGTAAAGGCGAAACGGACAAGGCCTGGCCAATAGCAAGCTAGAAAACGTGTCCGCTGCTTCCTTTTCATAAACAATTTTCTCTGCTGGGGGTGACTTTGCCCCCAGGGGACACATGACAACATCTCCTTCTTGGTTTGTTCACTTAAGACTGTCCAAACCTGTAGAGAATTTTTATAAAAATATATTTGAGCCAAACAGAGGATACGTCTGCAAGTAAGATCTCAACAGACTGAGAAGAATACTTCCTAGAATCACAATTTGCAGTTTCTCAGTTTTTTTATGCCTTTGGAACTAAGGAAGGAATGTAAGGGAGGTTACCTGAAGGTGGGAGAAAGCAAGGTGGGGATTGGATTACTGGATGCTTCACAAGACTGGTGCTCTCCTGAGGGTGGTTTAACCTAGACACACAGAAATGATGTCCAGGGCTGGCTTAAGGCAAAGATAAGCCTTTTACTAAAGAAGTTATATGCCTGGGGCAGGACTTCCCAGTGACTGGCCCAGTTAGGAATTTGTGATCAGGTCACCCTGTGAAATTATTTCCTGTAAAAAAACCCTTTTGCAGCCACAGTTGTCACAACCAAGGGGGTAGTGCCTCTGGCATCTACCGTCATGCACTGCTCAGTGATGGGGATACATTCTGAGAAAGGCGTCATTAGGCCATTTTGTTGTGCATACGTCACAGAGCACTTACACACACCTGGGTGGGCCAGCCTGCTACACACCCAGCTGTGGGCTGCAGCCTGTTGCTCTGTAGGGGAGGAAAAATAATTTCCCCTCTACCTTCTGAGTTCTCTGCCGAGACATCCCTATAATAAAAGACAGATTAGTAGAAAAAACACAAGTTTAGTAACATGTATAGTTCCTGTATACACGGGAGAGACCCAGGAAAACCAAGTAACTTGCCAAAATGGTGAAAGCCCCATCGCCTTAAATGCCATCTTCAACTGAAAACAAAAGAAGATGTTGGGGGGGCGGGCGTGTCAGTTATGGGAGGTTACCAATGAGGTCATCTCCTCTTCCCGGTACAATTGGAGAGTCCCTTACAGATGTAGATGTATTTTACAAAGGGGAACTTCTACTTGGTTTTCAGAGCTTCTCCCATGTCTGCTGTTTCTTAAAATTAACCAGCCTAAAATAATCCTTATGCCAAAGAGACATATTGTGGGGTGACGAATTCTGTTCCTCTGTAGCTCCTAGGCTACAGACCTGTACAGCATGTTACTGTACCGAATACTGTAGGCATTTGTAACACAGTGGTATTTGTGTAATTGCAAGGGCAACGATGTCACCAGGCAATAGGAATTTTTCAGCTCCATTATAATCTTACAGAACCGCTGTTGTAATGCGGGTCCATTGTTGACCAAACCATGACTGTAGCACCCAGGGATGCTGCGCAGAATCCTACACAGTGGAGAAGTACCCAGGCCACGACGTCAGTGTGATTCGGGAGCAGGTGGGAAACACGGGTGTGTGCTCGTGTTCCCCGTGGCTCTTCGCCTCTTGTCATTCCTTCGAGTCAGGTGGGAGCTGATGGGCGAACTGGGAGAGAAGAAGGGAGAAAAAGAAGCTCGGGATACTTTAAAGCCTTGGATTCTTACTGTTTGTTTAATTTTACCCCCTTCCTGTAACAAAAATGTCGTTTACTTCCATTGTATTGCCTTCTGATCTTATCACTAGTAACAGTAACTAGTATTTTTGAGTGCCTGCTGTGTGCCAGGAGCGATGCCTGGTGCGTCCTTTATATGCTATTTTGGTTAATTTTTACAGCCAGCACTTGGGGTAGGTACCGTCGTCACCCCCATCCTGTAGAGGTGACAGGCATAGGGATGGGAAGGGTCTAAGCTGTCTAAAACTCAAACTGCTCCACTGTGTCTCCCCATCTCGGTTGACAGGAACTCCCACCTCAGTTGCTCAGAGTCCCTGTCATGTGCCCCTCTTCTCACACGCCACACAGCGCCCGCCGGCCCTCTTGATGTCCTGTCCACGCTGGACCCCACCGCCGGATTTGTCCGGATTCCTGCCACGGCCTCCTCCCCGGTCTCCCTGCTCCAGCCCCTCAGTCTCCTCTAGTCTCCGAGTCAGGTGGTTCTGCTGAAACCCGAGTCAGACCAGGCCACAGTGGCTGCCCTTTCTTGTGGGTCAAGGTCAGGTTCTCACAGAGGCCTCCATGGCCTCCTGCTGCCCTCTCTTCGCTCGCTCCCCTCCCACTGCACCCATGGCCTGTCTTGCTGTTCCTCCAACACGGCCCACGTGCCCGCACCCCAGGGCCTCCGTCCAGCGCTGCTCCCGGCTCCCCGCAGCTCACTCGCTCACCTCCTTCCTGTCTTCGCTCCTGAAGCCTCCCACCCCTTGCCGCCGGCCACCCCACACTCCTGCTCCCCCTCATCCAGCTCGGTTTTTTATCATAGCACCTGTTACCTCCTTCCGTGCTATGTTATTTACCTGTTTTTGTTCATTTTGTTTTGTCTGTTCTCTCTCTTAACGGGAATATATGTAGGGTTTTTTGACCGTTTTTCCACTGATGTATCCCAATGCGTAGTAGATGCTCAGTACATTCGCTGACTGACTGACTGAATGAACGAATACATTCCCTGAGGCCGCGTGTCTGGTGAGTGGCCTCGCTGGGATGCCGGTTCTTCACCTTCGTTTATAGCGCTCCTTCCCAAAGGGCCCCCCTACCTCCCCACCTCCGCCACCCCATCCGGTGCACAGCGTCTCCCAGGAGTGCCCTAGATGTTTACCAGATCTGGGTGGTCACCACATGTGACTGTCTCCAGAACACTGCGCAGGGGCGCGGTGGTACCGACTGTGCTGAAGGACGAACCCGCTCCGCTGTCCAGGCACTGTGGGCTTCTCTGTAGTCCGCGAAGTCCGGTCCTAGCTGTTGAGCCTGTCCTCAGGGCCTCACCGGCAGACCGGGCAGCTCCCACGACAGACCTCCCCACATGCCCTCCCTGCAGCCACAGTGGCAGTGCAGGCTTTTACACTATTTCTGTCACGCAGTTCCACCTGCCAGCATGTCCCAATCCCTCCCATTTCCACCATCCCCCCACCCAAGCCCTAGCTCTCACCTGGCCCAGTGAGGCCCCCTCCAGCTGCACCCCAGTCTTTTCTCCACACGGCAGCCTCACTGGTCCTACCCGACCCCCCACTGTCGACCGCCTTCCTCACCTCTCTTAGAGACTCACCTGGTCTGGCGCCGGCCCGAGGCCTCAGCCACACCTTCTTCCTCCAGTTTCTCCAAAGGTCCAGTTTCTTCCTGCTTCAGGACCTTTACATGAGTGTGCCCCTGAGTGCAGAGGTGGCCCCCTGGCTGGCCTCACGCTGAACAGTTGATCAGTGATAGAATGGGAAACAGAACCCGGCCCCCTGGCGTGAGTGCTGTCTCCCACTGGCTCTGGGGCCCTGCCTTCGAGCCTCGTTTGCCTCCTTCTGAACATCGACCTGGTCAGAAAATGGCAAACAGAGCAGCTGGCCATTGGTCCCTGGATAGTCCCAGAGGGGGACCCCACAGCATCCCTTAGATGCTGTCCCCTGAGGCATGACTGTGAAGCTCCTGCTGCTCCTTCGAAGGGCCGAGCCCGGTGGACAGTAGGAGGCTCACTGGCTGTCGTGGAGAAATTAAAGGCCCTCAGAAGTGGGAGAAAGTTGTCTGTCTTCACCTCTTTTTGAAGGAACATGGGGACTTGGGCGGAAAGTCCCCCAGGGGCACTTGGTGTTTGGGTGCTTTGCTATCTAGACGGATAAAAGGGCAATCAGTCATTATCAGTGTCTGTTCCTGGAGGGGTAGTCCGTGGGTGGAGGGAGTGGCCATGGCAGGTGGTGACTCTCCCATCTCAGGGCCATCTCTAGTTGGACAGATACGGGAACAAAGACCCGGGGTTAGAGTGGCGTCCACCGTAGGGGAGGCTGTTGAAATCCCCCTCTCTGTGGAAAACACTTTTCCTTTGGCCCCTTGGGTGAGCAAACAACATTCTTTGCAGAAATCGGCCAAGACCGAGGGTTTCGAAGCCCCTCTTTGTCCTTCATGGCCCTTAGAACAGGTTTCTCAAAGCATCATTCTCAGGCCCCGTCTTTACCGCAAGGCTGAGAGCTGGGAGGCCACCTTTCACCCAGGTGCTTCGAGGCCTCCGTCCCACAGCGGAGGGGGACCGAACTGCAGCGGGCTGCCAAGACGCCCTGGCGCCCCAGCTGGGCTCCCCTGTGTCTCCCCCCTGTCGGCCTCAGTCCTCGCTTCTGGCAGATCAACCTGCAGAGGACCCGAAGGATGAGGTTGTATGTGGGATGCAAAGACAAGAAGACAGTGTTTTCGGTTCTTGGAAGAGGTGTCTTTGGGATAAGTAGACATGTGGCCTGGCTAGTAGGTTGTAAATTATCTGCAGTTGTGTGTGTGTGTGTTGCATGTGTGCGTGCGTTTGTTTGTTTACATACGCCAAGCACAGGGCCACAGCGCGCGTCTGAGCACAGAGGGGTGGAGCCTGTGTCTCGCTCCTCACGTTAGGTCTGGTGGGTGCGCCTACTCATGCAGGTGCGGGACTTGCCCGTCTGCCGTCCTGGAGTGATTCACTCCCATCCACGATATCTCCAGCACAGATCTCAGTTGGGCTTGGTGACTAACCCAAGGGGAGGGGAGTATGTGGCGACCTGCTTTGGCCAGAAATGACAGGTGAGCATAGCTGCAGTCAGCAGCTTATCCCAGAGGTGTTGGTGCAGGTTCCCTGGGCTGGCCAGACACACAGGTATTTCTGGACTGCAGCAGAGCCCGCTGCCATGAGCTTCCCGCCCGCGATCTTGGATCTGTCAGCATGGGGCGTGTGCTCCAGGTTTGACTCTGGCAGCCGTCCGGGCCCTCCTGGCTCCTCCCGGCTCCTCCCATGACCCCGTGTTCTGTGTTTCCACAGGGCCGCACCTTCCTATTTCTCCCCGGCCACAGCCCACCCGTCGCAGTTGAGCACCTGTTTGCCCGAAGTTAATTTCCAGAAGCAGGTAAGGACCCCAGGGAAAGAGGTCTGGTGATGTGGCCATAGATCGGTGAGCGAGAGGGGGCCTTGGGTACAGGCTCAAGGGCTGACCGTGAACTTAGCGCATCTCGTTCGTCCCTAATCTCATTTCCTCAGATGTGTGGGTTCTTTCGGTAAAGTCGTGGTACTGCTGGTTTCTTTTAGGCTGTTAAGATGCGTGCAGTCTCTGAATTAGTATTGTATAGAAGCTCTATGAATAGCATAGTCATATGGCATTGTATTTTTGTGCAGTGTAAACATTGTATGAATGTAAATGTACGTTTTTAAGTGTGAGCATTTAAAATATATCACTTTTTTAAAAAAAATAGACAATAAACAAAAGACAAATGTTGGGACCCGTGGGGCAGAGGTAGCTTATATATCTTAAAGGACCTCTTGCTGCCTGGCCCAGCCCGAGGTTACTCAGTATTTTCTAGGATCGCCCTGGATATAAATGTATATTTCAGTTGATATAAATGTGGGTGTTAAAACAGCATTAGCTTCCCATTTGTAAATAAAAACGAGTGCAGGTGGCTATGCTTGTGTTCAGGGCCACTCGTGCCTGTGGAAGGGAGGCCAGCTTTCGGAGCTGTTTATCAGAATGGGTCTGACGGACGCATGTTCCGATCGGCAGCCCGCTCTCCCGAGATCAGTGACATCAGAGGTTTCAAAGCTGGACTTTTGCTGGAAGAGATTAGGTCCCTGCAGAGTCTGCGCAGGATGTCTCCCAGAGAACGAAGTGACCCATTTGTCACTTTGGATCCTTCCCAGTGGTCAGGAGCCCCTTCCTCAGTGTCCGTTACCTGCCAACCTTCCTTTAACAGAGATGTGGGCTCAGAACCAACAGGAGTGTGTGTGTGTGTGTGTGCGCGCGTGTGTGTGCGCGCGCGCACGCATTGGGAGGGGTGACATCTGTGTGTCTGCAGCAAATGTATGTACCTCAGTTTCTCTTAATTGCGTTTGTGCCAATCAGCTGTAATTCTCTGGAATCACCCCCACTCTTTGCATAATACGTGGATATCTGCGGCATGACCCGTAGGCACCAGCCTCTTCCCTCGCCATTTTCCATTCTTTAGCTCACCTCTACCTTTGCCTAGTTGGCTTCCAGAATGCTGTATCTCAAGAGAGAAGGCAGATCTGTCCCTGACTTAGGATTTAGAGTGGAAGTGCCACTAGGTTAGGCAATGGGGACATTTATGGGGCTAGCTGGTAGACCATAATTGAGAACATCATTACTTTTGGCTCTTACAGCTGAGGACTGAATGAATAATTGGTGTGTCTAAATTAGTTGCAGTTTGGACTTACGTAATTTAAACACATTTTAATGGAGACCAGTTCTTGATCCCTACAAGGGAGAATAAGAATTCTCAAATGATGTTAACCTGATGCTTCGTCAGAATTGTGATGAGATTTTAATGGTATGTTTGCTTAGATAGGCATCAGACCCAAACACACTTTACTGTCCCTGTAGCATGCCATCCACTGAAATGCCTGTCCTTCTCTTTAGTTATCTGACACCCTTGCTGCAGATTCTTCTGTTAAGGGCAGAATTATATAAACCAGTCGGGAAGGTCTTGTCCTTTTGGGAGCGTGAAGGGCGGGAATGTGTGCTCATTCGCCACATTCTGCCCCAGATCCATGTGTTCCCTCTGTTGGGAGGCAGGGCAGAATCCCAGGAGAGCTGGAAGAATCCTAGAAGGCCATAATGTTTAGAAGTGACAAGATTCTTCCCCAAAGCAAGAAGAAACAGTTTAAGAATCAGTCTCTGCCAGGAAAGTGTGCTGAAGTGGGAACAGTCTGGCCCCAGTGACACATTCGGATACCCACGCCACCCTGCAAGCTCCCCACCTAGTAATCACAGCATGAGTGCGGCGAGGATTGGGGACAGGAAGGCTACAGTGCATACATGCACACTTATACGCATGTGTGCGTGCACGCACACACACACACACACACACACACACACACACACACACACACACACACTACTGCTAGTTCTGAGCCTATGTCTCAGTTGGAGACAGCTTGGCTGGTCAGGAAAGGACAGTGAGGAAGGATTCCGGACCGCTGTGAAGCCAGGGCCCCTAGCTCCTGCGATGTGCAGCAAAACCAGATACGTATCCTTGCCTGGTGGAGCCGGCCTCCTGAAAGAGTGGCTAGATCTTGCTCTGGGACCTGGGACTGCGGCATGGTTTGTGACAGGATCAGAGTTAGGGCTTGAGCAGAATGAGCCCTTGGGGTTGAGGTGCGGAGGGCCAGCCCTGGAACACTGCTTCTTTTGTGTGTAGCGACACCTAGCGGCTGGGGACTTGTTTTCCATCGTGTCTTGACCCGGGACAGAATTGGAAGATTTTACTTCTGGAGCCCCTAAACTCCCAGTTTGGGGAGCGTTTCAGATGGCCTTTAGGGAACACGATGGCCAATGGCATGCAAACCACTTAGGAACGAGAGTCCCTTGGAAAAGCTCAGTCTAGTTCTGGAGACTGGATTAGGTGCTTTAGTCTCTTTTCAACACGATGACATTTGGCCCTAGATTGATGTAGATGTCATAGGGAGAGGCAAGCTGGGACACTAACTGGGCTGTGTTAATTGAGCTCCCACCAGGCATGGTGCCAAGCACCAGGGTCCAGGACGGGTGAGCGAAGCAGGCATGGCCCTGGTCTTTCAGCCAGGCTGGGGAGAGACAGAAGCAAGTACCCCAACAAGGTGCCTTCAGACAGCTGGGACAGGACAGGCTGCGCGACTGGAAGTGTGGGGTGCGGTAGAGGATGCACAGAGCCTGCTCGGGCTGTGCTGTCAGGAAAGCTTTCCTGGGAAGGTGTATTTGAGTGAGATGAAGGATGGAGAAGATCCAGTTCCGGGCCCAGGGGACCAGTGCAAAGGCTGCTGGGAGAAGAGCTTCTTGGCCTGTAGCAGACACAGACTGGGGCCAGGCAGGCAAACCGGCCAGGGGAGGACTGCGGGCCTCGCAAGGACTAGCCGGGTTCTGAGCTCGGGCGAAGCGGAGAGTGATGTCATCTGCTCTGGCTTCTTTTTAAAGATCATCCCAGTGGGGCGGTTGAGCGGAAGGCTGTGAGAAGGGGTCAGCGTGATAAATGAAACCCCAGAACCAAGCTCTCCCACTCAGCAGTGCGAGGCAGTTGGGGTTTTTCTCTGCGTTCTGTGCACCCCACCCTGGGGACGGTGGGGGCTGCTTCTCCACAGACCATTCTCGAGGCACCTTACCGTTCTTTTCCCCCGTTACTGGTCGCTAGGCCCTTTTCTGAAGCCAGAGGAGGTGGAAGTGGGGCGGACAGTAGACTAGGGAGCCTGGGGCTGGGGCTTTGTGGTGGAAAGAGAGGCTCCGAAAGGGGACCCTGTCACATCAAGCATACAGCAGCCACTTAAGCCCTGACTTGCCAGCTCTTTGGTCTGTTGCTGGGCTTGTAAGGCCAGCGCCTCTCTTAGGTTATGGGGACTGAGCCGTTGACAGTGTTCCTCCAGGGAAGCTGCTGTTCAGGGCTCTGGCACACTGGAGTCCTCCCTTTGCATGGGAGCCACCCTCCCCAGGAGAGCCACCCTGCCTGGGAGAGCCTGCTGGTCCAGGGCTTGCTGGCCCCTGAGGGATGGACGGTGTGAGGGGTGTCTTTGGCCTGCCAGCCCAGTTCCCTTGGTCCTCTGAGATCAGCTCCCTGGCACCGGGGCTGCCGAGGCTCCACCCTCACCAGCTGCTGCGTTATTTCTGACTCATCCAAGAGTTACAAATATGTAATCTAAACCCCTCCACGCCTGGCTTCCTCCCCACGAGCTCCTCCCCAAGAGGAAGCCCTGGGACTTCTCTCCTGGGGCCTTTCTGCAGGTCGAGTCCCGCTGCACCTGGACGCAGCCGCCGCCTGCAGGAGCCGCCCTCTGCCAGGTGGGGTGGCCTAGGAAGGCAGTGGCAGTGAGCCAGGGTGGGTGCCTGTGCCCCAAAGCCCTGGGCCCGCCTGTCCCCATCGCGGGACTCCTTGGAGCCCAGCCCAGGAGCTGGCCTCTTGAATTCATCAGGAGCTTTGGCCAAGGGAGCTGTCTTGGTGTCTGAGGGCTGGGTACTGACCTCACAGTTTCTCCAGCGAAGGCCCCAACCAGCTGCCTCTGATCATGTCACTTGCTCCTTATGGAAGTTGCTTGCTTTGAAAACCTGGGACACTTCAGGGTCATGCAGAACATCTCTTGTGGCTCATAGCAGGAGCCTTGCGGAGGGGGTGGCCAGAGGTAGAACTGTCCGAAGTCTCCCTGGGCCAACAGCTCTGTACAGAGGGGCCGCCAGCGCCTGCCCTAGGGCATAGGTGCTCAGTCTGGCCGTTGGCTAGTAGGGATGAGGGAGGGACAGGCCACTGGCTGCCGGCTCTGGGCTCTCAGAAACAAGACTCTGCAGCAAAGTGGACTCCCCGACAACCCCCGCCAAGCACCCTGTCTGTATCAGGGCGTGTCTCATCCCGACACCTGTCCCCTCCCCGTGTGTGCCTTCTGCAGGAGTGCCCAGAGCTGGCCAGGGCATGAACCGTGAGGGGGCCCCCGGGAAGAGTCCGGAGGACGTGTACGTTCAGCAGAAGGTCCGGGTGCTGCTCATGCTGAGAAAGATGGGATCGAACGTGAGTGCTGTGCGGTGGGTGATGCGCCCCAGCCCCCCAGGGGGGTGCCTGCTGCGGGCAGACCAAAGGCTGTGGCCACCTCCTGTGGCCACTGCGGTCAGGGAGGGGGCATGCTGAGCCTGTAGTTTGGCTCTGTGGCTAATTCATGTGGCACAGGGCCCAGCATGTCCAGTTCCGGGCGCACTGCGGGGGCAGTCTTCCTGCCCATCCCCCACCTTCCACTCCCCCCCACACCTTCCCCATCTCCACCAAGTTTGGGCCAGCTGAGGGAGAGTTCTAAGGGCCCACCTTCCTTTCCTCCCCTTCCCCACCCCCAAAAGATCTCCCCCAGGAGGGTGCCCCTGGGGCTCTGGCCCGGACGGGCACCAGTGGGCAGTAGATACACAGCAGCACTTACTGGAGCATGGCCTGTGTCTTCCTGCTGGTCCGCACTGCACTGGAACGCAGTTTGCCCTCAGTGGCCCAGCCCAGGAACCAAGTTTTGGGGGCGAGGGTGCTCACTCTGGTCCTGAGGGGTCAAATCTCGGGGATAGAGGGCCCGGGAGCGGAGCGAGGGAGGAGACACGTCTCCGGGATCTCGCAGACCTGGGCAGGTGCCCTCAAGAGCCGTGCGCCCGCCGCTCATGCCGCTCTCTCGCCCTTGCAGCTGACGGCCAGTGAGGAGGAGTTCCTGCGCACCTACGCGGGGGTGGCCAGCAGCCAGCTCAGCCAGCTGCCGCAGCACCCCATCGACCAGGGTGAGTCTGGGCCCGCGGCCGGCCACGCCCTCCCAGGCACCTGCTCATGGCCCCTTTAGAAAGCATAGCGCCAGCCCTCCGAGGTGGCAGTCCATGGGACAGACAGGCAGACAAGGAGGGTCCACAGACCCCCCGCCCCACAGAGCCAAGACCTGGCAGGTGGTCGCATCCAGGGAGGAGCCCTGGGAACTGGTCCTGGAGGAGGCAGAAATGGAGGTGTCTAGGGGCCCCTGTCACTTGACTGCACAGGCTCTGGGGGTCACATTCCTTAGCCTTTGGCCTGACCCCTGCCCACCCAGCCCCTGTGCAGGCACAGCGAGACACCCTTGCGTGCTAGGCAACGTGGTGGCTGGGGTGTTCCTGGCAGTGCCCAGAGTGGAGGCCCCAACAGCCCTGGAAGTCTCTGTGTGCCCTCAAGAGTTATTTCTTTTTGAGAGTTATTTCTTTTTGAGGTGCCCTCAACCCGTCATAATAATAGTAGTGGATGACATTTGTGTATATTGGCTGGCAGGCATGTACTAAGTGCTTGATACATGTCATTTCACTTAATTGTAGATAGCTACTGTTTGTATTATTTCCACTTAACTGGCAAGGAACCGGGTTCACAAGCAGCAAGTTACTGCCCTGGGCCATGCAGCCAGTCCCCAGGGGGCCTGAGGTGCAGACCTGCAGCCCGACTCTGGAAATGGGTTCTGGGTGTGTCGCTGTCTGTCCCGGAGCAGCAGGAGCCTGCCAGCCACTCATGGGCTCTCCCTTTCTGGAAGGCTTACCCTGACCAGCATCTGTATCAAGTCCTTTCCTCCATTCTAATTACCCTTAGTCTGAATCATTGGTCATAAGATGGTGGGGCCCATGGCATATCCCATGGGAGGGGGCTCCCCTGAGCAGAGTGTGGAGGGTGCCTTTGCCCATCCGTGAGGCCGAGGAGGAGAGCAGGTCTGGCACACGGGGCTGCTTGTCTTGAAGCTGCCCTTGTTCTCTTGGATGTCACAGGGCTCTGCCCTGGCACAGGGCCCAGTTCCCAAGCTCTGACGTTGGGCATGACCCAGCCTGTGCACCCAACTCAGCAGAAACGTACAGGACGTCCCCGTGGCTCAGGCAGCTCCCTGGGACAGCCCCTCGCCGTGCATAGCTCGCCTGAGCTACACTCGTATGGCAGCCTGTTCTGGGAGCTGGGGAGAAATAAGGGGTGTGGCGTGTGCCCCTGCCCCAGCCTGGGACCTTTTTTCTGGAGAGCCCTCTTCTCTTCCAGGCTGATCTGGGTTTCTCACCCAGGTCCCTCTCCCCTGGCTGCCGAACCATATCTACCTGAAGCCCTCAGGTTTCTGAGTCCCTGGGGAATTACCTTTTCTCCCACCCTGGTCTTGGATCACTGAGTTAACCTGAACTTGAGCTGGGGTGGTAAGAATGCCTCTAGAAGATTGCTCTTAATGGAAGAAGTCAAAATAGGTTGTAGAACTAAATGGCAGTATAGGGAACAGCACATACACACCCCCCACTCACGCGTGTACGTGTATAGAAAAAAATAGCTGAAAGATATGTACCAGGCTGTTAAATAGAAACTTTCACTAGAGGGTAGAGCTTCTAAGGGGCTTTCACTTTCCAAGCCACACGTTTTTGTAAAACTAATTTTTTAATGTTCGATACACATTTCTTTTGTAATAAGAGGAAGTTTTAAAAGGTTTTTTTTTTTTAATGAGATTTTATCTCGCTTAGCTAAAACCAACAGTTAAGAATAATAAAAATGAGCTCTGTCGAGTAGTTTAAGGAGGTCACGGTGACCTCACCTGGCCTGAAACTGCTGAGCAGTCAGGAGTGAGTCATGGGCTTGTGGCTATGACCATGTGGGCCCCAGAAGCCAGGCCCTCGTGAGTGTGGGGTGTCCCCAGGACAGCCAGGCTGGCTTCAGACATGTCTGTCTCTCGAGCCAGCAGAGAGTCTCTGGGGAGGCTGGTGGCAGAAGTGGTTCTCTGCTGGTGGGGTGTCCGTCATGCTGCCCCTCACCTCCATGGTCACCTCTGACCTAAACTTCCCTGGAAGACACGCAATGCCGAAAGCCGCAGAAAGCCCCAGAATTCCCGTGGACTGTGAGTTGGGGCGGGGGTGGCTGTGCCTGGAGGAGCTTCACAAGTACGCCATTATTCTCTCGGTGTACCCGAAGATACCACAACAAAACAGCAACCAGTGCGGTCCAGGAGGTGCAGACCTCAGAGCAGGACCTTCCGCTTCTGCCCTTGCCGTGGCGCCAGATGGGTCTCGGCTGAAATTCTAGACAGCCTGCCCTCTCTGTTGGCAGAGCCGACCTCAGCTAGTGCCACAGGTATGCTGCTATCAGAGTCTCCGGTGCTGCCCAGATGGCAAAAGCCCTGGATCATTGCTTCCAGTGCGCGGGACTCCAGCATGAAAGGCCCCGGAAGGCCTAGGAGCAGTCAGGGTGATGGGCGTGACCGTCCGCCAGAAGCCTGGTGTGAGTGCCTCCTGCCACTAGGTGGCACTGTCTCTCAGCGAATGCCCGCCGAGCTCCCCTCCTTGGGTGCTGGCCGCTCTTACCAATTGCTATTCCCGCTCTCCTCGGTAGGGGGCCTGAGGCTGCCCAACCGATGAGTCAGCGTGTGGCGGTGGTCCTGGGGTCCTGCCCTCCACCGCGCACACTTCCCCTTCGAGTTAGGAGGGGTCTGGTGCCGGGGGCACTGCTTGCCGTCCCCAGACCCACGGAGCAGAGGGGCGTACTGCAGGCTGGCCCCTCACCCTGCATCCAGGCCTCGCTGCCCACCTCCCCATCCTATTCTTCCCTTGGTGGACTTGTGTCCAATATCTGCTGGGTGTGGGTCTGCAGCTTTGGGGCTCACTAAATGGTTCCTGTAGAGGGCCCCAGAGTGTGGGTCTGCAGCTTCGGGGCTCACTAAATGGTTCCTGTAGAGGGCTCCTAGAGTGTGGGTCTGCAGCTTCGGGGCTCACTAAATGGTTCCTGTAGAGGGCCCCAGAGTGTGGGTCTGCAGCTTCGGGGCTCACTAAATGGTTCCTGTAGAAGGCCCAGTGGTCCCCTAGCGCTGAACTGAACGGCGGACCTGCCTGGCCTCTGTTGCTTGAGACCACCCGTGACAGCCTCCTTACGGAAGCCCTCCTCCTCCCTCCTCTCCCATGATGCACACCTCCCTCCTCCCCCAGCCCCGCCTCTCCGGCTGCTCCTCCCCACTTTCCGCCTCTGCTCATTCCCCCTGCAAGCATCTCCTTTCCCTTCATCATGCTGCTGCTTTTTGTATTCTGTCCTCTTGCCTCTCAGTCTCACGTGCTCTTTCTAGAAGGCCACATGCACTCCCGTGACTTTGACAGAGCCCTGTCCTGACCCCAGAACTCTGTGTGCGAGTCTCTGCTGACCGTCTTGTCACAGATGGCCCACACTCAGCAGAGCCACATTCACCACCTCCCCTTGCCCTGTTCTTTCAGGATGAATGTACCCCCCACATACCCAGTGTCCTGGGGACCCACCATTCAGTCCCGTCTTCCCCAGATGTCTCGTAAGTTACCAAGTCCTTTGATTCTCCTGCCATAATGCTCCTCAGATCGGCTGCATCTGAACACCCATTTTGGTCTGAGCCCTGCAAACAGCTCCTAACTGGCACCTCGACTTCTCATCTTGCCCACTGCACTGCACTCTCGACCCCACAGCCAGAGGGCCTTTTGAAGGCGGCATCAGCAGATCTCTCCCTTACTCAGAATCTTTCAGTGGCTTCCTACTGCCGTGAGGATAAAATTGCAGTGTGTGTCCATGCCTTTCTACCTCTGCATTTGCCTCTCACCTGCCCAGAGCCCAGCCCTAACCGCACACCCCCTCCTCTGTCTTCCCCAGGCCAGGCCAGGCCAGGCCAGGCCAGGCCAGGCCCTCCTGCAGTTTCCTGCTCACGCGTGCACCTCTGCTGTGCTGCTGCCCACACCGTCTCCTGGTCTGTCTCTTGACAAACTCCAAGTTCCCTGATCTTGGGACTGTGGCTTCCTCTTCATGTTTATGTATGGGGCTGGGAGCCCATGGTCCCTCAGGAAGAGAGGAACGTAGAGTCAGTTCTCTGAGCACTGTCTCCTGGTCTCCAAGGGTAGCTGGGCGGAGCTGACAGCCAGGCAGGACTGACTTTGAATCAAAGGAAATCAATACTTCTCTGGGAAGGTCACCTTGCTGGGAAGGCCCAGCTGTGGCTTCCAAAGCAGGCGCGACAGAATGCTGAGTTCATTCCTTTCTTACCGCCTGCGCTGCTCTCTCCGTAACACACATAGATCGTTTTCCCTGGCTATGAAATAATGCACGGTCATTGTAGAAAACCGGGGAATGGCAGAAACAGCTGCAGCGCTTTAAGGATCGAATCCTACCACTAGCCGTAGCCACTATTACCTTTCGTTAAATTTCCCATCAGCCTTTTAAAAATATGGATGTATTTCCCTCATAAAGTTGGGACTATCCAGTATAAACATTGTGATACTCACTTTAACTTCCAGTTTTTACTTCTGATAATTTTACAAAGTTCTTACACAATTTTCAGGAAAACATTTTGGCAATTGCGTAATATGCAGCCATATGACTGTACGGTGGTTTTTCACCAATCCTTTACTGTTGGACATTTGTCTCTCATTGCTATTAATTATAATAACATTAAACGTTGAGCTCCTTCTATGAGCCAGGTTCCTTGTGAAGCAGCATACAAGGATTATCCCAGTGAACCCTCGCGATAGCCCTGTGGGGCAGGTGCTGTCATGCATCCCATCTTCAGGATGAGGTGGCAGGCCCGGAGAGGTCAAGTAAGAAGCTCACGGCTGGGTCCAGGGTGTGGCAAACATGGAACATACTTGAGTATAAATCATCATTTATTTTAGGGAAAATTCTAGAAGTGGCTTACAAGCTATACGCAGGGCATGTTTTACCTGAGGAACAGGTGTGATTTAGGCAGTTAATGTATTTTAGGAGGCACAGAAAAAATTTGGAGAAGTTTTCTATTGCCTTGGTATTCCGGGCCCTGCAGCACTTTTGAATGTGCCATTTCCCTGGGAGCTCTGTCTCTTCCCACCTGGGCACCACAGAGGGGCACAGGGCACCCAGGAGTGCCAGTCCCAGGTCCCCGATGCACTTTGCAAAGGCTTCCCTGTGGCCAGCCGCCTGCAGAGCTGTCATCCTGTGTGATGCTTCGTGTGGGCCCTTGTCAGGGTGTTCCTGGGCTGTTAAGCGTGCTGTCTAGACATGGTCCGTTTCATTACGGGACCTCTGTCCTTCCTCTTCCTTTCTTGGCCCTATGAGCTGCGGCGCTGGCGTGGTGGCCCCTCGGGCCCATTCCAGCCTCCGTCCCATCACGCGCTTCCTCTAAGAGACTTTCCAGGGACGGTCCCCAGCCCGGAGCCAGCTGGGCTGTCTCAGGGCTCTGCTGGCTCTCCCCCTCGGAAGCCAAGGCTGCTGGCCCAAGGTATACTGCCAGGGAGCCAAAAATAGGTCATTTGGTCTCAGAGTTACACTGGAACCTTCGTAAAGTAGCTATGGTCACCGGCAAACCAGCAGAGAGCCAGCAGCTGCAAGGGTATGGCCCACCCATTGCATAGCACTCCACAGTTGATCACCCCACTCGACCCTCTCGGCGGCCCATGGGTGCGGATGCTGGCAACATCGTCTCCATTTTACAGCCAGCGTTCTTCCCAGAAGCCTCTCCCACACCCTCCGAGCCCCTGTTCTTCCGCACCCTCCATGCAGCCCCCTCTGGCCCCTTCCGGGGTCGGTGGCGGCTCCTCCTCTCGACCTGAGCTGCCTGTGGATCTTTCTGTCTGTGTGTCCATTGTCATATTATGTCCATTAGCCCCATGGGTCCGGGGCCTGTGCTGTGTTCAGCCTGTAGTCCAGCTTCTGGCTCAGAGCAGGGGTTTGCTGGGTCCCTGTGTGGGCCGAGCCCTGGGGAGGCGAGTCTGTGAGAGGCTCCTCTGTGCAGACCGTCCACTGGGGGTCCTGGGACCCTTCTCTCCCGGCGTGCGGCTCCCAGGCTTCTCCCAGAGGCTCCAGATGATAACGAACTCTGTCAGGCCCCAGGAGAATGGGATGGGATGCTAATCTTTTTTCACTTTAATCAACACTTCCATGACAGTTACCTGTAACCTGGTAATAATAAATGGAGCCAAAAAAATCAGACATACATTGAACCCAACTGAAAAATCAACCAAAAGGACTCGTTATGTGATAACTTGTATCCCAGAAAAAGGAAAAAAAATCCAGAAAGGGTAGGGAATGTGCCGAAGCGCAGGCCGGGGCTCCGCTGGGCATTCTGGGTCTGGCCTGTGCAGAGCGGCTTCGACCCTCCCCTCGTAGGAGCTGTGGCTTCTGTCGTTCAGAGCGGAGAACAAAGGCCTCCTCCTCCTGCAACTCCAGTGAACCTGCAGACACCTGGGGAGAGGCCGACCTCCGCCTTAGAGAAGTGTCTTCCAGTGAGGGGACACATTAGCCCCTGGATCTGCATGCCGGGCGTAGTGCCAGGGGACGGTCCGCGCCCTCGAGCCACCAGCGCAGCAGAGTGGACACGGGAACGGCTGTGTAAAGCTCTGGGCACACAGGTCACCCTGTGAGTGAAACCCACCTAGGAAGCCGCAGAGAGGAGGCGCTGTTTGCCTGGGCCTTGGGGGGGACGTGGGAATGTGTGGGGGCAAACTAGGGGGAGGACGTCGTAGGCTGAGGGAGGCCCTGGAGCCTGCCCAGCCTGTGCAAGTATTGGGTGTCTTCCTGTCTCCCGAAGAGACCGGTATGGCGGTAGCCGATTGGGTGGTAAGTGGCTATAAAAGCCAGTGGGCTCAGAACAGAGTTTATTCTGAAGACTTCAAGGGGTCACCACAGGCCTGCGGGGGACTGTCCTCCATCTAGGGTGAGTGCTGGGGGCAGGCCACAGGGCAGAGGGTAAGGCAGGAAAACAGCCAAAGGTCACAGTGACGTCAACTGCAACGTGATGCAGTGCATTTCAGAGGCAGGACATTTAGGATGAGACCCGCAGGCTGGGTGAACAGGTGGGGGTGGGGTTTGAGACCAAGGACGCAGCGGACGGGGCACCTGGTTTGAGAGGGAGGGAGGGGAGCTCCGAGTAGGAGGTGCCTGTGGGTGTCCGGGGGGGGGCAAGAGTGAGGTCAGAGCTCTGGAGCAAGGTGGGAGCCCGCACGAGGCCTGGGTGTGGGTGAGGGTGAGGGTGAGGCGTGGAGTTGAGCGGAGTCGCCCTGGAAAGCAGGCAGAGTGAGGGCAGGGGGGCACGCAACACAGCTCTGAGGACAGCGGCAGGGGTGGGGGGCACGGGAGCTCTGGAAGGAGGGAAGGTCAGCAGGTTCACTATCAGGGTCCCCTGGGCTTGCAATTAAGAGGTCAGTGGTGACTTTTCGTGGAAGTTTCTGTGGAGCCCCAGCTGGAAGGCAGATTGCCCTGGGCTGGGAGGAGATGGAAGCAGGCAGGAGGACAAGTCCCCTTCGGAATGTTGGCCGGGAAGGGACAGTAGCTAAGGGGCGGAGAGTAGAATTCAAGGGACAGTTTGTAGCGTTGAGTTCTTAGAGTGTGGGCCACAGACCACTACACCTGAATCACCGAGGGCACTTACCGAAATGCAGACTCCCAGGCCCCACCCCAGTCCTCCTGAATCAGAGTGGCTGCCAGGCGAGCCTGGGAGTCTGCATTCAGAACAACCCCAAGGCAATCGTGAGGCCCACTAGCATTTGAGACTGACAGGACCTTGAAGGCCCAGTCATTTCTGACCCTTGGAGGGATCCACCCACTCCTCCCAGCTTCCGCGCCCTCTCTGCAAGTTCTGGGGTCTAAAGGAGCTTACATTTGGGGAGACTGAAGAACTAGAGTAAGAAGGATGGGGACTTCGTCTGGGAAGACAAAGCCCAGAGGTAGGGTGTGTGTCTTGGGCTCAGCAGAGGTGTGGAGGAGGCGAGGTGGGTTTGGGGGAGCCAGTCTGGGATAGAGCAGAGCAGATGGGTTTTGGGGAGTGGGTACAGGACTAGGGAAGATGAGTTTCGGGGAGCTGGTCTGGGATGGAGCAGAGCAGGTGTGGTAGAACCCGAGTTATGACCCCACAGATGCTGTTTGTGGCACTCGATGCTGCAGACGTTATCCTGGACGCACCCTGCGTTGCAGGGCCAGGCCCCTGGACTCCAGAGTCCACCAAAGTAGCCCAAGCCCGCAGAGGGCCCTCGATGGCTCGTCAGGAAGCCCGGCGCCCCTGCCCGGAGCCGACTCCACGTCGTGGCCCACATGCCCCACCTTCCAGCAGCTTGGGTGCCTGGTGATGTGGTTGTCAGCCGGGAGCCCAGTAGGTGCCACCAGGCCTGGTGCCTGCTTTGGCTTCTGAGACCTTGGTGGATCAGGGCTGCTGTCACCATGGCAACCAGTGTCTTGCTGTCTCTGGGTAAAAGCCATCCCGGGGGAACTTTGGGCATCAGAGCTAATATACATAGAACCCCCCAGGCTCCTAGACTGCAGCTGCTGAAAACAGCACATGCCACCCAGCGGGTCTGGATTCGTCTGGGGGGCCTGGTCCAGGGTGGTGCCTGAGCCTCATCCCCGTGGAGACTTTCTTTCTTAAAGGAGCATTGGGGACCTATTTTCCAGGAGTCGTACTGCCTGGCCCATCTCCCCAGAGCTGGTAGCTGAGCCACTGTAGCACTCAGTAGCCAGGGAGATTCGGTTCTGATAGCAGGATAATGAGCTCAGAGGGCGAGGAGTTACCACAACTAGAAGCTATGCGGTCAGAGAACGGGGCGGGCATCGGGAGGTGGGGTCGCATTTCCGCTCCGGCCCCCAGCTGCGAGCATGGAGCATGGCTGGGGCCTGGCAGGCCGGGCTCCCCGGACGGCTTCGAAGTGAATTCCCTTTGCTGTCTCCTGCCTCCAGTGGCCGTGGGAATTTGGAGACTGGGATTTCAGGGTTGTATTTCTGAGTTTCTCAGACCTCTGTGGTTTACCCTTGTAAGGGTACTAGGCCCCTTAGGTCAAGAGGTCACAAGATCCCTGTCCCCAGAGGCCAGCGAGGGGTGTGAGGGTTTCGAAGAGGCCGTTGTCCCAGAACGTGTGGTTGTGTGGGGCTGGGCTTGGAGGAGCCCATGGCTTCAAATCTAGAGATGTCGGTACCCCCGCCCAGGCTGATGCTGATTCTGGGAGTCCTCCCTTTTGTCCAGTGACATCTGTACAGGGCTGTGTCCTGGACTCTGGCCTGGACTCTATTACAGAGGCAAAGCTGGCACTGGGCGTGGGATGGGGCGGCCCACTGGGTGCCCTGCCTGGGTTCAGGGAGCTGCGCCCTCACCAGCGCCTCGGCCTTGCTTTCCCCTAGGGCTGAGGCCTGGGCCAATCTTTGAGACCAAACCCGTGTCAGTTTCTTGGCTGCAGCTTGCCCTGGGGCTGTTCTCTTTCCGGCCACCTGTGAGCACCAGTTCTGGGCTGGACTTTGTAGCACCCGGGGCTAGAAGAGCTCTTGTCTCAGAGTGTCCCCCTGCAGCCTGGAGCTTTGAGAAACAGCAGGAACTGCAGGGTCCTCATGTCATGGGCGGCAAGGCCGTCCCTTCCTTCCTCGCCCGCAGGGTCCCTCCTGGAGAGGGAGGGTGGTGTTGGGGGCTGTGTTGTTTGCTCTGGGGCCTGAGCCCAGCTCCCTGTGAGCTCCAGGCTCTGTGCTTTTCCAGGACTGAGCCCGAAGTTTCTGGAAAGGGGGAGGGGCTCCACTAGGACCTTCCCACCAGGTCTAAGAAGTGGAAACTGAGTTTTCGCGCCCCACCCATTGGCCTCAGCGCTGCGGCCAGCTCCATGTCCCTCTTTCTCTTCTTTTCCACCCACTGTCACTGACCCGGCTATAAACACATGGCCAATAGGACGATGTTCTGGCTTTTCAGGAAACGGATTGAGGTGCCTAGTGTGTCGATGAAAAGACCTTTAACTTAGAGCCTCAAATACCAAGAGATTCTCCAGACACTGGGGGTTGTGCCCGGGCACCCCGGGGGCTTTCTCCAAACCACACTGCCCCCTGCGCCCCGCACCCGGAGTGAGCGGGACCGCCTGACAGCAGCGTGCAGATTCCCGTCGGTCAGCCGGGCCGTGGGCCAAGGGCGGGCCGGAGCGTGGAGCCTGTTCCCGCTTTGGAAGCGGCTGTTGTGAATTCGTCCTGAGCTTGCACACAGACCAGTGACCCCATTGTCTGTCTCCCACCCCC
>NW_011888867.1:5452891-5454970 GCF_000151845.1 Pteropus vampyrus
CCTCGGCCTTGCTTTCCCCTAGGGCTGAGGCCTGGGCCAATCTTTGAGACCAAACCCGTGTCAGTTTCTTGGCTGCAGCTTGCCCTGGGGCTGTTCTCTTTCCAGCCACCTGTGAGCACCAGTTCTGGGCTGGACTTTGTAGCACCCGGGGCTAGAAGAGCTCTTGTCTCAGAGTGCCCCCCTGCAGCCTGGAGCTTTGAGAAACAGCAGGAACTGCAGGGTCCTCATGTCATGGGCGGCAAGGCCGTCCCCTCCTTCCTTCCTCGCCCGCAGGGTCCCTCCTGGAGAGGGAGGGTGGTGTTGGGGGCTGTGTTGTTTGCTCTGGGGCCTGAGCCCAGCTCCCTGTGAGCTCCAGGCTCTGTGCTTTTCCAGGACTGAGCCCGAAGTTTCTGGAAAGGGGGAGGGGCTCCACTAGGACCTCCCCACCAGGTCTAAGAAGTGGAAACTGAGTTTTCGCGCCCCACCCATTGGCCTCAGCGCTGCGGCCAGCTCCATGTCCCTCTTTCTCTTCTTTTCCACCCACTGTCACTAACCCGGCTATAAACACATGGCCAATAGGACGATGTTCTGGCTTTTCAGGAAACGGATTGAGGTGCCTAGTGTGTCGATGAAAAGACCTTTAACTTAGAGCCTCAAATACCAAGAGATTCTCCAGACACTGGGGGTTGTGCCCGGGCACCCCGGGGGCTTTCTCCAAACCACACTGCCCCCTGCGCCCCGCACCCGGAGTGAGCGGGACCGCCTGACAGCAGCGTGCAGATTCCCGTCGGTCAGCCGGGCCGTGGGCCAAGGGCGGGCCGGAGCGTGGAGCCTGTTCCCGCTTTGGAAGCGGCTGTTGTGAATTCGTCCTGAGCTTGCACACAGACCAGTGACCCCATTGTCTGTCTCCCACCCCCAGCTAGGGGCCAGCTTCCCTCTTCTAAGCTCTTGCATATTTGTCATTTTTCTCTCCCCAGTCACTTGACTGGACTCTGTTTAAGAGGCAAAGCTGGCACTGGGCGTGGGATGGGGCGGCCTGCTGGGTGCCCTGCCCGGGTTCGGGGAGCTGCGCCCTCACCAGCGCCTGCTTTCCCTAGCAGGTGAGCCGTGGGACTAGGGAGGCGTCTGGCAGAGTGGCCAGGCCAGGGCAGGGGACGGGGGTGGGACAGCAGTCTGGGGCCAGGGCTACTCCCAGGTCGGCCTTCTGGGTTCCGTGTTGAATTTTCACCAAGGCACGCCAGGGCCGCTTTGGCGTTATGTCTTTAAAGCCGGGGTCTTGGTTCTGTTTCGATAGGGATGGATGGATTGGTCTAGCCCCACCCAGAGGTCTGAGAAGCCACAGCTCTGGTGACTGGGCAGGCCACTCACTTCCTTCTCCTTAGAGCAAATGGCAGAGTACATAGTGGCGGTGAAAGCATGGACTTTGAAGTGTGTGTCCGGTCCTCCTCCTGCCTCTGAATCGCTGGGTTGCTTTGTCTCTCTGAGCTTCAGTTTCTTCATCTGTAAAATACAATTCGTCCTGTAGCATGCGAGCTCTCCCAGGGCCGTGAGCATGTGAGTGAATAGCAAAGCGCCTTTGTTTCTAGTGGGGAAACAAAGGTCACGTCAATATGTGACTGGAGTGCGTCGAGGGTGGCAAAGCACACGACCGCCCCCTGATCGGCACGAGGCACCGTTTTAGAAGCTGCGGTCAGGGAAGGCCTGAGGAGATGGCTCTGCACAGACTGGCGTGAAGTTCAAGAGCCATGAGATGGATTTGGGGAAGGGAAACAGCAAGCGCAGAGGTCTTGAGGTGCAAGGTACTTGTGCCTGGAGGACAGCCAGGAGGCCCATGTGGCCGGAGCAGAGTGCCAGAGGAGATGAAGAGGCAGCCAGGGGCCAGATCATGCTGGGTCCCACAGGTCACTGTGTGCAGTCTGGAGTTTGCTCTGAGTGTGATGAGAAATCTTGCAGGAAGAAGCCTTTAGGAGTGGCAGCGTCTGACCTGTGTTTTTAGAACTTCCTTCTGACTGCTATGTGGAAAATGGACCATTGGGCCAAAGTGGGGAGATCCAGGAAAAGCGGGTAGAGGAGGCTAGCGAGGGGTAGTAGTGGTCTGGA
>NW_011888867.1:5455020-5481381 GCF_000151845.1 Pteropus vampyrus
AAGCACACGACCGCCCCCTGATCGGCACGAGGCACCGTTTTAGAAGCTGCGGTCAGGGAAGGCCTGAGGAGATGGCTCTGCACAGACTGGCGTGAAGTTCAAGAGCCATGAGATGGATTTGGGGAAGGGAAACAGCAAGCGCAGAGGTCTTGAGGTGCAAGGTACTTGTGCCTGGAGGACAGCCAGGAGGCCCATGTGGCCGGAGCAGAGTGCCAGAGGAGATGAAGAGGCAGCCAGGGGCCAGATCATGCTGGGTCCCACAGGTCACTGTGTGCAGTCTGGAGTTTGCTCTGAGTGTGATGAGAAATCTTGCAGGAAGAAGCCTTTAGGAGTGGCAGCGTCTGACCTGTGTTTTTAGAACTTCCTTCTGACTGCTATGTGGAAAATGGACCATTGGGCCAAAGTGGGGAGATCCAGGAAAAGCGGGTAGAGGAGGCTAGCGAGGGGTAGTAGTGGTCTGGATCAGGGTGGCGATAGAGGAAATGCTAATGTAATCAGGATACATTTTGAAAGGAGAGTCAATAGGATTCACTTGTGTGTTGTACGTGGAGTGTATATGGGGGTGGGGGGCAGGGGGCGGAATCAGGAAGACCCCAGGGTTTTTGATCTGAGCAACTAGAAGATGGAGGAGCCATCTGCCGAGATGAAGAAGGCTGCAGGCAAAGCAGACTTGGCAACTGCACCATTTGACATTCTGTCAGCAATATATGAGGGCTTGATTTCTCCACATCCTTGCTAATGCTTGGTATTGTCTCTTCAGTTCCAGCCATCCTCGTGGGTGTGAAGTGGTATCTCATTGTGGTTTTGATTTACATTTCCATGATGACTAATGATGTGGAGCATCTTTTCATGTGCTTGTTGACTATTCGTGTATTTTCTTTGAAGAAATGTCTATTCAAGTTCTTTGCCCATTTTCAAAATGGGTTATTATTGTTATGTTATTTACATATTCCAGATACCAATCCTTTACAAGATATATGCATTGCCAATATTTTTATCCCATTCTGTGAGTTGCCTTTTTACTTTTTTGATAGTATCCTTTGAAGCATAAAAGTTTTTAACTGATAAAATCCAAATAATCTATTTTTTCTTTTGTTACTTATGTTTTGAGTGTCATAGATAAGAAACCATTTTCTAAGCCAAGGTCATGAAGATTTACGTTTTCTTCTAAGGGTTTTATAGCTTTATATAAAGCTATAGTTTTATAACTTTAGCTCCTATATTTAGATCATTGGTCTATTTTGATTTAATTTTTGTACATGATACGAGGTAAAGGTCCAACTCCATCCTTTACATGTGAGTATCCAGTTGTCCAGCACCATTCATTCAGTTTTTTCCCATTGAGTTGCCTTGGCACTGTTGTCAAAATTCGGTTGATCATAAATGCAAGGATTCATTTCTGAACTCTCAGTTCCGTTCCGTTGATCCCCATGTCTACCCTATGCCCATTCCACCCAGACTTGTCTACTATAGCTTTGTAGTAAGTTTCGAAATTCAAAAGTGTGAGTCCAACTTCGTTCTTCTTTCTCAATATTATTTCGGCAATTCTGGATCCTTCGCATTTTCATGTAACTTTTAGGAGCAGATTGTCAATTTCTGCAAAAAGCAGCCGCTGGGATTTTGATAAGGATCGTGTTAAATTTCTTTCAATGATATTTTGAACAATGATATTTTGTGCTTTTTAGAGTATTTCATCCATTAAATTTACTCCTAAGTATTTTATTATTTTTGATGCTATTGTAAATAAAATTTTCTTTATTTTCAGATTGTTCATTGCTAGTGTACAGAAATACAAATGATTTTTATATTTTGGTCTTGTCCCCTGTAAGTTTAACTTGTTTATTAGTTCTGATAGTTTCTTTGTAGATTCTTTAGGATTTTCCATGTACAAGTTCCATGTCACCTACAAATATAGTTTTATTTCTTCCTTTCCAATTTGGATGCCTTTTCTTTCTTTTTTTGCCTAAATGCCCTAGATAGAATCTTTAACACAATATTAAATAGAAATAGAGTGGCCATCGTTTTCTTGTCCCTAATCTTAAAGGAGGAGTGCTTTCAATCTTTCATCTTTAAGTATGATAACAACAGTGGGTTTTTAGTAAGTGCCCCTTATCAGATTGAGGAAGTTCCCTTCTGTTCCTAGTGTTAGATGTTTCATCATGAAGGGCTGTTGAATTTTGTCAGATGTGTTTTCTATGTCTATTCAGATGATTATCTGGTTTTCTTTATTCTATTGATCTGATATATTACATTAATTGATTTTCAGATATTAAACCAACCTTGCATTCCTGGGATCAATCTCAGTTGGTCAGTGTATGCAATTATTTTTATACGTTGCTGTATTCAGTTTACTAGTATTTTGTTGAGTATTTTTGCATATCATAGATATTATGAATATCTATATTCATAAGAGATACTGGTCTGTAGTTCTTCTGCCTTGTGTTTTCATCTGGTTTCAGCTATTTTTATCTTTTACTGTGTTAGAGAGTAAGGGGCAGGAGAGACTGATCAGTTTCTCCCCTCCTGCACTTACCTACATGTGGTGGGGAGGGACGAACAGAAGCCCCGAGGCTGAATCCAGACCAAAGAGGTGGACACGGTCTCATCTGTAAAATGGGATATGACCTGCCTAACCACCCAAAGGCAGTGGGCTGGGCTTGCTGGCTTCTTTGCGGTGTCTTTCTATTCTGAGCCCTGTGATTTCAGGACAGTGAGAGCACCCAAGGGAGATACCACATGCTGGCCTTTAGAGGAGAAGGAGGAGTGTGGTGATCAACCTCTGAGGTCCCTTCTGGCTCTAAAGCTCTAACAGCTAGAATCATGGTAACTGAGCAGCTCACTCTCCCTGTTAAGTAACTGGCCGAAATTTCGTAGAGAAAGGGATTGGGTAAAGGTGAGTCTTTGCCCAGCGGCCTGCAGGTCCATAGTCAGGTCCTTGTCGGCTGATGAGAGGCAGGCCAGCTGGTGGTAAGGATAGGTCAGAGGATGCTCTGGAAGAGCCGGCGCCTTCTTGGGCCCCAAGGAAAGAGGATCTCTGTGGTGAAGCCTGGAAAACAGCATGTCCCTGAGGAGCAGAACCAGGCCTGGGATGGGCAGCAGCTCTGCGGGCCCTGTCTACGCCTGGCTCCGGCAGCAGGGTGGGTGGCTCCTAAATGAGACCATGGATTCCCAGCCTTCCCCACCCAGCCAGGGCGGGGGACCAGCTGTCAGTGTGGCATGGGTGGGACAGGCAAATCCTCTGCTTCAGGTGTCTTGCTAAATAGTCATCAGAATCCCTGTGTGACCTTAAGGAGGTCACTTCCTTCCCTAGCTCAGTGTAGCCTGGGGACACACACTGGGCAGCTGTGCTGTGGGGAGCCCTGGCCATTCCAAGGACTCAGTGGCTAGTCCCTCTGTCAACTCTCGGTTCCCTCCTGGGGCAGCCAGTGCTATTTCTGTGCCTGCAGCTCAGCACAGAGGCCCGAGGTCCCTGTGAGAAAGCCCCCGAGGCAGGCGCGAATAGGCGGCCTCTGCACCTTGCAGCTGAGGCTTCGTGTGCTGACAGTTCCCGTTTCGCGGTCTCCCCAGCCCCCCACTGACGAGTGAGCTGGGGAGGCGGCACTCCGGGAAGCGGCATCTGTTAGGGAACCGCTCAGCTGCCACCCAGGGTATGACGTAATCCTGGACTCTGTGGTTGCTAGGAAAATTCTGCCTGCAGTGGTATCGCGTGGTCTTGGAACTGAGGCGAGAACAGAATGTTCCAGAGAAGGAGATGTGGGGCTTCCCACGCAGAGGAGCCCCATCCCAAGGAGAAAGACAACCAGAGCTCCTTTCTGGAAGCGTGCTCCCCTTTTCAGGAATGGAGCTGGCTGGCGGCAGCAGATCCCCATTAAGGCCGGGCAGGGGGTGTGGCAGGCAGGGTCGCACCACTTCGTGGCCAGTGCTGAATGGAAGGCGTCTCCGTGCTGTCGCATCCCTGTGGTGCCCACGGTGAGGCCCCCGGCCGCTCCTGGGTCAGGAGAAGGCTGCCAGTGTGAGGCGGAGACTGCCCTGTGGCGTGGCCAGAGACGGCCAGCATCACGACTCGGGAGGTAGGGCGAGGGTGCAGTCCTGCCCTCCCCTGACCCCGTTTCACCGGCCAGAAGCTCCACCGCACACCACCCGCAGCGGCTCACCCTTCCGTGGCCTTTCAGTGTCCCCTCTCCGGATCTTGCCCTCCCTAGAGAAGTCCTCCCGTTAGTACAGAAGAGAAGGATGTCGGGAAGGCCACAAGCAGCGCAGTGTCACTGTTCTGGGCATAACCAAGAACCGTCCTTTAGAAAAGGGAGAAAGTGGCAGGACTCAGGGAGGGCCACGGCCCAGGAGGCACCATGGGACCCCCGTCAGCTCACCTGCCCTGCAGGGTCTGCGCCTCAGCCAGCCCCTTCCTCCTCCAGCAGCTTTGGTGGGGGGGGGCGGTCAGTATTTCAAGCACTTTCCCTCCTCCCTCCTGCCTTTTCTGGATGCGTGTCAGAGCCTGTCTTATGGAAAACTAGACAAAGGAAGTGATTTCATGAGTGCCTGGACCAGAATCTCAAATCCACGATTAAAAAAAAAAAAACAATAATAAAGATTATGGCCATTATCTGTCTTCAGAGGAGCCTGGCTGGCTGCAGGCTGGAAATGCGCCTGGCTATGCTCCTTGGAGCAGGTGTTGGGTTTGGGCGAAGAGGAATGGCTATTAGAAATCATAATGAGCAAGGGCCTCCAAAGGGATGGAAACAAGAATCTTAAGAAAAAGGGGAGGTTTCCAAGGGCCCCTGGCTTTGATGACCTTGGAGCAAGGGATGTGAGTGAGACCCTGCCCCAGGATCAGCAGCCCTGGGTCCTCCTCACGCTCACCTCTCAGCTGTGTAGCCTTGAGCAAGCCTCTGGACCTCTCCCCCGCGCCCTGCCACAAGGTGCTGGCACATTTCCTGGCCAGGCCGCAGGGAGGGCCCAAAGGGGAGGTGGCTTTCTTGAAAGCACTTTATACTCAGAAAGCACCTTGCCAAGCTGGACTTACACTGCGCCCAGGGGTCATAGCCTCCTCGCCTGGTCCCAGGTTGCAGCCCGATGCCAGAGGCCCATCCCGCAATTTCTCTTCCCCTGCTGCAGGTGCAGAGGACGTGGTGATGGCATTTTCCAGGTCGGAGACCGAGGACCGGAGGCAGTAGCTGCAAAGCCCCTGGAACACCCTGGGAGCTGGCAAGGGCCCAGAGATCTGTGTGGACCTTGGCCGGCTGAGTGGCAGCAGGTCACCTTCCCCACCCCCTGCCCCCCACCCCCTCACACCCACCCCACCCCACCTCAGGGCTACTCAGCGGGGCTGGCATCAAGGGAGACACCAGAGATGCAGTTATGATTGGCTTAAAGGGATGGACTCATGTTTGGCTGCAGGAAGAAACCTTTTTATTTTTAAATCTTGACCAACAGAAACCTTTTATTTTTATTTCTGACTCTTATTTTTTTAAAAATTTGCGCCTCGGTTTATGGCTTCTCAGGAAGCTCTCCGAGCTCTGGTGCTTTATTTAGGTCACTTTTTAGAAATGTGAAGAGTCCCGATTGGCTGCTCAAACTGGAAAAGGATTTTGATTGGCTGGCTAATGGGAAATGGTTTGTTTTTTTTTTTCTTTGATTGGCTGCAGGTGTTCTGCTTGATAGCAACAGCTTCTCTCATCTGAATGCTGAAAACAGGGTTTGGGACATTGGTTGTTATATTTGACTTGAAAAAAAGGAAAGAATCCAAGTGCGCTTTGCAATATTTATTACACAAAGAGCTCGCTGCTGCTTTCACATGCTTTGTTTGTGTTTGCATTTGATTGGCTTTCGAGGTGTGTGTTTGGTTTCCCATTGGCTCACCCATGACTCCCGTTGCCATGGCCTCCCCCAAAATCTGCTGCACGCAGACCCTCTGCAGCCCGGAGTCCACCTGGAAAGTGCATTTGCTTTAATGACCACCCCTGGCTTCACCAGCAAGGGGACCTGGAGGACCCCCAGCAGGGTCCACAGCTGGAAAACAGGGCTCCCAGGGAGGTTTGTGTTGTCCTGAAGGAGCAGCCTAGAGCTTAAAGGGTGACTGCCAGCCAAGATTTATGTGCGTCACCTCCAGGAATGGGCAGCCAGCCAGCTTCCCTTGGCAAGAATGGACTTGCTCAACCTCCGTCAGCCCCGCCCCCCACCCCCCACCCCCGCGGGTGCTGACAGAGGCGCCTGCACTGGGCGGCTCTGTCCTTTCACCGTTCCTCTGTATCCAGCTTCCTGAGGCCTCACCTGGGGGTCCCTCCTGTCAAGGGCAGGAGCTGCTTTGGGCAGTGAGACTCTACAGTGTAGCCCAGATCTCTGCCAGGGAGTCGGGAACCGGCTCAAAGGCCCAAACTTGGTTCACAAAGCCAAACACCCACCCCCCTGAACTCCCCCAGCTGGGCTCCTGAGGGGTCTGCTGCTGACCAGTAGGTCCTGGCCAGCACTTGGAGTTCTCGCATATGAGGCCCGTCCCCCTCAATGCACTGCCTGCGGAGGGGTCTCTCTCTGTCGGCCTAGAATGGACAGCGGTATTGTTTATGACGTGTGACGTGTTTCACTGAGTAAGGCCCACCAGGCTGGCCCTCGCCGGGGCCCCAGAAACACAATACAGAGCAGCGGTCTTTGAATGGCTGTGAGCACCCCAAGTCTTCCCACCTGCCCTCCCCACTTCCCTTGGAGGCAGCCTGCCCTTCTCCCTACGTGTCCCACAAGAGTGGAATCTGGGTGGGGAGGTAGAGAAAGAAGCAGGCCTCAGGTTGGGGAAGCCTCCACCCTCCCCCCGAGGTGGGCGGCTGAGGCCCCCTTCTTGCCCTGGGAACCTAGAGCCAGAAGAAAGCTCTCAGAGCCGAATTTCCCCTTCTCCGGGCTCGGGGCCATCGTGGACCACAGGAGTTGAACGCCAGCGTGTCCTAGGCCTGAGCCCTGGAGAGCCCCGCGGTCAGTGGGCGGTTCACACTGCCGAGTCTTGCCCCAGAAGGAGGACTCGTGTGTCACGGCCTGGACACTGTGCCCTCCTCCACACATGGGCCCCTGGCCCTGGTAGCTGACCATTAACTGCAAAGGCCATTGACCTGAGGACTGTGAGGACCCCAGCAGGGGCCGAGAGCATCTTCCTCCAGGGGGCAGTGTGTGTGTGCATGTGCATGTGTGAGCACACACACACACACACACACACACACACACATGCACACTCACTCTCAGCTCAGTGGCTGCAGCTCCAGCCGAGCCCCTGGGGAAAGGTGAGTTATTTCAGTCTCCCTCTCCCGCAGGTTGTGACATCTGTTTAGATGCCAGCCTTGCTGGCTGCCCCCTCTCTGTGTACCTGTAGCTCCCATAAAGGGTCCGTGTCCAAGCCCACAGTGTGTTTTCTGCCCCAGCCTGTCCTTGTCAAGGTCATGGGCCTTCCTCTTGTAACAGTGATGGCCCTGATCTGTCTCATCTTCTGAAGAAGAAAAGTGAAAGTGTTGCTGTGGCTTCTTATTTCAACTAAAAATATATCTGTTGGAGAAAAAAACTTAACAATAAAGATTTTTAATAGCTTGGTGCGTGAACTGTTACCTCTCTTGACGGTTAGGTGCATTCACTGATTTCCTCGTCACTTGGGCTGTGCTGCAGGGTCCCTCCCTCCCCAGGGAGGCGCCACGGAGGGATGAGAAGACCAGTTTGCTCGTTTAATTGTCCATGATCTGGAGTGGAGCTCAGTCAGGGTCTGAAAGAATTTCCAGACCCGCCCGGCTCAGCTGACAGGTCTGTAGGAAGGCCCAGCCCCCTTTCTGACCTGGAGATTCCAGATGTCATCCTAGGTAGAACTGACGTCAGTAACTTTCAGAGGCGACATCACCCCCTATGCTCTTGAGCAGACACTGAGCACCCTGTAAGGGTGTGGGGACCCTTTCATCCTAAACACCCCAACATCCTATGCGATGGCAGTGGTTCTGAGAATGCTTATAACAAAAGCTCATACAGAACACCCGTCTCTCCCATCATCCTGGAAGTGGAAGGCTTACTGGTGTGCGGGTATAATTCAGGTTTGGAAGCTGAGCTCATTCATGCTTTAGGAATTTTTGCTTTGGAAGCATTTTCTAGAATTTTTCATTTTCACCCTTCATCATCCCATTTAGGTTTTGTTTGTTTGTTTGTTTTCCTATTTACAGGGACTCACCACTTATGTTTCCTTTACAAAGAGTGTCATTGGATGCTAAATGCTATGAGGTTTATACAGTATAGCGAAGGCAGGTACAGTGGACATCATTCAGTCTTAGTGTTGGGAGAGATATTAGAGGTTGTCCAGTAGCCCATGCAGTGGCCAGATGTGTGAGCCTCTCTGAAACATCTCTGAAAAGGTCTTGTCCCACCTTTGCTTGAATAGTCTTGAGGACTGGAGAACTCACTACCTCACAAGATAGCGCATTCCATCTTCGAGTTACTTACGTTCATTCTTATATTGAGTTGGTCTGTCTTTCTCTTTAACTTCCTTTTCCAGGAAGGAGTTTACAGTTATTGAAAGATAAAACAAGACAGCTATGTTAACCAAAAATGAAAAAGACACATATGAAGGGCTCGCGTTATCTGTAGGATTCCCCTACCCCCACCCAGTGTTCTGAGTGGCACCGTAGTTAGTTAGCCTTAGAGGTAATCAGCTCTTCTAAGCCGGGCCCTGAGCGGAGGGAGGGGCGGGTTGGCCTTGGTCCCACCTGCCCAGCCCCCAGCAGAGAGGGAAGTGGAGCTGGGAGGGAGGAGTCTCCAGAGCAGTCTAACTCCCCAGGTCTCTAATGGGAACTAGGCCACACAGGAAAGATGAGTGGGGCCACTTCAGCAGGCAAAGGGAAAACATTGGGGACAGTGCTGGGTCTTTCAGGGTCCCTCAGCCCACACAGCAAGCAACCTGCTGGGTCCACCTCCCTAAGTGCTGGTGCCTGCGGCCAGGAATGACCCCAACAGACAGGATATGGACTGCTGAGGCCAGAGACAGCAGGGGCGGGGGTGGCGGGAGTATGTGGCAGGCTGGGCCTGGGGGAGGCCTGGCCCAGCTGAGGAGCAAGGCGGGCCCCCTGCCATTTGTTGGTGCTTCCCAGCCCTGGGAGGAGGGTGGGGAGAATGAACAGAGGGCTTCATCCCCCTGACCCTGCAGGTGTAAAGCAGCTGTGAGAAGCCAGGCTGCTCCAGCCTGGGAACAGGAAGGACCCTTTGTAGCAGTGAAAACCGATCTCTCCGTGGCACCTGGTTTGGTGGTGCGGATGGGAGCCAGCTTCGGAGCAGGAGCTCTGTGGGCCCTAGGGGACCCTGCCACCACCTGCCCGCCCTGCCTTCCTGGGCAGGTCCCCTCCCCCACTCCCTTGCTGGGGGCCACCTGCTCCTCTCCCTCTCCTGGAGAATGAAGGAGACCCAGACTAACCTGAGGCCATGTTTAGAAAACACTTCTCTGTCCAGTGAAGGAACTTTCTCTCCTGGGGCAACGGCTGGTGTTAAGGAGATCAGGGGGCTTGGTGGACCAAGCTGCTAGTCCTAATTTAAAGAAAGTCCTCCTCGAGAGGCAAAGGTAGTGAAATGCTTTCTGCGTATGAGCCAGTGCCTTGCCTTCACTTTTTTCCTCGACACTGGTGCCACCCCTCACGGGTGGGTTCCCATGGGTGCCTTGCCAGGCCTGCGGGGCAGGGAGGGAGGTCAGGAGAGCTGCTGATGAAAGCCGCACCCCACTCTGCCTGGGCCTCCTCCCCAGGGAAGGAGCAGAGTGTGCGACAGGTGGCCACCTTGTTTGCACACCTGTGGGAGCCCCACCCCACCGGCACAGCCTCTGCAGGGGACTTCAGACCCTGAGCCTCTGAGACATTCTGCCTCCTGGCCCGTGGCCTTGGCTGTGGAAGGGGGTGGGTTTTCACAAACATCTTTTCTGCAGGTGTCTCCGTGTCTGTCTTAACGCAGCAAATGTGTACTGGGTGCTACCTGCGTGCAGGTGCGTAGCAGTTTATCTGCACCATCTTTAGTCGTGTGTGAGGTAAGTATGTGATTTCACAGATGAGAAAGTAGGGAGTATGTAGTTCGCTGAAGGTCAGCGAAGTACGGCCAGGACTTGGACCCAGGGTGTCCAACCCCAGACTCTGTGTTTGAAGCTTTGACAGGAGGGGGCGGGGTGGGGTAGGGAGTAAATCCTGCATCACCAGGTTGCCCAGTCCCCGCTCCGCGGCCAGCTCTGTGGCCCCAGAACCAGTCTGGAATTTGCCCCTGTTCTCTAAGCCCCATCACATCTGGTTGTAGTAGGTTGTTAATGAACCTTCGTCAGGTGGGTTAACCCTGTGCGGGGTCCTCGGGCCAGCCCTGAACAATAGAATGAAACTGCCGCTCTCCCAGATGGAGCATAAGCTGGTCTCCCACTGACTCATGGGGCCCGCTGGAGCTGGCCATTCTGACCCCTGCCCCTCACCTGTCACCTGCTCATGCTTCCCTGTGGGGACCTGGCAGTTCTCCTCCAGGCTAAGCTGTTTTTTCTAGAATAAGTTGCTCTTCCACTCTATACTGACTCTTCCTGTTCATAGTCAGCATCTGGCAGTCTGGCCTGGAAGCACACCTGTCCCCAAGTAAGGTCAGCAAAAGAACTCTGAATTTGGGGACTACAGCCAGGTTTGGAACCCTGCCTCCCTACTGTGACCTCTGAGTCCTTGGGCAAGCCTCAGCCTTAGTCTTCTCACCCATAAAATGGGAATAATAATAATAAAACAATTATACATTTGACAAACTACACAAAACTGCTTTGAACCCAGCAAAAGCCTAGTCAAGCATTATTCTTTCTTCACCCTCTGTCTATACCATTCACTCCCACTGTATAATCTTTATGTCTTTATGTAGTTGGGGGCTGGGGAGACATTCCGGCTCAGAGCAAGAACTCTAGAGGCCAGCTGGTGCGATCGAAGTCTGGACCTGCCACTTGGCAGCTATGTGACTTGGGGCGAATTATCTAACTATTGGAAAAAGGAAAAACAAAAGCATCTATCCCATAAGGCTGTTGCTGAGAATTAATGAGAGAGATAATGCATATGAAGAGCTTACCGAGTGACCTGCCCACAGCGGGGAGTCAGCACATATGGTCATCCTCAAGTCATCGTGATGATGTCCCCTACCCCCATCCTCTCTGCTCGTAAGCGATGCAGAGCAAGGCCCTGCCCGCAGCTCCCGGTGGAGATAGAGCCCCAGGTCCAATCAGGTGCTTGTTAACCGCTTTCCGGATGAGGATGAAAGGGCCCAGAGGATCCCTTGACGGAGCCGCCTCCTGCTCCCCGCCCCCTGCTCCCTGCCCCCACCCAGACCTCTGCCTCCGCTAAGCAGCTTTTCGTGGGGGAAGGGCAGGAGTCCCTCAGCCTTCTTGAACCTGCAGAACTGAGGTGGAGGGTCCCCCAGATGGCCCTTGTCATGGCTGGACAGGCAGGGAGAAGCCAAGCAGGGCCGGGGATGGGCGTCCTGTGTCCCAGGGGTCTGCTGGTGCTCAAACTCCAAATAGAGTCAGAGCCAGCCAGGGAACGGGATAAAATTAAGTCCTTGATCATGATCAAGTGGTTTAAAAAAAAACCATCAGTCAGAGGCTCCTTCCCACTGCAGCCGGCTCTGCTTCAGAGCAAACGGGTGGAGGGGGACAGGGGAGCGGCTGTGCCCTGAGCGCCCAGCACCCCTTGCCCCTCCTGCCCCCCCTCATCGATTCCAGCCCCCCAGAGCCTGAGGGTCTTCTGCCACTTCTCACTCATCTTGCCCAGAGCCCAGCAGAGATGGGATGAAGCCCTTAAATTCCTCTCAGGATGTTGGCTGTGATGGGGGGAAGGCCCTCCTGCACTCGGCTCAGACGCAGCCCTGGGTTCGAATCCCGACTCTGTCAGTTGCGAGCTGTGTGACAGGGTGAGTCACTCCGTTTCCGAGTCTCTTACCCAATCTGGAGCACGGGAATAATAATGGCACCCGCCTCCCGGACATTGTCTGGGTTAGAAGTGTGAGACTCAGCAGTGGCTCACCTGCCCGGGGCTAGGCCATGGGACGTACTGGCTGGAGAGAATTTCAAAACAACAAAACCAACTGAAAATCTGGTCTCTTTTTTTTCCTCCCTGCACCAGCCACACTAACCCTGGGGCTGCCCCCAACCTTTGACCTCCCCTCAGGCTGGCTGCTGCCTCTGCTTAAGGGGCCTTTTCGAAGGGCCATGGAGCTAGTGGGCTGTGGGTGTTGGAGGGGGCTGAGCTGCCTACCTTGGCAATAGGCCTGTGGGGCCTGGCTCTGGGCACCCCCTGTGCCCTTCCCAGCCTCCCCGACTGCCTCACCCTGCAGCCCACGTCTGTTCCAAGCGGCCCCCGAGGGATGGCAGGTGGCTGAGCTGCTGGCACCTGGCAGGACAGAGCCTGTGGTTCCAACAGGCAAGGAGGGAGGCCTGAGGTGTGCCTTGGCTGGGGACCTAGGACGCTGAGATAGGGAACAATGAGGCAGTAAAAATAGCCCTTTGTTTACCATAGGCTGAGCATCCTCACATGTCCTGCGTGGAAGAAAAATATCAACCTCCCTGGGAGGCCAGGAACAGGGAGAGAGGCCCTAGGCCCTGGGCTTGGCGGAGGGAGTGGAGCTGGGAGGGGGCAGGGAAGGGGCCCAGCTACGCGGGAGGCCGGACAAGTCTCAGGCGGGCCAGCCTCACCTTGCCCTCTGCTGTTTCCACAAATCCTCCCCCCACCTCCCAAAGTGCCCAAGGCACCTCTCCTGGGCCTCACCAGCCCGAGCTGACCTCTCCTGGCCAGGCTCATTGTGCAGCCACCGTGGACTCCCTCAGAAACCCTCTGCCTGTGGCAGACCAGCGGGGACTGGCTGCTCCTGTCCACCCAACCCCTTCCTGGCCAGACCGTTCCTGCCGGCTTGACCCTTTGGGGATCTGTCTTGCGGGGGAGGGGGGAGGGGCAGTCCAACATCCCAGGGGAAGGTGGTCTGTGGACTTTTCTCTGGCTGAATTACCCCCCGCAGACCATCCAGAGCCGCTGGAAGCCACGGAGGGACAGCCTGGACTCTGGCTCCTCGAAGTTTCTCTCGGGAACCTTCCTTCGGAGCTTTCACAGGTCCTCGCAGCTCACGCGGCCTGCTTCAGAGGCGAGCCCCGAGCCACCTGGCTGGCCCCCAGGACTGCTCCCGACTTCCAGAGTTAACCCCGCCCAGGCGCACCGTTGGGCCCCTGCCAGGCGTTCGGTCAGTCAGGAAACATTGACTGAGGACCTACTGTGTGCGAGCTGGGAGGCAGCAGTGAGAGGGTCACAGACACGCCCCGTGGCAGAGGAGGCTGCTGAGGCTGGCTTGGAAAGAGCACAGTGTGTGTGTGTGTGACGTGGAGGCAGAGTGGGACCTTATCGGCAGGGAGCCGAGATGGCCTGGAGGGTCCCTGGGACCTCCCGAATCTACCTGGAGGGCTGTCCTTCTGCCTGCCACCTCAGGAGGCTCATGTGAGGGTCAGGGCATGAGGGTGGCAGAGCCTATGGGCCCGGCTCCTCCCCAGCAGTCAGACAGAGAGGGAGGGCAGCTGGAAAGTGCTTCCAGCTTTCCCAGGAGACTGCTTCGGAAGGGGGAAACCTGGGGGCGACGCGTCAGGGCCAGGCCAGGAGTCCGGGCTAGAGCCTGGCATTGGCGGGAGAGCCAGCAGCACTGCATCCCCCACCGGCCCCGGGGGCTTATGCTGGTATCAGGTGGGCAGCTGCCAGTGTCAGCCCGGGACTGCTCCTGCCGCCTCCTCCTGGGCTGTGCGATCTCTTCAGGGCCCCAGACATTTGCAGTGAGAAGGGCCAGAGAGGTGTCCTAGTACCTTGTCCCTCTTCCCAGATGCTGAGAGGACGAGCCCATGCTTGTGTTTGGAGGGCACGAGAAGCTTATGAGATTAAGATCTTAAAGGTTATTAGGCAGAAGAGGCTGGGGCCGAGGGTGGGCACTGCAGAGAGAGGCCTGGACCTCCATCAGGGTCTGGGGGCCATAGCCCCCTCTGCCGCTAACCTGGGTGGTTCTATTCCATGTGTCTGAGCCTCAGTTTCCCATCTGTAAAACAGGAGGTGTAGACGTCATTAGTGCTGCTCCCCAAACAGTCCCATCTCTCTACCTGCCAGGCATGTGGAAGGATTGTGTCCCCCTCCCCATCTCTTTCCACTGAAGCGTGGCCCTGGCTTGCTCTGGCCAATGAAATGTGGGCAGAAGTGATGGGTCATTCCAGATGGAAGCCTGATCGTGTTCCAGAGGTGGCTGCCCCATCTGCCTGGGTCCTGGCAGTGCCTACTGGTCCAGCAGTGAGGAAGGAAGTGTGTTGTCGTCCTGTGCCCTGAGGGTCTTGGGCTTGTGCGTTTCTGTAGTGTCACTTGGCCTCTCCTGACCACCAGATTGCATCAGTAATCTCAAACCTTCCGGGCCGTGTGGCATTCTGACTCTCATTGATCAGAGAATACTGTCAGCTCCCGGCCCACGGGCTTCTCTGAAAAGTTGTGTCTGGGAGCTACTTACTTTCCTGGGATCAAGTGAGACTGCCGAGGTCCCCATCCGGGACCCTGCCAAGCAGTGGCTGCCCTTTGCACTCAGGATAAAATCTCTCCTCCCTCTCCTGGGCAGCCTGAGGCCTTGGTGACCTGACCCCTGCTAACCTCTGACCTCATCTCTTACCACTGTACCCCCGGCTCCCTGACCCCTTACCTCTGCTCTTGGCGCCAGCGCTGGCCTCCTGTGGTCCCTCAGCCGTGCTGAGCCCACCCGCCTCCGGGTCACATGCTTGCTGTTCCCTCTGCCTGCGATGATCTTTCACATGGCTGAATCCTCAATTTTCTGATGTCAGCTCATGTGTCCCCCTCGTCTTAGCCTGTTCAGGCTGCTATAACAAAATATCACAGACTGGATGGCTTATCCACAGCTAAAATGGATTTTTCACAGTTCTGGAAGCTGGAAGTCCAAGATCAGGGTGCCGGCATGGTCAGGTTCGGGTGACAGTCCTCTTCCAGGTGGCAGACAACTGTCCTCCTGGTAGATGGCGCTGGGAAGCTCTGTGGGGTCTCTTTCATAAGGGCACCCATCCCATTCACGAGAGCGCTACCCTCGTCACCTCCCAGAGGCACCACCCCCCCAGCACCAGCACATCAGGCCTTAGGATTCCACCATATGAATTTGGGGGGCACAGATGTCCAGACCATGGTACCCCCTCAGAGGGTCGCCACTGACCACCTTATTTTGCTTTCCACTCTGACACGCTCTTTCCCATTTTCTCACTTATTTCTTTTATCTGAAATAATCTTATTTATGAATTTCTTTCTTTGCCTGTTCATGTCTTGCTCTTCCCACTGGAAGTTAAGCTTGGAGGATCAGGGTCCCCACCAACCATCTTCACTGCCGTATCCCCAGATCCAACATCTTGTGAGCTCTCTGTAAAGGTTTGTCAGATGAATGAACAACCTTGACTTGGAATTGGCTCTCCTGCTGAGCCCTGTGTGACCTACAGGTACAGTGATCCTTCTTTCTGAACTAAACTCATATTGGCAAGGAAATCAGGACTTGAACTCATGTCCTGTTGAGCCCAGAATCAATTCTGGGCTACCGAAGGGGCTCGGGGACTTGTAGTGGTCAGGATATTTTCATTTGCAGGTGACATAAACCCAATTCCAATGGGCTCATGTCACTGGGTGTAGTTCATATGATTAAGGCAACTGCTGCAGAAACCAGAGTCTGAGGGACTGGAACTGAGGGACTCGACGCCTCTGGAACATTCTCTCCCTCTAGGTCCATCTCTTGTTTCTGTTTGACTTTGCCTTTCGGTCCCATCATCTCCTTTCAGATAGATCTTCTCCTCCTACAGCAGAACATGGCTCCCGACAGCTTCTGTTCTTCCTCAGTGGCCCCAAATGGTCCCAGGGCAGCCTCTGATTGGCTCTGCTTGGATCATGTGCACCTGTTGGGCCAATCACAGTTGCTGGGGATTTGGTCATATTCCTTCCCTGTGGCCAGGATGGGGCAGGCCATAGAGAGCGTGATCACCACGAGAGCCACATGCAGTGGAAGTGGTGGTGCCTACAGTATGACCAGGGACAAGCTGTCCCCACTGGGCTCTGATGCCGGCTGAACCCCAGAGGGTAAAATGTTCCCACAGTGACACCAATCGTGGGTGCTCAGCCAGCCTGCCACAGGGACAGGGGAAGAGCTGCGGTGGGGGGAGGGGGGTTGGTAGGGGACCCGCCCATTGAGATAAGATCAGTTTTCCTTTTCCCCATGTAGACTTAGTTTTGCCATCCTAGAGTGGCACTGTGGTGTCGTGCAGCCCTGCCTGGAATGGCAGCTGTCCCACAAAAGAGAAGGCTGGAAAATGCTGCATGCCATGTAGCATCCTTTTGGAGAGTCACAGTATATTAAAGGTTCTGAGAAGTCCTGCAATAAAAACATCCATTTTATTTAGCTTTTTCCTCATCTATTTGACCACTGAACCCTTAAATTGTTTAAGTATTCTGTGGAGGAGCCTGTGAGAACAGCCGCTTTGGAGAAAGAGCACAAGATGCAAAAATCAGAGCTCAAGTCTGAGGCCTGATGCTTAGGGGTCGTGTGCAACTTCTCCGAGCCTCAGTTTCCCCACCTGTGAAATGGGTGGTAATATTAACCCCTATGGAGTTGTCAGTGTAGACTGAGAACAGGCCTTTGATAAAATATCTTGTCAGCTGTAAAACACTGTGCAGATACCCGACCATTATAACGGGTTTCACCTGGAAAATAGCACGTACCCTGTTTATCTTATTGGATAGGTTACCTACCCTCTGTCATCAAGATTACAGGGGGCAAAGGGAAAGGAAGTGACGCATCCGGGATTGGCCGAGCCAGGTGACTAATGAGAGCTGGCAGCAGAGAGAAGGGACAGCATATCAGTGCCGTGGAAAACAAAGGCTCGGGGCCCGGAGAACAGCGGTGACAGCGATGGCAGCCCTGGGGAAGGGGTGCCCGGCGGGAGGGAGGTGATGACTCTCGCCGCTCGTCCCTTCTTGAAAATTCTGAACAGACAGCCACGCTGGTGCCCCCACTCCCCAGCCTTCCTTGTCCCGCCCGGGGGGACTCTGCCTGGGACAAAGGTGGGCCTCTGAGTTTGCTTGGCCCACCTTAAGAAAATGACTTGGCAATAGAAATTTATCGCCTCGGTTCTGGAGGCCACAAGACCAAAATCAAGGTGTCGGCAGGATGGCCGCCTCTGAGGACGGCGGGGAGAAGCTGCCCCAGGCGTCTCTGCTTGTGTCTCTTCATGTCGTCTCCCTTCTACGGGCCAAATCTCCCCTTCCTGTGAGGACACCAGTCATATCGGATTAGAGGGCACCCCAATGACCTCATTTTAAATGGATTACCTCGGCGAAGTCCCTACGTATGCCCAAATAAGGTCACATTCTGAGGTACCAGGGGTTCTGACTTCAACATATGAATTTGGGGGAGACACCAGTCAACTCACAACAGTGAGCATTCTCTGCAGCGGGCATCTCCCTCCATCTCTCCAGCCCACCTCCTTGGCCGAAAGCATGTGGATTATGGCCTGCCGGAAGAAAGAGAGGGCCCATAATTGTGTTAATTGCCACAATACCAGATCTGCAATTAATATGCCATGGGAACAAAGAGCAAAGGCACTAATCGCACATAATTGGGCTTAAACTACACCCTCAGCAGAGCTGCGCCTCCGAGCTGCACTGTTTATGCTCCTTTTCAAATTAGCAGAGACACAAATTAACATCCGTTTCCCCTTCATCCTGCTCCGAGGGGAGCCGTGGAGGGAAACTTGGGGAGGGGGATGCTTGGCAGCCCGATTGGATCTTGTCCAGAGCCAGGCACTCAGGCCTGACCTTGGGAGCCATGGGCAAGACAAGGGCGTGGAAGGAATACGGCATCCAGACCTTTCTGCAAATCCTGGCACAGCGACAACCTGGCTGGAGCCTTGGCAGATCTCCACCCAGGGTGGTTGGGACAGGTGGCTTTGTTCTCTGTGGGGTGCCTCCCGTGAGGGTGGCGACTATTTGGGGTCCTGGGGCAGGTTTGGAGACTTGAGGCTCAGTGATGCAACCTCTCCTCCGTTCCTGGGTGGCAGTCAGGCCCAGGGGAGATAGTAGACCTCCTTCACTCGGAGGGGCAGATAACAAGTGCTCTTGCCCCCCTTCCTTCTGCCCTCTCTGCATAGAGCCCTGATGGCTTTGTGTCTCTGTGACCCTGGGAACGGGCTGTCTGCAGTCTGCCCTGCCCAGGCTTGCCTCCTTCAGCTAGAAGGCACCCTCCCAGGCCTGGAGGTGACTGGCAAGAGCTTTGGTCCTCACAGACAGCATCCCTTGCCCCGCCCCCCAGTGTGTGTCTGGGGCTCCTCGCCCTGGGCCTCCCCATCTGCCTCTTTCTCTCTCCAGCTCTCTGGTCTTGCAGCTCAGGCAGTGTTCCCTGCCCCCTCTCAGTCTGTCAGGGCTCCTAGCTGGGCCAGTGCAGCCTGGGTTCAGGGTGGGGATGGGCTTGACAGACTCCTCAGCTGGGCCCCTCCCCTCACCTGCAGGACATAGGTCGCCCACCCCTGCCTCCCAGGGCTTGGGCAGAGGGTGAGAGAGGCCCTTCTCGCTCCAGTGCATTCTTGCGATTTGCCTCTCTGCCTTTCCCAGGCTCTGCTGGGCCTCCTGCCTGGCTCCTCCTGAGCCAGGCGCACAAGTCTCGTTGGGAATTCTCAGGGCTCCGTGTGAGGTCGATTGGGGGAGAGGACCGACTTCCTCTGACAGGGCGCATCCTCACTAGCATCCCCTGAATCAATGCGCTCAGCTGATGGAGACCCAGCACTGCAGCTTCACGAGGCCACAGGTGAGCAGAATCTGGGCGAGGAGGCAGGAGTCACCCCCCCCACCCCCCTTCCTGCTGTCCCTTGAGGCCCAAGGGGAAACTGGAGATAGGAGGCTTTCAGCATGCACAAAGGGCCAGCAGTGAAGTCCCTCCCTCGGTAAGTGGTCCCTTCCCCTGGCTCTTCCTGCAGGCTGGACAGAGAAGGGCGCAGCACCAGGCCTGTGACAGCAAGGCTTGCTGTGATGTTCCAGCCCTGAAGGTGCCTGGGGCCCATGATCAGGGCTGTGCAGAAGAGAAGCTCTGGGAGGAAGGCGCCTGACTCAGCCTCCTAGTCAGACATGCAAGGACACGGGCCTCAGGGCTCCTAAATAACCAGCAGGATTTGAGCAGGCAGAGAGAGAAGCGTTAGTCACTCCCTGCTCTGTTCATCCCCTGGGTTGTGGGCTGACTGAGAGAGGACCTAGCTGGAAGAATAGACATCATGTACTGAACCCTCGCCATGGGCCAGCGACAGTGTCGAGTACTTCCGATGCATTATCATGTTTAATCTGCACCACGTCCCTGTGAGGCACGTGTCATAATGATCCCGCTTTATAGATAATGAAAGAGAGGAGAGGCCAAAGAGCTAGGAAATGACAGACTCAGGGGTAAATGAGAGAAGGCTCTAGAAGGCCTTGGTAACCTGGAAAAGGCCATGTGCAGGTGAGAAGGCCAGCTGTGCAGTGCGTAAGGGTGGGAACTGGCCTGGGATGATCAGGGCAGGTCTGTCTTTACACAGAAGGGACTTCCTGGCTGACCTGTGGGATGGGGTGGGGGGCCCGGTCCTTGGCTGAGACATCCGCTTCCCTTCACTGTGCCACCCCAGAGTCTTGGCTCACCCACCCGACCCCCCTCCCCGTGGAGCTGGGGGGTGGGGAGGGCTGTTGAACAGGACGGAGACCAGCCAAGCAGTTCTTCCATTTGCCGCCCCTCTGACTTTTCGTGGCTTTGTAGACACTTTCACCGCCAGAGCAGTTTCTGGGAGACAGTAATGTCTCTGGTAAGAGCTTCGGTTTTGGGGCCAGACAGATCTGGATTTGAATCCGGCCTCTGCCACTTAGCTGTGTGACCTTGAGCAAATTACTTAACCTCTCTCAGCCCCAGCTCTTCTGCGAAAGCGAGATAACCATTGTACTCATCGCATGTGATTGCCAGCAGCATGAAATCAGATAATGCGTGCAGAACGCTTCGAGCAGGGCCAGCCCACAGCAAACACTGACTGTGTGAGTTGTGCTCATTATTTCTTGATCTCTGGGGGGTGATTAATCCTGCTACACAGATGAGGAAGGAGAAAAAAGAGGTACCCAAGCAATTAAATGAACTGGAGCTTGAAAGGGCTAGAGATTCTGAAATCTGGCTTTTGACTTTTATTGGAGTTTGCTGGCCCGGGGAGGTCTAGGGCAGAGGAAAATGCACGAAAAGGCCAGAGAAGCCTCATCTGAGGGCTGGATGGTCTTGGCGAGTCACTCAACCCCTCTGAACTGCTTCCCATCAGTTAAATAGGGATCAATAAACCCCAACCAGGGAGATTGCTGTGCATCCCAAATGCATACAGATGCCCTTGAGAAAGGGCATGTGCTCAACACACGCAGACCCGAAGGCGTTGTGTGAAAGTAGTTGTAACCATCATCAGCTCCTTCCACTTCTCAAAGCACAGACCCACATAGCCTCTTCGCCCTTGTCATCATGGTGAGAGCGGCTGCCACTAATTGAGCATCTTTCATACGTCACAGACTGAGCAAAACCCCTTGTATGCATCCTCTCATTTAATCCTCACAATAATGCAAAGGAGGTTATTGTTATCACGATGCCCATTTTACAGATGAGGAAACCGAAGCTCCGTGTAATTGGGCTGCCTGGTCTTTCCTGCCGTTAACTGGAACCCAGGTCTGTCTGATGCAAGACCACGTGAGTAAGGCATTCTCCTATGTTTTGTTTTGTTTTTTTTTTAACCACTTTACCCTACAACCTCTCCTGAGTTCCGGGAAATAGGATGGAGCTACAGGGAGAACCCAGGTTTGGTGCTCTTTCCACTGTACCCCAAACAGTGGCTGCGTTTCTTCTGTGGTGCCGGGGAGGCTGTGCTGTTTCCACCCTCGCCTTTCCCTGCTCTCCCTGAAACCTGGTCCAGTTCTGCCCATATGTGGCGTGTGCGTAGTGCGTGAGTGTATAATTTGTCCTGCGGAATAGCCGCCCGGTCCCCTCCGCCACATGCGGAAATAAATGGCTCACGTGCATCCCCCAGCTGCCCAGCCGAAGAGGGGAGGGGATTATACTGTGTGTTACCTTTTGGAGGGAGTAGAAGCAGGGCACCCCAATCTTCATCTCACCTTTTGGGGGGGTGCGAAAGCGAGCTGCCTGGCTTCTGTGGGAAACTGGAAATGTTCACCGGCCAGCGGTGTCTGGCCTTCGTGTGTGGTAATCCTTAGTTCCTTGGCAAATGGAGAGCCATGGAAAGTATGAGAGAGCCTGAAACCAACCCTCAGGCCCGACACGATTCCCTGGGGACCGCCCTTTCGGAAGTCAGGGTTTCTGCCACCGCCAGAGAGGCTTAAAGCTCGGAGCCGTGGGCAGCGATGAAGAAGAACAGCGAACATGCGTTGGCTCATCTGTCCCCCACACCCACCCGGTGAGGCAGGCGCTGTCTTCTCGTTTCACAGATGGAGACACCGAGATGGGAGTGGCGAGGGACCTCACGCAGGGCCACAGAGGGAGAAAGCAGCCCGACTGGCAAAAGAGACCAAAAGGCTCGCTGCCAAGTTCTTTGTAAAAGACTGGAAACTGCCCATCAGCAGGGGACTGAGGAAATAAACCCCTGCGTGTTCACATAAAGGAAAACTGTTTCTCCACTCACTTCTGACCCCCGAACGTGTGGGGTTTCACACCAAGCAATTCTCTAATTCTCTGTGGGCACCGACTGGGTGTCCTACAACTTAATCCAGTTCTGACACTAACTACCGACAAGGCTGCCTCCACTTCGGATGGGTCCCCAGGTTATCCACAGCTCTGTCCGACTCGGCTACAGTTCTGGGGGTTCCCATGACCGCCTTCGATAATTTGTCATAATGGCTCACAGAAGAACTCAGGGAAACACTTTTACTTATCTCTACTGGTTTATTATAAAGGATGTTATAAAGGATACAAATGAACAGCCAGACGAAGAGGCACATACACCAAGGTCTGGAAGGGTCTCCTAGTGCAGGAGCTCCTGTCCCTGTGCAGTTGGGGTGCATCGCCCTTCCAGCACATGGATGTGTTCGCTGGCCCAGAAGCTGTCCAGATCCTAAAGTTCGATTTTCATGGAGCCTTCATTATGTATGCATGATTGATTATTAACTCAATCTCCTCTCCCTGAGGTTGGGGGTGGAGTGGGGCTGAAACATCCAAGCTTCTAAACGTGGTTTGGTCTTTCTGGTGATGAGTCCCCATCCTAAATCTCACTGAGAGTTCCTGCAATAGAACAAAAGATGCTTCTGCCACCCAGGAAATCCCACGGGATTTAGGAGCTCTGCGCCAGGAACCAAAGATGAGAAACAAATATCTATGTCTCATTATATCATGATATGATATCACACAAGTTATGAACAGGAATGAAGACTGTATAGAGATGGAGTCATCTCTGGGATATTTTATTAAGTGAAAAAAACCAAGATGCAGAACAGCAGGTGTGACATCCTTTTTATCTAAGGGAGAGAAATATATTCAAATATTTGCTTGTATTTAAAAGAAAAACCCCACAATGAAAGAATACGCTCAAAACAGACAAAATGATAATCTATAAGGGAAGAAGGGGTCAGGAGACAGGAATGGAACTAGACTTCTCTGAGCACCTTGCTTAAAATCATGCAAGTATTTAATATAACCATAAAACAAAATTAAATTGAAATTTTACGAAAGGGAAGGAAGTAGATACATGGGTTCGATCCAGAGTCCCAGCCCTAAACACACATCCTTTTGCTTCTTTTCATTATTATCCCTTCTATCAGCCAGCGATGGAGTGACCTGGCCAGGCTTCCGGAAGCAGAGATGGGGCCACACAGGGCCCTTGGTGGTGGTGTTGGTGGCTGTGGTTTTAGTACCCTTGGGGGTTTGTAAGTCAGTGGCTGTCATCAAGATTCTCACAAGCTTCTCCTCAGCAGCCCTGGACCGGGTTTGCTCCCAAGTGCATCGCTAGGACAGTGGCTGCCATGGCTGCTGACCTACCCCCAGCTTCAGCCTGGTCCCATAAACATTCGGCGAGGCTCCCAGAGCTAACAGTGATAACACGCCCTCTTGAGAATGGCTCGGCTTCCTGGCAAAGGGCTTTCCTGCACGAGATCCCATTTCATCCTCACGGCAACTCTGGACTTGGGAATGGTCTTCCTGGTGAGGAAAGGTGAGGACTTGCTCCCATGGCCTCATACAGCTGAAGGGTAGTGAAGCCCCACCTCTGACTGGGGTGGAGCAGGCAGGCTCCCAGCTGGGGGGGTCCAGGCAGGGCTTTGTTTTTGGTAATTTCACATAGGAACTAAGGCACTGTTTGGGGCTCAGACAGACATGAAATTGAATCCCAGGTGTCCTTTTTTTTTTTCAGCAGTGGATTCTTGAGCAAATGTTACATTACTCTCATCTGGAATAATAAAAGTACCTCTGGAAACTGTTGCTAGAGGCATAAATGATATGTCATTTACAGGTAAAGAGCTTAGTACAGAGGCTGTTATTAGCAAGAGTCACTTCAAAAGATGCAGCATCCTGGAAATTCTGTGTCCTCTTTCCTACTGCACAGACAGGTAGACTATATGTTTAGAAGTTCAAGTCTTCCTTGCCCAGCTGACAAAGCCACCTCCTTGTCCTCCCGTCTAAGAACCCCCTAAGGACAGGCCTGGGTGTTGTCTCACTTCCTGCTGCTCCAGGGCCTCTGGCTCGGCTGGCTTAGCTCAGGCAAGGCCCCTCTCTGCTAACCATAGCACAAGTCTGCATTGATCCCCATTATAAGGCCTTTTCGAGGATTAACTAAACCATCACGTGGAGACATTTGAAAAGTGCCAATATGGCCGAGGCTATTGTCAGGCCGACCGGAAATGGAGCTCATGGCTTCCAGGACACTCAAGCTGAGCCTCACAGCTGGGCTAACTCTCCTGTGGGCAAAATCTCAGCGTGTGCAGGTTGCACCGAGCTTACTGGCTGTCTGTCTGCCCAGCGGCAGGTGGACATTTTTGATCTGTTTCTTTAAGGGACAACGAGGGAAAGAAGATAAAGGGATCAGGACTCCAGACACCACAGAGCTTTTGTGTTTCTAATAGAACGGCATAGATTACATTCTCCTCCTTGGCATCAGCCTATTGACTCGAAACACAGTTCTGAGATTATACCTTTCTAATTTCTTTGCAAATCTCGAAGGTCCCGGGAAACATAGAGGGCGCACCTTCTACCCTGTGAGGTGTGATTCCCCAGAATACAAAACACGAACACAGCAATTCATTGAGCTCGTCACTGGGTTTTTGTCGAGTAGCTACTGTGTGTTCGGCAGTACGCTAGCAGTTCGGAAGGCGCCTGAGGGAAAAAGGAACCGCCACGTTTAGACCTACCGTGTACTAGGCTCTGAGAGGCACTTTAATTGCATCATCTCATTTAATTCTCACAACTCTGGGAAACAGGTATCATTAACCCATTTCACAGATAAGGACGGCGGCTCAAAGTTCTGTAAGTTGTCCAATGTCATCCGCAGGAGCGGGAGCCAGGATTGCCATTCAGGGCTGTCGGACTATACCATTTGGGTCCTTCCTACCAGAATAGTGGAGAGAAGAACAGAACAGAAAGTAGCAGATTATCAAGCCTCAGGTGGTTAAGAGCAGGAGGGGATTGGGGAGGGAGGGACTGATAGGAGGACTTCCTGGAGGAGGCAGCCCAGTGGTACACTGTTGGGACCTGAGGCTCAGGGCAGAGGTGGAGGAGGGTGTGCCATGTGATGCTGGCATTCAGCGGTGAGATTGCGGACACTGAGGTCAGCTGGGGGCGGGGCTGGCGTTGAGGGGTGGAAGGCCCAGCAGAGCTGTCTGGACCTGATGAGGTGGCAGCAGCAATGTCTGGAGAGGATGACTCTGCAGTGCCTGCTGGACGGGGTGGAGGGGCATAGCCGGGGGATGGCAGGGGCCACGCAGGAGCCTTGGGAGGGGTCCAGCCAAGGGGAGCCTAGTCCTCCGGGACCCAGGGGAGGGCATGGCAGGGGAAGCAGAGATGGAATCTTCAGGCTTTGGTGGAGGATGCCTTTGAGGGACAAAAGACAGGAAGAGCATATATCCATTACAGATGGCTTTGAAACACTGTGTTCCTCACACCTCTGTTCACTGCTGTTCAAGGCCTTCCTGTGGCCTGCAGGACTGAGCCCAACTCCCTCATCCTGTCATTTAAGGCACCTCACAATCTGGCCTCAAGCTACCGTTTTGGGCTCCTCACCCACTACTCTCCTAAATACGTCCTCTGCTCTTCACAAACCAAGTGACTCATTCTCCTCCCAGCGTCTGCCCCACCCCAAGCTGGTCTCCACAAGTCTCACCAGCCAGCCAGACCCTCTCAGCAGACACCGCTGTGACAAGTCCTTGTGCAGTAAATCACCTTTGATAGCTCGTCCTGCAGTCTGAATGATTAACATTTGGCATTTAACTTTTGCTGTTGGTGTCTCCTTCATGCCACTGCCCTGTCCCGGGCCCGATTTTTCTTTTTATAGTAGTTATGGCAACCGGGGAAGTCATTTCACCTGTCTTAGTTTCTTCATCTGCAAAATGGAGCCTATAACGTTGTCTCATAAGGCACAGTGCCTGGCTCATAGGAGTCCTCTATGACTTCCAGTTCTTTCCTCTGGTGTGGGGCGGTCCCAGGGGTGAATGGAAGGTGGAAGGCCCAGGACAGGAGGACAGGGCAAGACCAGAGACCCCTGTAGGGATCTCCCGAGGGACCCTTTTTACCCACTCGGATCTCTGCATTTCTAAGGAACCGTTAGCATCACACTAAGATCTAGAAAGGGCGCGCGCACAAGCCGCCTCTATAAAAGCCAGACACGGATTTCATCAACGAATGGAGGAACAGTGAGTTACACATTCAGGACAGACTCCCTGGAGCAGGCAACCCCCCGCCTCCAGCAGGGCGGCAGCCCCTGCAGGCAGCACGCGCCGCGCAGCCCTCGGCTGTTTTCAGAGCGCGGTTCGCTGACCTCCTCCCCTTGAACACCTTTCGCGACTCCGAGGGCTCCCTCTCATCGCCTCCACTTGGCAGAAGAGGACACCGAGGTTCTAGGAGGCGACGTGACTCGCCCGAAGTGGCCCGGGCCGTTGGCACTCAGGGCCCTGCACCCTCCAGCGGGGTCTGCACTCCTTGGGGGTGGGGGCGAGAGGGACAGAAAGGGAGGCGCGGGCCCCGGGGTACCGCTCGCTCGGCTCGGGAGCCTGGGGCGCGCGCGTGCGGATGAGGAGCGGATGCTCGGAGCTGCCGCTGGGTCCGGGGGTCCCGTCCCCGGGCCCCTCG
>NW_011888867.1:5482238-5500784 GCF_000151845.1 Pteropus vampyrus
GGGGGAGATGCCGTGTACGCGTGCCGTGGGCTCGGAGGTGCATCGGGCTGGGGGTGCGCGCAGTTTTGGGTGTGTGCTTACATAAGAGCCCCCTCCTCCGCATCCCTTTCCAAGATCCGAGTCTCCGCCGCTGCCCCGCGGACACCGCGGCTTCGCGGCTTTCCGCCTCCCAGGGCGCTTTCGGCCGCCGCTGAAACTTCTGCTCCCCTCCCACCTTTTTACCCAAAGGTGAGATTGTGATGAGGTTTACGACCGCGGTCTCACCCTGTGTTAAGAAATCGTTTCTCCGGCCCCGACGCCCTGGTGCCGGTTTCCTGACTGTACTTTAGATCGTGCGAGGGCTTCGATGGCCTCAACAGAAACAAGAAAGTCCTCCTTGATTTCTTAGGGCCAAGGTTCTTTTATGGTTCCTTGGCAAAAAAATATTTCATAGTAAATTGACTATTTTGTTTCAGCCTTCATCCGTAGAACCTTTTAAACGTTACATGCCTTCTGATGTTGACCGATCTTGCCAGCGAAAAGCTTACGCATTGCAGATAGATGCTTCTCAGTGGATCTTGGAATCGTAACCATTTTACTTGGCCTTGGAGCAGAGTAATCCAGGGATAATCTGGAGAGTAGTTGGATCTATTCTTCTGACTTTTGTAATCAAAAAGAATTTGGGGTTGGGGTTGATGCAACGGTAGATGAAACGGTCATATTTCAATTTAGCAAGTTTTTTTTTTTTTTTTTAATATTTTCTCTCCCTTGGCATGACATATGGAGAGAAGTATGGTGTTAACAAATTAAAGGGCAGAAGAGGCAAATGCAGCTTTTGTTCCATGTTCCCTTCATCACGTGGAGGATGATAAACTTTGAATACTTCTTTTATTTCATTTCTAACATTCTGTTGACTGTCAGATTCAGCTTAGCTTCTAAGTATCAAATTGCTCTCAGTTTGATTTTCAAAAGTTACATCAAGCTGTTTGAAATGTTCTTTCCAGATGTGGGATGAAGCTCTGAAAGTCTAATGTATCCAAGAAAAAAATGCCAAAGTTTTGCTTCTCTTGGGAAAACACATTTTAAAAATATGTGCCTGGGTTGGGTATTTGGGAACAGTTCAAGTATATTTAGTCGGTGATAACGCTTCTTGTTAAAATCCATATTTTCTTATTTTTTTGTCCATTCACCTATATTTGCTATTCATTAATGAAATAGCAAATGGGCTAATTTGCCTATTAGCATTATTGGAATACTTAAACAGTATAAATTTCAAGATCAAATATCTTCTCTATGGTACACTAACAAATCTTATGTGAAAGACGTCTTGAGTCCTTTGTAATTTGATAACTTTCTCTAAGCTTTTCTTGGTGCATTTGTCGTATTTAAGAATTCTTAGTCTTCAGAATAAAAACACATTTAGACATCAGTTATGCCGTTACATTTGTCGTGTTTTTCAGCGTGCAAGTTAGAGACTGTCTCTTGACTATTACATGAAATGCTAATAAAACGATTTCATTTTGAAATCTTACGATGAGTTTTATGTGTAAAACTATGCAATTTGTAGAGACGTGTTCTGCGGCCTTATTTTAAAAGGATCGTTTCAACTAATACATGAATTTTTTACTGCTGCAGACAATATGACATTATTAACTTCATGCCCTAGCTACCTCTAATAAATATCAATGAGATAAAGATCACATATAAATTGCTGGAGAGAATGTTAGGTTTTGTAATCTAAGTTGCATTTTGACTGTTACTTAGTCATTTTATGGAGAACCCGAAATTTCACTTTAATTGTACCTGTAGTTCTTAAAAAACATCAAGTAAACCAGAATATTAGGAGGAATATCCTTGACATATCGTAGGCTGCCTTCCTTTACTTTAGTCAGCCAGTGATCAGGAAACAGAAAATTGAACTAGGGAAAATAGAAAGCTCATATGAATATTAGGAAAACAAACGCAATCATGTAATGCATTTCAAAGCCAAATAAACAGTATTCACTGTTATTTTCCTATTTGTACATAGACTTCTCAGTGAGGCTTCTCCTCACCATCCTATTTGAAATTTCATCTCTCTCTCTGAATCCTCCCTTCCCTCTTCATTTGTTTTTATTCCCATAGGATTTATCTTACTCTAACACCCTTTGTTATTTACTTACTTTGTTGTGGCTACCACTTTGAATCTATCTAGTTGTCAGCTTTTTTAGAAAACGGTTTCTTAATTTGTTACCTTGTTTTTCAGAAGCAGCTTTGAGGATAAAGTCCTTTGACTATAGACTTCAATATTATACTTAATCTTACATTTTTATCGTCAAAGTAAATATCACTTCCGCATAGACCTATAACTCCTAAAAATAATAAAATATTAATAATTCTGAATGTATTCTGATTTAAGAGCGTAACCGATTAACTGGAACCTTCAGTTAAATAGAATCCATCTCCTGGCTACATACTACTGTTAAGACAAAAAGTAAAAATCAAGCAGTTTCGTAGGAATTCTATGTCAAAAGGAAGTTTTAGCAGTTAATATACATTATTTGTGCAGTACTGTTTTATTTTTGAGCAAAAATACAGTATTTCAGTTTTAGAAGGTATACGAACAATAAGTGAAATTTTAGTGACACAATAACATTATTTTTGTATTGAAATTAGAAAATGCTGCAATTCCATGACACTGCTTTTGGGACTTGGTTAGGTTTTTTAAACCAACTTTTAATGTTTAAAATGAGGAACCTGAGGGATGTTAGAATTTTAAGACATGAAAAAGAAAGAATCAAATTATTTTTATTATTGTTTTCTAAGACAGGAAAATGTAATTATTTCTAATAGGATTTTCATTTATGAGAGTTGAAACAAAATAAGAAATCCGATTATCCTGAAAACTACCCAGAGTCTATTTTTCACATATTTGGGTTAATTGAGGTTTTAGATCATTATGCTTTTAAAAATAGACCTCGCTTTTTCCTATGGTCTTGATTTGGTAAGAGCAGAGGTGCTTGAAGAAATGTTGTCTTTTATAAATGAGATCTAAGATATTGGTTCGTTATAAAATATGGATCTTCAGGGATGTGGACTGAAGAGTGGGGATGATTATGCAGTGTTGTGTTTTTGCACTGTTAAAAACAACCCTCCAAAGTGACATTTTGGCACCAGTAGAGACCGTGCAAAGGCCAGAGGTAGGAACCCTCGAACTGTGACAGTTCCCCTGCCCGTGAGCCAGGCCAACGCGGGATGCCCAGCTCTGACACGGAGCCACCATCACCCAGGAGCTGGACCATGGCATTCACTTGTCTCTGATTTGATAGGTCCTTTCTCCCCTGTTAGGCATATTTTTGTTCATTTTCTCATCGAGCTGTAGGTTGATATTATTAGATTTTTTTCGCTAGATCTGTTGCTAAGGCTTTATTTTTAAAGTTCTAGGCGAAGATTCAGTTATTTCCAAGTAACTGAATTTAGAACATCTTTAAAACCTATAAAACACATCTGAAAGTTAACTTCCTTCCATTCCAAAATCCCAGTAAGAAGTAGCTGGTAGGTGACATAGTAAAGGAAGAATCATGTGTTTTGTTTCTTTAACCTTTGGCTAGACTGAATATTATCTTTCAGTCATCTGTTTTGGATCAGCCTGATTTCTCTTGCGAAAAGAACTATAGAGCTTGCTACATTTCAGGTCTACCTTGATCTGTAATTTCTTTAACTTGTTGTTTAGGACAAAAGACTTTTCCTACATCTACTTTTTAAAAAAAAATTTAAACAGCTTTATTGAAATATAATTCACACACTGTGAAATTCACCCTTTTAAAAGTACACAATTCAGTGGTTTTAGTATATTCATGAAGTCGTGCTGCTGTCACCACCATCTAATTTCAGAACATTTTTATCACCCCAAAAAGAAACCCCATCGCCCTTGGCTGTCACTTCGAAATCCTCTTTTCCCCAACCCCTAGCAGCCACTAATCTTTCTGTCTCTGTGGCCTTGCCTCTTCTGGACATGTCATAGCAATGGAATCATACAATGCGTGGCCTCTTGTGACTAGCTTCTTTCACTTAGCATGATGTTTTCAGGGTTCATCCATGTTATAGCATGTGTGAGAACTTTATTTCTTTTAATGGCTGAATAACATTTGCTGTAAGTTTGTGTCCCTCCAGAATTCATATGTCAAAACCTAATTCCCAACGTCGCAGTTTTTGGAGGCAGGGCTTTTGGAAAGTGACAAGGTCATGAGGGTGGAGCCCCCAGGAATGCGATTAGTGCCCTTAGAAAAGAGACCTCAGCGAGCCCCCTTGCCCCCTCCACCGAGTGAGGACACAGTGAGAAGATGGGCAGGAGACGGGAAGTGGCCCTCACCAGACACGGAATCTGCTGGCATGATTCTGGACTTTCCAGCATTCGGAGCGTGAGAAATAAATTTCTGTTTGTAAGCCATCCGTTTATGTTATTTTGTTAAAGCAGCCCAAACACTAAGACAGTGTTCCAACGTATGAATATACCACATTCGTTTTTCTGTTCATCAGTTGATGGACATTTGGGTTGATTCCTACTTTATGGCTACTGTGAATAATGCCGCTGTGAACATTTGTGTATAGGTTTTTGTGTGGACGTGTATTTTCAGTTCTTTTGGGTGTATACCTAGGAGTGAAATTATCGGGCCTTATGACAATTCCGTGCTTAACATTTTGGGGAGCTGCCAAACACTTTTTCCAAAGCGACTGCACCATCCTACGTTCCCTTGCGACCTTCATAATCACCTCAGGAGCAGCTTTCTGATCACATACGTCTTTCACAGTGGTCAGAATTTTTATTAGACTTTTAAGTTGCTGATTTTTTTTCCTGCTCTAGGGATAAACTGGCATTTTATCCAACCAGCATCTTCCTTGGCCATCATCTCCCATATCATTTCTACCTAGGACTTTAGACTGAGTTGAAAGGAGCTTTGAAAGGTACCTTCACTTCACTCGTCCCTGACAATTGATCTTTCAGCCTGGGCACTTGCTAGCACACAAAAGAACCCTTTTCTTGAAGACATTGTTTGAGCCTTTAGTCGGCTTTCCGTAGGACTAAATCTTATCAATCCTCCAAATCTTTGCCAGCTTCCAGTCCTGCAGCGCCTTCTTTTGACCACCTGTCACTTTAAGAAGGGCTGAGAGCTTTTGCTGTTCAGCATCCATGCCCCAGGCCCTGATTTCTGCCTGAGATCTGAGGAATTAGCTGGTACATTGCTGCTGGCTGAGTGACTTGGGGGACTGGGGAAAGTGAGCCCAGTCACAAGCAAAGTAACTAAGTTCAGGAGCAGGGTTTAACTTTATCAGAGGGACTGGAAGAGTCACTAGAATTCTTAAACTATAAATGGGTTAGAAAATGACATTTCTTCATTAAATTCTTGCTAGGCTATTTGGCTAAAAAGTGTGTTTTGTTGAAGTATATTATTTTGTCTGGTCCTTTGATTTTTATTCTTTAATTTACTATTCATTATTTACCCAATTTAATCGTAGAATAAAACACTTAGAAATATGTCTTTAGATTCAAAATGAGTTTTAAAACTCAGTAACAGTGAATGTCATCTTTGTGTAATATCTGCTTACAGTCTAACGGAGACATTTATTCTGAGCTCTTCCTAACACTTCAAAATTTTTTTCTTGTATAATACAGTACTTTCATTTTAAGGACCAGCAAGAAAAAAAATTGAATGTCATAACTTGAAGATATGTAAAACTTGAGAATGATTTGTATGAGTTTAAGTGGCATTTCAAGAACATAATCTCTCCATCTGCAATGCAGACTCCAGTCGCATTTAGTTTTGTGTATTTCAGGTGTAGATACTGATGAATATTGCTAGGACCAGCTGCATAATACATGGGGCCAAGTGCAGAATCAAAGTGCAGGGCCCCTTTGTTCAAGAATAAAGAATTTCATGGTGGCAAGAGCATTAAACCAGGCGTGGGCTTGTCACACACAGGAAGCTGGCCCTGAGTATCGATAGGCTATAGGGCAGAGCATTAATAGGGAGAATGTGGGCCTGGCCGTGAGATTTTAGCCAGAGCCCTTGGTCCTCTGGGCACCCTTTCAGATGAGCCAGCTGATGCACAGGTGTCCTCGGGGCGCCCCTCCTGCCCCCTCCCCTCATCGGAAGGAAGACTTAGTCTCTGGTGGCCTCAGGGTGGAGGCTGCACTCTTTTCTGTCCCCCAGAAACTATCAAACGACAGACTACGAGGCTCATTGAGGAGCGGGGTCACTTTTAATTGAGGGATTAAAGCCTTTACGTCAAGCAGATTTTTTTAACCTTTAAAACGCCTTGACTAATTCATGCCAGTTTCCTATTACTTAAGGAATTAGTAACCAGAATAACAGAAATAATTAAAATTCTTGGATAATCTATCTTTTTTTCTTTGTGCCATATATTTCAAACGTTTATCAGAAGAGCTACTAAGTAGTAAAATGCACTGGCTTGAATTCCATTTTCCCCCTAGGCCTGACTCACTTTGGGGCACAATTACTGAAGCACGGATGGGGGGACGAAGTGACAGGCACTCAGTCTCCGTGTCTGAGCACCTCGGATGCTGATGCTGCGTTGATGGTAGGCCACCTCGATTATAAAGCCCCAAATCAGCGATGTTTCTGACCTTGCTTCTGAGTTGTTTGTAAATATCTGTTAATATCGGCCGTGATTCCTGAATAAAAGCATTTTCATTTGGCAACAGTTTAAGAAGTCCATTCCCAAGTGCACGAAGCCTTCTTTTGCTTAATTAAAAGAAGCAGCTAATAAGCCTCTTCTACACATTCAAAGCCTGAAATAGAAAATGGCTTGAATGCCTTTTTATATGAAATCTGATGTTTTTAAACCTTTACTAACTGGAGGAACAAGTACCAATGGGATAATTTCATAACACAGGCTCTGCTTTTCCTCCTAACGGTGACTCGTATTAGTAATAACTGCCACATTAATATTTGTTTGATGAAATGCGAGTGATTAATACAATTTACTTATTCAGTTAATAAAGTGTATTAACCCCATTTTTTCTAGAATTATTCTAAGTATTCTTGAAAAGTAATTCTTTTTAAAAGGGAAATTTGTCTTCCTTGGATTTTTTTTTCAGTACAGGCGAAGGTGGTCGTCAGTGCTGGTGGACACGGTGAGGCCAGGGGCAGCGAGAAAGCAGATGGCCCATTTGGCCAGGTTTTGGTTTCCTGGAGGGAGAAGGCTGAAAGGGTTTCCTGAAGTTTCTGTTTTCTCTAGAAGCCTGGCTGAGTCACAGGAGAGCAGCCCTGACTGTACCTTCTTCTGGAAACCCAAGTATAGACCAGTAAACTGAGGCAAGCCAGCACATGGCAGTGCTGGACCCTGACATCTGCAAAACCTCCAGAGGTGGCCAACAAGTCTGGTTCTGGTCAGACTGAGATCGCTCCTGAAATGCTCCATTCCCAGATTCGATTGCCTGGGTGAGGTGGACTCCCCGCCAGCTGGGGTTCCTTGGCCACCTCAGCTGTGTCATCTTCTAGTGACTGTCAGCTGCCTTAACTTGGCTTTGTCTTGATGCATTGCTTCCTGGGACCCATTTGGGATTCCCAGGTGACCTGAAAAAGCAATTCATATCAATCTGTCAGGAACTGAATTTGGAACTCAAATTGTTTTTTCCCCAGGAAACGTCATTATAAATTGTTTAAGCACCAGAAGTGATTGCCAGAAACCTGTTTCACCCGTGCCAGTGAATATGGGCAAATTTGCAGTAAAACAGCACACATGCTGTGACAATATTAATCATTATTTAAACCCACAAGGATGTGCTTGTTAAATTTTTTTGGTCAGTGAGCCTTGAATTGGAAGAGAGCTTAAAGATTTGGGGACATCAGTCACTATCAAGCAGGCCTTGGCCCGCCCCTGGAGCGAGGAGGCAGTAAGAGGTGGGAGCGAGAAGGACGGAGGGGCCCAGCCTGGGAGGGGAGGAGGGAGTGTAAGACGGGGGCCAGCAAGCCCGCCCCCGCCCCCGCCCCCCCCAGCACCGGCCCGGAGTGGGGGATGGGAGGCGGGTGGAGGAGAGGCAGGGCGGGTGCAGTGGGCGGCTCCCACACCAGGAACTGCCTGTCTGTGCAGGTCATCCTTTCAGAGAATACTTACGTTATTTAAAGGGGTGAATCACAGTCAAATGTACTTAGCGTTTTTCAAAATCAAAGAAAATTTTACTTAAGAATTGCTGTTTAAAACTGTTCATGAATTCCTACATCTGTGTCAAAGTTACTCCTTTGTTAGAGGTATTTTACTAAAGCAAATGGGAGAAATGTATTTTACACAGCCCTCAGATCATCTTGATTGGATTTGTATGTGCTGTTTACTAGAAGGCATCCATTCTAAATAATGGTGACATAGTGACTTCTAAAAGTCACGTTAAAGGATTAACTGCAGGTAGTTGGGGTGTAGGAAGGCAAGTTGATTTCTGAGGCAGCGTTTCCCTAAGTACGTTGCATGGACAGGTGTTATTTGGTTAAAGGGATCTGTTGGTCCCTGAGTTTGGGAACTGCTGCTGAATAGATTTCGCTACGATGGGACTTCCGGGAGCCTGAAGTGTACTGGCATGTGTCAGAGAATTGCTGGATGGGGGGCGGCATCAACATTCACCCAGCCGACTTGACCGGGGACTCTCCCTGGAGCATTTCGTAGCACCAGTGTTCCATGGAAAAGGAGCTCCCAACCCCTGGGCTGTGGACCAGTACCGGAACCGGGTGACACCGCAGGAGGTGAGCAGTGGGCCAGTGAGCAAAGCTTCATCTGTGTCTGCAGCCGCTCCCCAGCGCCAGCATCACCGCCTCAGCTCCGCCTCAGATCATCAGGCCTTAGATTTTCACAGGAGCTCCCGTCCCTCGTGCCAAAAAAGGTTGAGGACCGCTGCCATAGAACATACTTCGGGAAATGCTGCTCCAGGTGTCTCCCTACCTCCTTACTGTAGAAAAAGAAAAGTACACTCTAGTGCAAAAAAGAATAAGATGACCTAGGATACTGCTTTTCTGAGGTCATTAGTCTTAACACTTCCGTGTGTGATGTATCTAGATTTTTTTCCCATGTAAAAATGTATCTACGTAGTCAAAGTTTTAAACACAATTCGTATAAAACACCCTGTTATACAGGGTGTTTTATAACTTTCTCAATTATCATTCATTAATAAACATTTGTCCTGGATGTGGTGGGTATAATAATCCATCAGAGGAAAGTAGTGGGCTCTGTTTAATCCTGTAGGGGTCCCAGACTGCACTCTCACAAACCACTGAGAACCTCAAAGAGCTTGTGTTTATGTGGGTTTTGCCCATCAATATTTATTCTATTAGAAATTAAACTGAGACTCACCTAAAATATCGTTGATTTATTTAAAATAGCAACAATGAATCCATTCGATGTTAACAACATATTTTTAATTAAAAAGAACTATATTTCCCAAAACAGAAATTTAGTGAGAAGACCGGCATTGTTTCACATTTCTGCTAATCTCTTTAATGTGGATTTAGGAGGAGAATGTGGGATTCTGCATTCAACCCATTGTTACCTGCTGTTTGGTTGAAGCATATAAAGAAAATTTGACCTCACACAGATATGCAGCTGGAAGAGGGGGGGCTTTGCAGACTCACTGAAAGGGTCTTGGGGATCCCCAGGATCCTCAGGCCACGTTCTGATAACTTGCTGTTGGGCAGCGGTTGATGTCAAAGTACATATTTGAGGGGAAATATCACCAGTGATTTGCTTCTAAATAATAGTTGAAGTCGAAGCTTACAAATGATTTACTTAAAAAAAAAAGAAATCAGTTAATTCAGCTTATTCCTATAATCATTTCTCTCATTTACATCGGCACTCAGCGTCTTGCTAGGGAAGGCAGGGGTGGAGTTAGGGCCCTCATTCTCCACCTGGATTTGCCTCTGAGCCCAGCACATTCTGCCGCCTCCCAGTGAGGGGCCCTCGGAGGAAGGCAGCCAGCACTCTCCAAGTGTGGAGCAGGATCTTGTGGGTCTATGGATTGTTAGTTTTGGTTTTCTTTTAAATTTTACTAAAGGACACATTCTTAATGAGGGAGAAGGCAAGAACAGGTGAGAAAGTGTAAAAGTAAACATTAAAATCAGGTTTATTCAGGTTTATTTTTTTGGTAGTATACACTCACCTTATTAGTATTTTTTTGTAGAATGAAATCCAGAAAAAAAACAAGCTTTTTTAAGTCAAAAAAACAAGCTTTTTTCAAGTACTTAAAAAAAGATGACCGTGTGTTTTTTTTCTCACAAGGTGGCCCTTTTGAGACCTTTAAATGGCCGGTTTCATTGTAAAACAAACAAACATGCTTTTTATAACTGCCATGATTAAAGAAGTCTGTAGTGCTGTTTGCTTTGTTTTCCTGAAAGATCGTTGGGCGTTTTCTCAGAATCGGAATAAATTTTGCATGGGTTTATACCTGTGCTATTTGTCAGGGTGGGGAATGGTTGTTTACTATTTGTTTTGCCAGTTACTCTTGATTGCCAGTGATCTAGTTCTTGGAGAGACTTCATTCCACAAATCCAGATTCCCCTTGAGAGGTCTTCTAGTCCTTTCTTCCCATTTATAATAAAAAGTCCTTGTGCTTTTAAAATTTGGCAGTTTGTCTTCCTACTGAAGTAATCTGGTTACTTGTATGTCATTGCATTAGCATGTTAATTACTTTTTATTAATCAATGTCACCATAATATATTTTTTAAATGTTAATTACTTTTAAACCCCTAAACTTTAAAAATCTGCTAATCTTTAAAAATCAGTTTCAGTCTATGGCCCTTGTACCCTGAACAAGCCCGATCCCGTCTGATCTCGGAAGCTAAGCGAGGTCTGGCCTGGTTAGTACTTGGATGGAAGACCACCTAGGAAGACCGGGTCTGTAGGCATAAAAAATAAAAAAAATAAAGGATCGTAAGCTGACGAGGTCCTTGCAATCTGTGAGGTTAACCAAAGGTTGCCTCGCCTAAAAAAAAAAATCAATTTCAGAATTATAGGTCTAGAATTCTAGAAGTAAAAGGGATTTTAGATATCATTTAGCTCAATAAGCCCATTTACCAAAGAGGAAACAATTGAAGTTATTATCGTCAGCATGATATCTTTATAGCTCAGGATATGAAAAGTAGGAATATAATAGAAACCAATCTGGAATGTTTTTAGCCCTGTTTCTGTAATAAATAACATTCAGCATAAATTTGTGTGCCTTGTTACAAACCTTTTATGTGCAATTGAGTCAGGAAAGATTATAAAACTGGAGAGGAGTTTTAAAGGTTCTGGAGAAAGGGTACATTGTGTTAACAAAGTTACATTCTTTTTAATCTTGTAGCACTTTTTTACAAGAGTGTCTCAGAAATTTGCACGTTGTGCTCAAATTGGAGTTTTGGAGTTGACAGGAGCTTTAGAGATGAATGGCCCGGTGTGGCTCTGGGTGTGTGGTCCGTCTCTACAGCGAGCACCGGCATCAGCAAGCTAGCTTCCACTGCGACTCACCTAATCAGGGAAATCTCTCATCGTGGAGGGCGGTGCCCAGTGTCAGGCCTTTTAGCCTCTGAGTCCCCACAGAATAAATGCTGCCACTGTGGGAGCAAGGGGTGGACGGGTGAGCACATGGACTTGGTGAAGCTGGATGACCAGGTCCAATCCCAGCTCTGCCGTTCACTTGCCGTGCACTCTTGGAACAGGCTTCTTAATCTGTCTGTGTCTCAGTTTCTTTGCGGGTGGAAGGGGCATAATAGTACCTCTCATAGGGTTGTAGGAGGAGTGAACAGATTCCGTGTTTAGAATACCATTGTAAACATTATGTGTTTGCTCGTTTATGAATCCAATTCCACATAACTCCCCCTTTTTAGAAATTGGGGTAAAATTCCCTTTATATAAAATGAAAATAGCTTTTAAAAAAATTAATAAACTTTATTTTTTAGAACAGTTTTAGGTTCATAGCAAATTGAGTGCAAAGTGCAGAATTTCCATATACGCGGCCCTTGCTCTTGACACCCACATTGTAGCGGTATGGTTATCATAATCGAGGAGCCTACGTGGACACATCATTGTCACCCAAAGTCCACAGTTCACATTAAGGTTCACTCTTAGTATCGTACATTCTATGGATTTTGACAGACGCATGGCACGTATCCACCCCTGTAGTATCAAGCAGAGTAGTTTCACCGCCCTAAAAATCTATGCTCTACCTGTTTCTCCTTCCCTCCCCTTGAACTCCTGGCAACCCCGATCCTGTCACTGTCTCCATGGTTTTACCTTTTCCAGACTGTCATGTAGTTGGAATCATGCAGTGTGCAGCCTTTTAGGACTGGCTTCTTTCACTTGGTCACGTGCATTTAAGTTTCCTCCACGTCTTTTCATGGCTTGAGAGCTCATTTGTTTTTAATACTGAATAATATTTCGTTGTCTGGCTGGACCACAGTTTGTTCACCTACTAAAGGACATCTTGGTTTCTCCCAAGTTTTGGCAATTACGAATAAAGCTGGTGTTAAGATCCATGTGCAGCTTTTTATGTGGACGTAAGTTTACCACGTGCAGAAATGCCAGGGAGTATGATTTCTAGATCATATGCTAAGAATATGTTCATCTTGGTAAGAAATAGCTACACTGTTTTCCAAAATGGCTGTATCATTTTGCATTTCTGCTAGCAACACTCAGAATTCCTGTTGTGCCACATCCTCACCAGCATTTGGTTTTATCGGTGTTTTGAATTTTGGCCACTTTAATAGGTGTTTAGTAGATTATTGTTTTAATTTGCAATCTCCTAATGACATATGATGTGGAACATCTTTTCATATGCTTTTCTTCTGTCCATATGTCTTCTTTGATGAGGTATATGTATTTTTTTTTTTAATTGCGTAGGTTGTTTTCTTATTGTCGAGTTCTTTGGATGGTAGTCTATCAGGTCTTTTGCAAATATTTTCGTCCAGTTTGTGGTCTGTCTGCTCATTTTTTTAATATTATCTTTTGTGGAGCAGTTTTTAATTTTAACATAGTCTGGTTTATCAGTCATTTCTTTTATGGACTGTGCCTTTGGCATTATATATAAAAGGTCATCAGCACACCCAAGATCATCTAGGTTTTCTCCTAGGTGTTATCTTCTGGATGTTTTATAGTTTCGCATTGTACATTTAGGTCTACATCCATTCGGAGCTCATTTTTTGTGAAGGACGTAAGGTCTGCGTCTAGATTCTTTTTCCTTTTTTTGCGTGTGGATGTCCAGTTGCTCAGCACCATTTGTGGAGGAAGACTGTTCCCTCGTGTTGTTGCCTTTGCTCCTTTTGTCAGAGGTCACTCGGTGGTATTTACGTGGTCTCTTCTGGTCCCTGTGTTCTGTTCGTCTGATCTGTCTGTGTGTTCAGCAGTACCACAGATTGTCTCGATTACTGTAGCTCTATGTAAAGCTTCGTTATCGCCCTCCAGGATTGAGGTGGCCCTTCTGGGTCTCTCACCTCTGTTTATTTCCGAAATCTGCCAGCCTGCTAGGTGTCTTTCTCCTCAGGTGCTTCAGGGTGTAGATACCACTTTTCAGATGGGCAGGTGGTGTAATAGAGACCCTCACACACGTGCGGAGTCGGTGTGGCTGGCACGGGGTGAGCATCCCTTGTCTAAGCTTCTCGGCTGCTCTGTCATGCTGAACCCTCAAGTCCTCCCTCCATATCAGTGTTGAACTGTGTGTCTCATCCTGCCGCTTCGTTCTGGTGCATTAATCTTCGGTACATTTCACCTTGCCACACGTGACCCACCACGTCATCCTGCCAAGTAATTTTGAATCCTAACTTTTACCCATTCATTCTAGCTTCCTGGCATCCTCAAACTTGTTGTAGAAGTTGAAGGGAGCCAACCAAGTGTGAGCCTTTGGAAGGTTATGAGAGACTGTCCCAGGTGTCCAGGGTTCATTATTCAGTGACCTTTCGAGGTGGCCATTAAGCCTGTCCGAGCCCACCTGCCTTTATTTTCATCTATTTCACCCCCCTTCGTTCCCAGTCACAAGGAAGTGAGCGCCCTGGTCAGATGCCACAGTTCAGTGCGCTCTCTCTAGAGTCCCACGTGAGCTGAGCCACGTCGAGTTGTAATCAAGGTGCCGGGCACTTCACAGGTTGTAGCCCACATTTCCCTTCCAACTCTCCCGTGGCTGTCCTAAAAAGAAAATGTTCAGATACCTGTTCTTGTGAATAATGACACCAGATCTTTGCGATTTCCTTCTCTAAAGGCACAAAAACCAATCTAGAATTTTGTTCCGGGATCAGTGTCAAACTCATTGAAATACAGGTTAAAACTGTCTATCCATCTTTTTCCCATTTAGAACCAGGTATTACATGCTTTGAAATTCCTTAAAGCTCGACCGTGGTGTAGGTTAGCGATTCCACCTATATTTTTCCTCAGTGTCCTGGGGTTCGCAGCACCCCAGAAACTCGCGGGAAGCATGTCCTTTCTTCTTCCTTGTCTGTCTGGTCTTGGCCTTCAGTTCCCTCATCGTCATATTGATTCCGCTCTTTTCTGATATTAACCTTCTTCTTGAGGACTCGGTGGCAAAGTGAGATTGAGCTGTTTTATTTTCTGTGTTTATTGTAAAAACGTTACATTTATTTTATCAATAATGTAAGGGACTCAGCGTGAAAGCATTTATCGTGCTATCGTTAATATTGTAAGAAAGTAACAAAGGAACAGAAAATAAGGGAGCAAGGACGGAATATTGATTTTTCTGATTAGCCATCCTGGATTTATTAGAGGATTTTAGTCACCTTGTGACAGGGCTTCAGGTAACATCTGTTAAGAACTTTGCATTGATAGTGGATGCCAGCAGGTCCTGAATGCCGCGTGGCCTTTTCTGAAGAACGTATGATAAAGTTTTCCATTGTATATGAAGGTCAGGAGACTGAAACAACACGGAATTTGGAAATTACCACTGGGCTATTATGTTACCGTTGGGGACAGCGCCCTGTCCTATTTTAATGCAAGACACATGTGATAAAGAAGAAAGAAAAGGGCAAACCTGGCCTGGATTTTCTGATAATGCTGCAAAACAGGAAATCTAGGGAAACGTGGCATGTACTTTTTTGCATCACTAGACTTCTGACGGACGTCCACTGCAAGACTGAATCGATAAGTGAATGTGTACGAATCAGCAACTCGAAGGGGCCCGATGCTGGTTTGGCAGTGGGCTCGTTCCTGTCATGCTGCAGGTTTAATTCTGTAGAAAACCACATAAAAATACATGAACTCTGAATAATTGCTCTGCATGTAAGATAAGAGCTGAGAGGCGTTAAAGGACTCTGTTCCAGAAACACTTTCCTCTGCCAGCTTGCAGGGCGCTTGCATATTTCGTCTTAGTTTCTACTTCTGTATTAAATCATTGAAGTTCTTTGCAAAATCCGAGTGTGGGTACCTTAAGTCATCACTCATTAGCACCCCACTCGCAGCTCGCTGGCCCGAACTGCGAGGAGAGGGGAAGTGGGCGCAGGCAAGTTTCGACTTGGTGCAGATGAAGAGGTGGGGACAGTCTGGAGCGTATACCGATGGGGGCTGCGCGGTCGGACTCGCCGGAATCCGGCCTGCGGGGGACGCTCCAGGGACCTGGTAGCAGCGAGTACAGGCAGACAGCGGCCTGACACTGAAGATAGTTTGCGGTTTTGCATTGCTTTGCCTGTGAGAAATTCTAGATGTGACATTTCAGAGAATTAATAGTCATGCGTGAGAGGATTTTGCTTAAGGGGGGCTTGTGATAAAAGCAAGGAGCCAACGGCCATAGCTGTACCAGTTATGAATCAGTGTCCTCGAGGAGTGAAACCAGAGACAGGCCCCCACCGGGGGCGGGGTGGAGTGTGGAGGGGACTCGGTGCGGGGCGGGGGGTGCACAGAAATCAAGAAAGTGGTCAAGAGAGCAAAGTGAAAATCGCCCAGTTTCCCTGACAAGATAACTCCGAATGCGTCTGTGACAGGTGAGCCTTCTGTGACAGGCTTTGTTCATTGTTGGCCAGAGCATTGAAATCGCTTGGAGAATGTTCCATTCCAACCTGCCCGGCCCCCGGCCAGCCTGATGGACTCGGACTCCAGGGTACGCCCCCGGAGGTGTAGCGGAGGGAAGACGCCTGGGATACCCCGCCTTGCGCCCGGGCTCAGACCGTGCTGCGGGTGCTGGGTCGAGGCCTGTTCTTTGTCCTCTGGTTTGGGGATCCCTTTTCTGGACACCGATTTTCATAAACGAGCTTTCTCGTTTCCCACCTCCCTTTACCACAGAGACGAACATCCGAATGAGGAAGACGCATTCTCCAACTCCATCCCTCCCCCCTTGTCACGCCTCACAAAACCGAGATGTGGCCACTCCGTTCTCATACCCACCAGCCACCGCCCGAGGGTGCGGGGCTTGCAAAGGACTCAGGGGTCCCTGGGCACCTAACCCCAGCATATTGGTCAGAGAGGATCCCCGAGGTGCCTGGGGATGTTGGCCTGCAAACACCATCTTCATGCGGGGTTCAGGCCTAGTGTCTCCTCTGTCCCCAGGGAGGCTGTAGCGGAGGGCAGGGCTCCAGCACCAGGGGTGGTTCTGTGCCCCTGAGCGGGGAGCGAGGCTGGCTGCTGAGTGGTCATTCCTGGGACCTGAGAGAAGATCCCGGACCCTGTGAGCACTCACAGCCGGAGCCTCCCGTCGTTACGGCCGAGTCCACTAGCCCCCTGATTTCCTGTGTTTAAGGACTGTCTTCCCTGTGCACCTTGCCTGTCACCTTTTGAAACTTCTGGAAGTGTCTTGTAAGAGCTTTTGCCGTTGGAAATCTTGTAGCTAGTCACGAGGCTCCCATACTAGAGTGGCTGCCACGTCACCTTGGTGACATTTAAAGAGAGGCTCTCAGTGTGATTTGAGAGAGAGTTTTTCATGAAGCTCAGGAGGTTAAAATAAATAAGGACCACATCATCGTTAGATGTGCTGGTTACGTGTTGCGTTGGTGTCTGGCCTGTTGACTCTGGTAAATCTTGAATTAAAACAATTTGGTTAGAAAAGCAGTTGACTTCTGCACTTCACGCTAGTGAAATATTTCATTTGCTTACTAGAAAAATTTGTGACTATGATAGTAAGTTGCTTTGGAAAATTGTAACTTTGTGAAAATCTGAGTGGTAGAAAAATGAGATAATGGGTAACTGAAGGAGACATTTGTTGGAGATTTCTATAAAAACGTCACAGTTTTCCTGAATATGCTGACTGGCTTAGGGTCAGTTACCATACTGTGTGTGGATAGTGTGTACAGACCCGCTATAGGACACACCTGGAGCTGTCATAAAGGCGGAAATCCTCGTATTGTCCGTCCGTCTGTCCACCCACCCATCTGTCTGTGGTTTCCTTTCAACCGCTTTCATACACATGAAGTAAGAATGTTGCATTATGTAACCTCCCGAACAGTGTCACAGAGATGCCCATCTGTAAAATTAATGAGAAGCAAACCTCTTGGAAGTTGCTATTTTTTTTTTTGTCTTCAGCGAAAGCATCTTGCACTTCTTGTTACTCCAAGCATCCTCTGTCATCCCAGCTTCAAATGAGCAACCGTGTTACTTTGAACCTTTCTGTGTCCCCAGCCTCTGCCTCCTCTAAAAATGCAGCTGTAGGGTTGCACCTCGTTTGTTTCCTCCCCTGCTCTTTGGGGTGCGGTGGGGGGTGTCAGCAGCAGAGAAGTCTCAGTGAACTCTTAAGATGTTGCAGCCACACACCTTGAAATAGAAGTAAAATTTCGGAACCACAAGTGTAAAAGAAACCTTATTTTACAACTTGATTCCCAGTTTCATCGGTCTCCGCGGATCAGCTAGTAGATCTTCACTGTCTGGAACGGCGATTCTTAACCTGCACTGTTTCAGCGGTGCCCGAAGCCCCTACAACCTCCTGCCGAGTATTTTGTGTATTTTTTGCGTTTGTTTCCTTGGGAGCGAATTCATGGCTTTCATTAAATTCTCAAAAGAGCCCATGAAAAGGTTATGAACTTTAGTAACAGACTTCTGGGTACTTGTCTCTCAGGTTTGGGGATGCTGTATTTAAGCCAGATTTAATATCAGAAACATTCAGTCCACTCGTTCTTTAATCCTAATTTATGAAAGCACATCTGAGATCATCACACCCCGATTTCTCAAGAATAGCCTTGTGACCGTTGTCTCTTGCCTAATCGTATAGCTAAATCACAGAGCTGTATCGAGTTAAGTTATTTGACATACCAAAACAATCAGATAAGTAGGAATCCTGATGGGGTATTTGGCGATGTTGGGTAATTGTGTTTTGCAGGTGATGATGCCGTCATGGTTAGTTTTAGCCGTTATCTTTTAGAGTTGTATGTTGAAGAATCGAGGGGCGAGGTTGCAGGACGACTGGGATTTGTTTCAGAATAATTGGAACCGGCGGCAGGAATGGGAGTGTGTAAGTCAAAGGTCGGTCCTGCGCTGGTAATTACAGTGGTCGAATCTTGGGCACATGCGGTTCATCATTCCATCAACTTCCATATCGTACTTAATATAGAAGGATAAGAGTACTTGGTATAAACGGTGTTTAATTATGCCCATTGGGTGGCTCCCATCAAAAAACCAGAGAATAAC
>NW_011888867.1:5502014-5506690 GCF_000151845.1 Pteropus vampyrus
ATATCGTACTTAATATAGAAGGATAAGAGTACTTGGTATAAACGGTGTTTAATTATGCCCATTGGGTGGCTCCCATCAAAAAACCAGAGAATAACAAATGTTGTCGAGGATATGGAGAAATCAGAACCCTTGTGTACTGTTGGCGCAGCCGGTATGAAAAACAATATTGGCAGATTCTCAAAGAATTAAAAATAGAATCACCCCATGATCCAGCAGTTTCACTTTTGGGTTTATACCTAAAAGAATTGAAAATGGACTCAAACAGATACTTGTACAACCATGTTCAAAGCAGCAGTATTCACGGTAATAAAAAGGTGCAGTCACCCAAGTACCGTTGACAGATGAATGGACGAACAGAATGTGGTAGATGCACACAATGGAATACGATTCAGCCTTAAAAAAGGAGGGCTTTCTGACACATGTAGCATGAGTGAGCCTTGAGGACGTTGTGCTGAGTGAAATAAGCCAGTTATAAAAGGACTTTGATTCCTTTTTTGTAAAAAAAAAAAAAAAAATGCCAAGCGTTTTTGTTTGTTTGCTTTTCGTTTTCCAGTCAGTGCTATCACTCTGTCTCATACTTCTCCCTTCTGCCGAGTAGAAGGGGTAAAATGAGTCCTCGACAGCCTGAGACTGGAGGGACGCCCTTACCTGTCGGTTGTACGCAGGAAGCTGGTGGTGGGGGGGCGTCGGGGACCCCGGGGCGCCCTTACCTGTCGGTTGTACGCAGGAAGCCGGTGGGGGGGGGGCGTCGGGGACCCCGGGACGCCCTTACCTGTCGGTTGTACGTAGGAAGCCGGTGGTGGGGGGGCGTCGGGGACCCCGGGACGCCCTTACCTGTCGGTTGTACGCAGGAAGCCGGTGGTGGGGGGGCGTCGGGGACCCCGGGACGCCCTTACCTGTTGGTTGTACGCAGGAAGCCGGTGGGGGGGAGGCCGTCGGGGACCCCTCCTGCGTTTCCACGGCTCTAGTCTTCCTCATTTTTTCTAAAACAGCTCTTGCTTAATATTAATTTATCAACAAATACATGTCGGGTGCCCGTGTGGCAGACGCAGTGGGCTCTTCACTCACGTTGTTACCCTCAAAACAAGTTTGGACGTGGTCACATTCCTGACTTAGGGTGCAGAAGTAAGCACAGGTCAGTTACATAATTTGCCCCTAGTTATAGCTGAGTCAGAAGGAGAATCCACTCATTAGCTGAGGTCTGGCTGATCCCATAGTTCCTTCCTTTTTGACCAGACTGCACAGTTCCTGCTGTCTGAAGACTTGAGGGAGCTCCTTGGTGTAGCAGAGGAAAGGGGTGCTCGCCCTGTCACCCTAACCCACAGCTCAGGCCCCTCCCCAGCTGCGCCTCCCTGCGCTCCAAGAGCCACTCCTTTGTCAGTCTCGCTAGTCCCAGAATGAGCCGTAGACTTTTCTGCCTTTGTACCGTGTATGTATTTTTATTCTGTTTAAAATACCTCCTCAAAAGGATATATCCCTCTTCAGGATATTCTTAGGTCTCTGCCGTGTCTCTGGTGGTCCCTAGAGTTGGTCTCAGGTGGTTCCAGCTCTCTCTTCCGGACACATGGCAGAACTGCAGTTCCCCACCCTGGCGAACTCGGCTGGGGCCACGCGACTGGTTCTGGCCCACGCGTCAGGAGCAGAAGTAGCTTGTGTCCCCAGGGTGGGAGGTTCACCTCCTTCTAGGTGACCCTCCAGAGCCTCACCGCATCCCTCTGACAAGGGACATGGCCACATTTCAGATGGTGGCTGCGTGGTCGGTCACCTTGGTCTCTGCTGACTAGTGATGTCCCCGGCCCTGAGTGAGTTGTTCCCATCTCTGGTTTTTTACCACCCTCCATAACCCTGAGGTCACAGCCCCTCATTTTAGCGTGTGGGTGGCCATGGATACCTTCGCGTTCTTCCACAGGCTGTGACCCTCTGCCTCCCGAGCCCAGCCCCTGGCTGCGTGCTTCGGCATAGACGGTGGTCAGGAAGAACTTCATGGAACAAACGTGGTCGGTGGCGATGTGAAGCCAAAGGACCTTTGACGTGAAGCGGGTTTGAAGGTTCAGGGACGGTCCGGTCTAAATAAGAATTTATGACTGGGAACAGGACGTGGGGAGTCCGTCAGCATGTGTTCCTTTTTAATTTTCATTTTGAAACTGAATATTTTACTTATTCTAGATGTTTTTTGAGAAAAAAAGAATTAGCTGGAGATTTTATACTTATATCATTTAAGGCATTTTTTTCTGCAAACCTTTAACTAGGAGTCAGCTCAGTTGCATTCTGCTCCTTATTAAGTCAGGAGCTGGAATTGCAGCTTGCAAGCAAAGGCACCTGTCGCCACCTAGTGACAGTGTTTCTTAATTGCAGATTCTTTTAATGGACCAAGGTTAAACGTGCAAACAAAACATGTAACATCATTTAAGATTTACCGGTGAAATGCCTACAGCCTCTTAATACATTCTGCTGTCATTATTTATTATTATGTCTTTACTGGGCTGTACGACCTACCTAGGTGTTCTGGAATGAGAAGGGGCATACACCAAATTCCTTTTGGGAGAGACATTTCTCTTTGTAAACAAATCCATCAGAAGGGAACCTTTTGTCGTGCTGGGTTGATGTCAGGGCTGCAGCATGCAAGCTTTGCAGCCACCTTGAGGGGATCTGTGACTCGTGTGGCCTGGACAAGGGGCCACCCTCTCTTTTGCCCACAGAGTTGATGTACTAGGAAGGTATAAGTTTTTATATTTAAAGATAACCCAGAAGTTGACTTCTGTATTCTTCTCACTTTGATTTTTAAATCAGTAGCAATTTCTAATGATTAAAATCTACCACAACCTCAAGAACTAGCCATATCCTGAGATAATAGGCGTGCAACCCAGATACAGCTTATATTTATAGGTCTGATCGCCAGCCTTGCCATTCCATGACAGTAATTAATGCTGTGCCATTCAAAATTGTGTTGGCTTTTAGAGACTCATGGACATGGACGGTAGACTAGTGGTTACCAGAGGGTAGACGGGGGAAGGGGAGGGAGATCGGTAAAAAAAGGGGTCAAATATATGGTGACAGAAAGAAATCTAACTATGGGCGGTAAACACACAATGCAGTGATATATGACTTACTGTTGAATTGTGCACTTGGAACTTACTGGATTTCGTTAACCAATGTCACCATAATAATAATAAAAAAAATTGTTGGTTTTTTCATGGTCCAGAATGTGATGACATGAATCAGGCAGGCTTTCGGCCTGGGTGACCTGTTTCTAGACTTATGACTGGTAGTCTCTTTATTTGTGATTTTTTTGGGATGATTACAGAAACATCAATCACTTATTACTATAAATATTTTATAACGCCAATTGAATGTGATGAAATATTAAACATACCATTTATTAAATATTTAAAAAGTTCAGTCTTTGGAACTGGCCAACATCTCTTCATTCTGTTGCCAGCTTAAAGGAGCAATTTAGAAAATTTTAATTATAAAATTAGAATACCGAGAAAAAAAAATAAAAGAATTAAGAATAATGTCATAAAATTATTTTTTTGCTTTGAACCATTAGTCATTAACTGCAGGCCTTTCCTTAGTGTAGCAGAAATAACGTATTTTGTGCTACTACCTTGTTATATTTTCTGCAATTTTAGATTTTCTGCAGTTTGCCTAGTATTTTTACCTTCCTACTGAGTTAAAGTCATTCATTTAAAGTCTAAGGAGTTTTATGGACTCATACATTGGGATAATCTTCAGCTTTATTTGCTACACTTATAATTTTATTAATAAAACCCTAAATATGAAAACAAATTGGAATTGGCTATTGCTGTTAATGGTGCACTGTTAATAGTAACGTGAATTAACAGTTTCTGTGTTTTAAAATGAGAGAGTAGCGACAAACAGTGGCGGTCTGGGAGAGCTTTCTGGGAAACAGCCTGCTGATCTGCATCTGTACCTCCAGGCCGAGTTCCAGCCTGCGTCACTGCATGGTCTGACAGGTCTGGAGGCGATGGGGGTTTCAGCAAGTGGTGAAAGGTTCAGCCTCAGCGCAGCGTGAGCTTATGTTCTGTGTTCAGTGGACACCTCCCAGCCCGAGGGCCACAGCGCGGGACCCTCCACCAGTTAACTGACGCCGTGCCGGGGGCCGTACCCTTCTGAATTCTTTACCAAGTCTCTTGTCCCAGGAGCAGCTTTTGTGAGGGGAGAAGATGTTTTCAAAAGGCCCTTAAATTTGGGGTCTTTATGATCTGGGTTTGGTTTCACAGTAGGTCCTTTCTGGACAGATACCCCAGGATCTCACCTCCACCTACCAGAAACAAAACGAGAAACACCTTCCTAGTGTCTACAACACCAAATCATACCCATTTTTTGATTCTTAGCACCGAAACTCACGTCTTTATGAGAGAACTTACAAACCAGGACTCTGGTTTTACTTGTATTGTACGTGAGGTTCCTTGCACACCCATTCATGGGCCAAATAGCTCCTGGGTGATGAAGCGCTAGTTAGCAGAGAACGAAAGGTCACAACCTCCCTGAATCTGCGTTTTTGTACCTGTCTGAGTAGAGGAGAAGTCACAACAGCACCTTGTGGCATGTCCTGCGTGTCTGACACTGTCAGCGTGTTACGTGTGGCCAGTTTGATCACACAGCAACCCACGAGGCGGGTGCTATCGCTGTCCTCAGTTTACAGGAGAGGA
>NW_011888867.1:5506740-5512712 GCF_000151845.1 Pteropus vampyrus
TTCTAGACTTATGACTGGTAGTCTCTTTATTTGTGATTTTTTTGGGATGATTACAGAAACATCAATCACTTATTACTATAAATATTTTATAACGCCAATTGAATGTGATGAAATATTAAACATACCATTTATTAAATATTTAAAAAGTTCAGTCTTTGGAACTGGCCAACATCTCTTCATTCTGTTGCCAGCTTAAAGGAGCAATTTAGAAAATTTTAATTATAAAATTAGAATACCGAGAAAAAAAAATAAAAGAATTAAGAATAATGTCATAAAATTATTTTTTTGCTTTGAACCATTAGTCATTAACTGCAGGCCTTTCCTTAGTGTAGCAGAAATAACGTATTTTGTGCTACTACCTTGTTATATTTTCTGCAATTTTAGATTTTCTGCAGTTTGCCTAGTATTTTTACCTTCCTACTGAGTTAAAGTCATTCATTTAAAGTCTAAGGAGTTTTATGGACTCATACATTGGGATAATCTTCAGCTTTATTTGCTACACTTATAATTTTATTAATAAAACCCTAAATATGAAAACAAATTGGAATTGGCTATTGCTGTTAATGGTGCACTGTTAATAGTAACGTGAATTAACAGTTTCTGTGTTTTAAAATGAGAGAGTAGCGACAAACAGTGGCGGTCTGGGAGAGCTTTCTGGGAAACAGCCTGCTGATCTGCATCTGTACCTCCAGGCCGAGTTCCAGCCTGCGTCACTGCATGGTCTGACAGGTCTGGAGGCGATGGGGGTTTCAGCAAGTGGTGAAAGGTTCAGCCTCAGCGCAGCGTGAGCTTATGTTCTGTGTTCAGTGGACACCTCCCAGCCCGAGGGCCACAGCGCGGGACCCTCCACCAGTTAACTGACGCCGTGCCGGGGGCCGTACCCTTCTGAATTCTTTACCAAGTCTCTTGTCCCAGGAGCAGCTTTTGTGAGGGGAGAAGATGTTTTCAAAAGGCCCTTAAATTTGGGGTCTTTATGATCTGGGTTTGGTTTCACAGTAGGTCCTTTCTGGACAGATACCCCAGGATCTCACCTCCACCTACCAGAAACAAAACGAGAAACACCTTCCTAGTGTCTACAACACCAAATCATACCTATTTTTTGATTCTTAGCACCGAAACTCACGTCTTTATGAGAGAACTTACAAACCAGGACTCTGGTTTTACTTGTATTGTACGTGAGGTTCCTTGCACACCCATTCATGGGCCAAATAGCTCCTGGGTGATGAAGCGCTAGTTAGCAGAGAACGAAAGGTCACAACCTCCCTGAATCTGCGTTTTTGTACCTGTCTGAGTAGAGGAGAAGTCACAACAGCACCTTGTGGCATGTCCTGCGTGTCTGACACTGTCAGCGTGTTACGTGTGGCCAGTTTGATCACACAGCAACCCACGAGGCGGGTGCTATCGCTGTCCTCAGTTTACAGGAGAGGAAACTGACGCCCATGGAAGAAGCCAGGCCACCTGCCCCCCGGTCCCAGGCTGGCACCGCTGCCTCTCCGTGCCCGTGGTGGTGATGAGTAGCAGAAGGGAAAAACGGAAGTGGGCGGGGGCAGAGCCGCCAGCGCCATCGTAGTCGGAGGCGGGAACGTTTGAACAGTGACCCTGAGACACTGTCGGGGGACCCAGGAGGTCAGAGCTGTTGGAGTGTTAAGGCGTTGCTTGCCTTCCCCTTGCACAGGGGAGATTCCTGGAGGCTGCGTGCCGTGTGATGACGCGGCGTCCGGCTGCAGCAGAGACAAGAACCCAGCCGCCTCCCCCTAAGCCAGGCGCCGAAAAGATTGGCAAACATGTAAAACTTGGCCACTCTTCTTAGAATTGAGTTGTGTTCATAAACAATGTTATGTTAACTTCTAATGGGTTTTCATTTCCAGTACGGTAAATACGGGTGGGAGAGTGGGTAGGTAGATGGGTCCCACGTAGACAGATGCTGCTGGGTCCTCGAGGACTCTTGGTGTAAACCATTCTGAGAGTGGAGATTTGAGAACCACGGTTTCGGAGGAGATCGTCTGGCTGCTGTGCGAAGCGTTGGTACAGGAGGCGGGAACGAGGCCGCACGGCTCTGGTATCTAAGAAATAGTCCAGACGCGCAGCAGAGATGATGAGAAATGGCCGTGTCTGTGTGTGGACTTTAACAGAATAGTGGCAAAGTGTGTATAACAACAGTTCCCGGCCTGACCGTTTTCGAGAGTAGTTCAGCGGCGTTAACACATCCACTTGCAGAGTTGTGTTCTGCATCCGTCCTCTTCATCTTGCAAAACCGACACTACCCAGCAAACATCGAGTCCCGTGAGTCTGGGCTTGCTCTGAAAGCGAGGGCAAAGGGCTCGCTGCTGTTGGGACGTGGCGTTAATCAGAGAGCTGGTGGCTTTGCGTCCCTGCCGCCTGGGCCTGGCATGCCCGTGAGTGTGTCGCTCGCCCTGTGCACTGTGCTGGAGCGCAGGGGAGGCCCACGATGGCTCCGTGTCACGGTCTCCTGTCATCTCCTACCGGTCATCGTAACAGCAAAACGAGCGTCGTCTCGTCATGGTGACGTGATGTTAGAGATGGTTAAACGGTTAACTGTGGTTTCAGGTACTTCTGGATTGACTTGCACTTATGGGAAGGAATCCGGGTAGTTCGTTCAACAAATAGGTATCACCCACCTGGCAATAAAGTTCCACACCATCCCTTTTAATCAAATCAGCTTAACCGAGGGGTCCTGTGGTTAATGCACGTCCTGAGCTAAACATGAGCTGGTGGCGCGTTTAAGGCGAAAGTAGAGGGAATGGAAATGTTCCAGCTGAGCGGGGGAGCCCAGAACATGCCAGTGCAGGTGGGAGCTCAGGGAGGATGTGGGGGCCGAAGTGGGACAAAGTCTTGGCATAGACATCCCCACCCCCGCCCTGGGAGCCAGGCCAAGCAAAGCAGAGTGGGAGGAACTGAAAATTGATTGTGTCAGGTAAGCACCTGCCAGACAACACAGTTCTCACCTTAAAAATGGAAGCAGCAGTTATAGTCCAGTCTGGAAGGAAAAACATCAACCTTCCAGTTCGGGGAGCCGGCCCCGTGGGGGGTGCCCCTGGCTTACAAACCAGGAAGTTGAGATTAAGAGGTCAGTTACGTGCTCAAGGTCACAGAGTGAGTTGACAGGGGAGCTGGACTCTGACGCCAAGTCGGCCTGACTCCAGAGGAGATGATTCTGTGTTATTGGTGAATTTTAATTTTAATACCTTATGTTTGTTATTTTGTATTTTATAAGTCTCTTTTGTATCTTTGTTTTACATTTTTATTCGTAATGCTAATTTTAAATAATAATATTGTATTATCTTAAATATTTCTCTTTGTAACTTTTCTGTGATCTGAAAACAGTTTGAGTTTGTCTCTAGCCATCAGTTTTTTTTCTTTTAATTTCTAGAGCAATTTCTTAGTTCTGGTTGCTTCCTGAATTCAGATCACTTCTATATCACTTACTCTAGAATTTAGAATTTCATCCCATTTAGGTCTGGAGGCCAAACTTTGCAAAAAAAAAAAAAAAATACAAGTGTTGCCTTCCAGACTAATGGGAGTTTTATTATTTTAATAATAGATGTCTGTCTGCAGAAGCAGTTGAGCTTAAGATAATCACTCTCATCCAGTCTGTTTCCTTTCTTTTTTTAAACACAGCCAACAAGCACAAGCCTTGGCTCGAGCCCACCTACCATGGCATAGTGACAGAGAACGATGACGCCGTGCTTCTCGACCCCCCGCTGATCGCGCTGGACAAAGACGCGCCTCTGCGTTTCGCAGGTACGGCGTGCCTTTCACCCGCTCCCGACGCGCGGGGACCCGTGGGGAAGCGTGTTCGCCGGTCCCGGTTTGCTCGTCTCTCCCTTTCTGAGAGCGTCTCGTGGCAGGGCTGTCTGTGCCTCCCGCGCACCACGCTTTCCCTTCGCATTTTAATCGTCGGGGTGCCCGACAGAAAGCCGGTACTTGTGCTTGAAAAGCAGAACGTTTAATCGCATCATTACCTCCCTTGTCTTGATGTGATCAGATAGATAACGCGCAGGCCAGCGCATCTCAAACTGAGTGAGTACACAGCGTGCCCGAGGCTCGTGTTAAAATGCGTGTTTGGGTGCAGAGGGCCTGGGGGGACCCGAGACTCTGCCCTTCTGACCTGCTCCCGGTGCTGCAGGTGCTGCCAGCCACGAGAGGCAAGGATCTGAGCAACCAGAGCTCGAGGTTTTCCTTGCACGACCTCGGTGTCAGCTACCTGGAAAGACTCCACTTGAAAACGTCGAGTAATCTCTGTAGAGAGATCCTTTGGCTCAGACGTAACTGTCAGTAAATGTTTAAAGTTGAGGAATTTCATAAGACGTGATCTGACTGCAGGGACAGATCCGGGGTCACTTGGGACACGCGCCGCTTCACTAACACTTGGTAGCGCTTTGCACGCGGGGGCTGTGCCGGGCCTTGCTTCCTGGCGGGTCCGAAGTGCCTCCTGGTCACTGGTGGAGAAGGTGCCGCTGCAGCCTGCCTTCACTCCGGAGCCAAATCGACGTCGTGGATTTAATTTTTAAAGAGCAGTTGTCGCGTGATATTTTTCCAGGAGAAGATTTCTCCTATCGATGTGTGGCGTTTGCCTCGGGGCAAATGAGAAAAATTCAGTTAACGCGCCCCATCTTCTCTCACATTAACTTGACTGTGTAAATCGAGGGGAATGAACGTGTTTCTGAAAAACTATTTAAAAAATAAATTTGTTCTTCTTCTTCGAGAGCCACGCCCTGTTTTCAGGAAGGTCACCCGAGGACCAGCTGGTGCTGAGTCCATGGTGGAGACGGGCTTTTCCAGTTAGAGAGGACCCCAGTTAGGCGGCCGTCTGAGCTGCACACGCGCACTCCGTGTGTCTAGTAGCTCGGGTGGCTTTCTTGCTTGTCCCTCTCCCGTTTAAAATCGTTTCTGGCATTGCCTGTTGGTTTCCTCTGTAACCAAGTAGATTCGTGAGTGTTACACGTATGTACACACACTTGCCATGCGTACTGTATTCAGTGATCCTACGCGGTTCCCCTTTACGAGCTTGACATTCAGTGCCGTGCAAGTAACTTTAATAGGAATATCTAGCGTGTGTTTTTGAGTGGACTTAAATATTTATGACGTTTCATGCATTTTAAGTGATTACAGTCAGAAGTTCTGTATTTACTCCCTCAAGCCTCTCTTCCTCTCTGAAGTGTCAGCCATGTAGGGCCCTGTGGTTTGTACCGCGACCAGGGCCTGGGGCTAGTGACGCTCCCTAAATACTGCAGAAGGAACAAATGAGCCCGCACAGCCCGTAAGTGGCAGAGCCGCCTCCCTGCCCGGTGGTCTGACTCCAGCCTGGATTCATAGGCTCACCGTGACCTTGTCTTTAGAACGTTGCAAACATTCTGGCTCGTGGTCTTACCCATCACGGGAATGCGTGTGAGTTACCACCAGAGAGGACTTGTCAAAGGTCTGAAATAAGAACACGTGTGATGCCGGGCGCTCGGTCACCGAAGTGCATTGCAAATTGTCGCTCATCAGACCTTCGTGTCGAACCAGGGTCTGGCTCAGATTTGTTTTTCGGAGGGGATGAAACTAAGAATCAAGTCTTGGTATTTGTCAGGTACTTTAGAAAGCTAAAATGACTCAATTCCTTGTTCAGCCCCTTTTCCTTAATCTGCTAAAAGTCGGAGGAGAGATGGGTAAGAAAACGTGTCGTCCACGTTGTGTATTTGATGGGAAGTCGAAAGCCAACAACCACCAACACAGGCCACGCTGTCGCTGTTTTGACCAGTTTCTCTTCGTCACTTCCTGTATCAGAAGCGCGGGCACCCCGCCCCTCCGTCCTCCGTGTCCTCGTCTTCCTAGTGGGTGGTTCTGCCAATGTTCTTTCCCTGCTCTTCCAGACTGAGCATTTACAGATGCTTGACAAGACTAAACAGTCACTCCGTAAACAGAGTCCGAAAGAAACTTCAGGGCAAGAATGAGGAATTTATTCTTGT
>NW_011888867.1:5513945-5515733 GCF_000151845.1 Pteropus vampyrus
CGAGCTTGGACCAGTCACCAAAAACAAGCGCCAGCCTGGACACCCAGCTGGTGAGCGTGGGCGCCCGGGCTGAGGAGGGAGAGGTGGGTTAGCAGGGACCGTGTAGGGGTGCTCGCTGTTAATGACCCTAATCTCTCTCCCACTGGGTCCAGATCGCTGGGTCTACAGCCAAAAGCATTAAAGACCTAAGTGAGGCTGACCAGATGCTCTCTTCTTGGAATGTGGCTGTTGAGCAGAGGGAAGAAGGCGCTAGAACCAGTTGAGGCTGCGTTCCATCTGTCCAGGCCCGTTTGCTCTGGGCCTGTCGTGGCCCCTGTTTCTGGTCTCTCGAGCTGTCTTGCTTTGCTTTCCAAGCCCGTTTCTTTGGCCTGCAGTCAATTCCGTGAGTTCCCGATGGCTCTTCAGTGAAGCCCGTTTGCCTGAGTTAGCTGGAATGGATTTCTGTTTGTGTCCAGAGAGCCTAACTCTTCGAGCCAGAGCTGATGACCTCCATTAGGATTGCAGTATAAGGGCGGGACAGCCTGGGAGTGGGGGAGGCTGCAGCGTGGGCTTTAGGGATGCGCCCCTCTGGGGGGAGCGCAGCACAGATGGAGGCCATGCTCAGATCTGATGAAAGACTGAGAATGTGGGGGCTGCCCAAGGCCGAGGCTGCCCAGGCCGCCGAGGAAGGGCGCCGAGCACCAGGCGCTGCCCGCAAGCCCCCGCGGCACTGTGGGTATCGGGGAGTCAGATCCGTCCTGCACGTTGTGTTCGTCCATGGTTACATTTTTATGTTTTGCTTTAAAAAAATTCTTTAGTGTAAAGTTCTTTCTGACTGTTTTAGATGACCGTAGGGGAGGGAAGGGGGAGAGAGCTAGGGAAAGGTTTGGTCCGTCTGGGGCTAGCACGACCAGAGAGCTCATCCGGGGCCCTGGCGGGGCGTTCCCAGTGAGCCGAGACGGTTTTCGGTGCGCCGCCCAGCAGAGCGGCGGCACACGGTCGGCTGGAAGAGAAGGGGCCAGGCAGAAAGGAAGTGGAACAGGGCAGGTGTGTGTTGAGAGGTCTGTCCTCGCAAAGGTAGAGAGAAGGTGAGTCTAGGACAGAGGACTGACCGTGCAAAGCGCAAGAGAGGCATCGTTACGTGTCACTGTGATGTCACTCCGTGTAATGCGTGTAACTTCTCTGTGACGATGTGCGTGTGATTGTCCTGTGTGCGTGACCAATAGGACTGCACGTGCCAGGATGAGGGAGAGGGAAGAAGGATGGGTCCGAGACGACTTTGAAGCTTAGAAAATCAGCTCCCAGGATTGGGGCGTTGCTGGCAGAAGCTGGTGCCGGGTTTGGGGAGGAAGCTCATAAACTGAGTGTGGTTCGAGAGCCAGAAAGATGCTCACCGTGAGCGCATCTAAGGAGTTGTCAGTTTTGTTGGCCGTGTAACGTTATTGTAGTTCTGTTAAAGAAAATCTTTATCTGCTAGAGATCTAGTGGATTTCGTATGGACGAAACAGTTCAGTGTCTGGCTTTAAAATACTCCGGAGCCAAGAAGGTTGCAGGGATAAGTGGGGAGACAGCGGAGCACATCACCTCTCTCCCGAGTCTGTCTCTTTCCCCGTGTCCTCGTTCCCTTAGTGGCGCCATCAGCCGGAAACCAGGCAGTTACTCCCCACTCTTTAACTCCCCCTGTGCAGTCACTGACGAAGTCCCATCCTCCTAAAAATTCCTTGGTCCTTCCTGCCCAAGCTGCCTGAGTTTAGCCCCCAGCAGGTCTCACCACGTCTGCCCGCCCCTCGCCTCACTGTGCTTGGATCC
>NW_011888867.1:5515783-5520626 GCF_000151845.1 Pteropus vampyrus
GTTCAGTGTCTGGCTTTAAAATACTCCGGAGCCAAGAAGGTTGCAGGGATAAGTGGGGAGACAGCGGAGCACATCACCTCTCTCCCGAGTCTGTCTCTTTCCCCGTGTCCTCGTTCCCTTAGTGGCGCCATCAGCCGGAAACCAGGCAGTTACTCCCCACTCTTTAACTCCCCCTGTGCAGTCACTGACGAAGTCCCATCCTCCTAAAAATTCCTTGGTCCTTCCTGCCCAAGCTGCCTGAGTTTAGCCCCCAGCAGGTCTCACCACGTCTGCCCGCCCCTCGCCTCACTGTGCTTGGATCCATCCTCACGGAAATGTGGTCCTAGATGGACTGAACAGGACCAGTGAAGAGGGTGTGCCACTGGTCTGTAGGTGATGGCTCGGCAGTGACGCGTACGGCGGGTCACTCAGCTGGTCTGGGAACCCAGGTCTGCCAGAGCGCGGCTCCCTGGAAGGCAGGTCGTCACCTGGCAAGATGGCTGTTAAGTCATTCTAGGAAAAAGGACTCGGCCTGCCTAACACTTTACTAAGTACCTGTGGATTTGGGGCAGCAGAATCTGCGGGCACTGCCCATTCAGGCTGCCAGCGTCAGAGCAATCGGTTGAGGACACGTGGACAAGACATAGCACGCATTTTCGCTTCTCATTATCAGTGGATCCAGGCTTTTAGAGAACGGCCTGGAAATACATAATGAGTTTCACAATAACTTGTATTTGATCATTGTACCTCCCTGAGACACTGTTCCTTCCAAAGTTGTGATACAGACACATGTTCAGGGCTCCAGTGAAATTCCCTCCAGACCTTCCTCCTCGTGGGTCCTCGCTCACGGCCCCACAGCACTGGCCTCGCTTGTAGACACGCCCCGATCTGCCCACTTCTCACCACGCACGGGGCTCCCCCGGTTCTGGCCTTCAGCACCTCACGCCCGGAGTACCCCAGTGACCATCTCTGAACGCTCACAGGCTTGTTTTCATCACAGCAGCAGATGGAGTCTTTCAGAATATAAGACATGTTTTAATTTCTGCTCAGAGACAAGCCGACGTCCTTGTAGCAGCCGGTGTCACCTCAATTCCCCGTCTCCGTCTGAGCTCGTCTGCAGCCTGCCCTTCGTGCGGCTGCTGCAGCAGCACCGGCCTCCTTGTCCGGAGCCAGGCCAGGCCCAGGGCTGCCTCAGGGCCTTTGCGCTCGCTGCCCCGCTTCCGAAATCCTTCCTTCAGCTTCCTCTGGTTTCTGTTCAGAGGTTATCTTGTCAACGAAGCCTTCCCTAGCACCTGACTTATAAAATCGAACCACTTCAGCGCCTTCCCACACTCCTGGTCTCCCTCCCCCTCCTCCCGGCATGAAATCTCAAAGGAGAGAGAGGTTTGGGGAGTATAATCTATTGGCAAACAGTTCTGTTCCTCCCAGAAACCATCTCAGGGACATTGCTCGAATGATGAGTGTCTTTGACCCCTTGTTCAACAGAGCGCGGTGGAGGTGGCCTTGCCCAGGTCACACACTTGATCCAGGTCTGAAACCTGCACTTACCTACGTAGTGGCAGTTGTCATGAAGCCACCGTCACTCATGTTTTCTGCAGAACAGTCAACTCTGAGTCAAAAACTGGCAAAGGTTCTCTGAATTAAAGCTAGGCAGCTTGACTTATTTTAAAATGTGTTGTGCAGGACTAATATACACCCCAAAAGTGTAAATATAACAGTGAATTAGCACCTTCTGGAAGACAGTTTGACATACCTGGACCCGGCGATTCTGCTCAGAGGTGTGTCTCCAGAGCAGTAATCGGCAGACTTTTTCTGTAAAGGGCTAAATGGTAAATACTTCAGGTGTGGTGGCTGTAGTGACCCAGCTTTGCCAGTGGAGTGGGCGAGCGGCCATCAACAGTGCACCAGCGAGTGGGAGTGTCTGTGTCCCAGTAAAACTTTGCTTATGGACCCTGAAACCTGAACTTCATACAATTTTCTCATCCCACCATATAACATTTTTTGGCCTTTTTCTACCCACACTTTGATGCATTTTATAAAATATTTGGTATCTATAGCTGTTTATAATATATTTCAAAAGATAACCGTTTTTAGCGTGCCGGTTGTTCAGAAACACACGCGGTGGATTTGGCCTGCGGGCTGTGGCGGCCCCCGGGGACCCTCGGGCGGGCTGTCCAGGAGTGCTGCTGTGACGACGGGGCGGGCGGGCTCCCACGTTCTCCAGTCCGTACTCACTGGGCGCATGTGGCCGCCGAGCACTCGAAATGCGGCCCGTGCGACGGAGGAACCGAATTTTTCATGTTATTTAATTTTAATATTAATTTTAATGATTTAATTTTAAGCCACCCCGTGTGGCTGGCGGCTGCCTCGTTGGCCGGCACAGATCTAAAGAGACACTGTTTGTGCAGCAGGAAGCACATACAGAAACATCCATTAACAGCATTGTTCACAAGCAGCAAAAAAATGACATCACGGTGCATTCACACAATGGAAAATGATTATAGAAATGGTGAACATTTGCTGAGTGCTGTCTTTATGCCACGCGGTGACACTATACCTGTGTCAACTCACTGGGTCCCCACTGTACGTCACAGGGAAAATGATTGCACCATAGCTGCCTGAGCCATCAGGGTGAGATGATCACCAGGCTGACATCACAAGGCTGAGCTTTCACAAGACACAAGAATTCTATACTGTACGATGCCATTTTTCAAACCTCAGAAGCAAAACAAAACAACACTATTTGGGGATATAGAAATATACGGTAAAACCACTGTGAAAAAAAACAAGCAAGAGAATTCAGGCTGTGGTACATTTGGGGGACATAAGGTGCCCTCAGCTCGGCCACACTGATCTTCAGTTTCCTACTCTTGTCCTGGTCCTGGGGCCAGCTGAGCAGCACGACGTCAGCTTACAGATGGTCATTCGAGCCTCACCACAATATTGAATCTCGTTTCGGTTCACATTTAAGCAGATGTTCCATTCGAAAAGGTGTTTACATTTGTGGCCTTGGTTAAGTTAGAGCCAAGCTTAGGTTAGAAATCACCGTTATTTACTCGGTTCAAGAACAGAGGGTTAAAATAAGACCTGTTGCTCCAGCCATTTGTTTCATTAAATCTAACGATGAGCTGAATGTTACCAGAACCTAAGCACAAGAATTTAGCATGAAAACAAAAATCTGAAAACTGTAAAAGGACAGATAGTATGCCATCGTCATCTAATGTTCGTTAAAAGTTCTGACACCTGAGGGTAATATGAAACTTTACAGTGCTATTTCATCCGTAGGTTAGTGTAATTTCAAAATTATGCAGTAGTTTGTGGTAAGTAGGACTGAGACATTTTGTTACCGAAGGTCCAGTTTTGTTATAGCAATTCTAACACATGGCTACTGAGCTAATTGTTAAATTATGTCAAGCTTTTCTATGTCATATTTGCATCTTTGACTTTTTTTCCTGATTGTTCCATCTTCCTTCTTTCTTGTATTACTGACATGGGTTTATCTTTTCTCCCTTTAGAGAGTTTTGAGGTGACAGTCACCAAAGAAGGTGATAAAGGGTTCTTTCTCTCCCTCTTACGAATATTAACCCACTAACTTTGTTTATAAAATTGGGAATCAGCCCTTAAACAGAAGAAGCTGTCATGCTATTTTACCCCAATTTATTCTCCTCTTATTTGTTTTGAAATATATTGATAGAAATTGTTTGTAACCAAACCCTTGGTTAGAAATATCTGGAAATCAGACATCCATTTGAACTATGTGGATAATACTGTACGTTTTCTCTTAACCGAACTTAAGAGAGTCACTTCCTGACCATTTTCTATCGGTCATAATTTTGGAAGAGTTCGATCTTATTTTTATGTGAAATACATTTTGTGAAGTTTGATGTATCCATTGAAACGTTTACCTTTGTTCTCCCATGGGCAAGCACAGAAACCTAGATTTGAACTCCCGGTTAAGCTCGTCAGCCAACTTGGACGTTGAGTCCCCAGGCAGGCTTCCTTTTCCCGTCCGATAGGGCGGATACGGAACAAACGGGGACTGGCCTGCCAGGTCCCCCCCGCGACACACACAGTGCTTAACCGCGATGCTGGCCGTTGAAATGGATGCCTGAAACGTTGGTATTTCTACCTTTCTTGTTCGGTAGTTTGTTTTGATTCCCTAATTTTAGCCAGGCTCATTGCACAGGAAGACTTATCTCTTCTGATTTTTTTTTTTTTTTTTTGACAGACTTTCTGTAATTACGGTGCTGAACCTATATCTCACGCTTCTTCCTCTCTCAACACTTAACTGTGCGTTTTAGCCTTCTGTCTGGTCCAAATCAAAATAGCCGCCCAGCTGTCCCCAGTCGCTGGGGCAGTTTCTCGGTGTTATTGGGCCTGTGCTGTGGGCTAATGAGACCACTTTGACCCTGGAGCTGTCCTAAGTACTCCTGTGAAATGCCTGTCTATATTTTCTCTCTCTTTTGTATTCCTGCATGAGTGGATGCAAAGTTTAAAAAGTTGCTTGGGAAGCCAGACATGCTTCTTTCTACTAAAGCCCCAGAACTCACCCTGTTCACGCACAGCCCCCTGCTTTGTCCACAGACCCTCTAAACCCCTGGCTGCCGAATTGTTGCCGTTTATTTTCTTTGGGGGAGGAGGGGACTGCGCACGTGGTGCGTGTGGCAGGGATTCTAACCTGTGCTGCTTTGACTCCCCAGGTGAGATTTGCGGATTTAAAATTCATGGGCAGAACGTCCCCTTCGACGCGGTGGTGGTGGATAAGTCCACTGGCGAGGGAATAATCCGCTCTAAAGAGAAGCTGGACTGTGAACTGCAGAAAGACTACACATTCACCATCCAGGCCTACGACTGCGGGAAGGGG
>NW_011888867.1:5521856-5527072 GCF_000151845.1 Pteropus vampyrus
ACACTATTTTCCTTGAAAAAGATCTAATTTCAATCTTGACTGATTCAGAAACATACCCAGACTAATAACCCTTGAACCCAGAGTTTCCCCTCTCTGTGGCCTGGCCTGACGTTGCCTTCATTTTCTCACCCCCAGTGGGGCGGGTGGAACGTGGCAGCACGGGGTCCCCAGGACAGGCAAGACGGAGGTCGTGTCGCAGCCCTTCAGTAGTTGAATAAACAATGTCCCAACCATGGGTTACTAACCATCTCTGTTCCTTAGGAGCAGGACAAAACCTGTTTTAATGTTTATAGTTTCCCGTCTTCTATTTCTTACCGCTTCTTCCTTTGGCTTGAGAGTTTTTCTGAATTTTGCAGCAAAATATTTTTAACTCTGTGAGTAGAGAGCTAACAGATTGTCTGATCGAGTTTACGTCCCTTCCGCGTGCCCCATCCCATATTGTCAAGAGGCTTCCAAGTCTCCGTCGCTGCCTTCCTGCCAGCTACTTTATTCCTAGGACTCGGAAGAATCCATCAAAATTCCTGTTTTAACTTTCTGTTGTCTCCACACTAAATTAAAAACAATAGTTTAATTTTTTTATCTTCAACATAAAATTTAATAATACAAAATAATCAGTAAAAGGAAATTTAAAGATAGAGCAGAATATTTTGGGGGTAACAAGACAAAGCACACAGCTTTTTTTCCTTCCTCCAGAGCGACCGTGCACATCCAGGTGAGCGACGTGAACGAGTACGCGCCTGTGTTCAAGGAGAAGTCCTACAAAGCGACGGTGGTCGAGGGGAAGCAGTACGAAAGCATTGTGAGGGTGGAAGCCGTGGATGCAGACTGCTCCCCTCAATTCAGCCAGATCTGCAGCTATGAGATCGTCACTCCAGACGCGCCCTTCACGGTTGACAAAGACGGTGAGAATGCAAGAGCGAGCTCTCCTCGCCGAGGAGGACAGTCCGGGCAGAGTGTCCCTTCTAAGCCAGTCGGTTTCAAACCCAGACTTTGCACTAAAGTGAACCACAGGTTGGAGACGGTCTTGGTCCTAGTCCGTTGGAGTTGCTGTGACGGAATGCCAGGGGCCGGGTGGCTGAAACAGCAGGGAAGTCCAAGATCGAGGTGTTGGCCGTTCGGAGTCCCGTGAGGGGCTGCTTCCTGCCTTGTAGACGACACCTTCTCACTGTGGCCTCAGGTGCTGGGACGGACAGAGCACTGAGGTCTCTTCTTCTTGTAAAGACACCAGTTTCATCACGGTGTCTCCACTCTCATGACCTCGTCTACCCCTGAGTCCCTCCCCAAGGCCCCGCCTCTTAATATCATCACATTGAGGGCTAGGACCTCAGCGTCCGAACTTTGGGGGACAGGAACATTCAGTCCGTAGCAGAGACCTAACATGGTGTGTCTGTTTCCTGTTTTTTCACTCTGTCCCTGAAACCCTTTTTTCTGTCCTCTGAAAGTCTTGTGTTCTCTTGTGGGACGTTTCTCGTTTTCCTTTCCCATCAAAATCTAATAAAAATCCCCCGCTTAACATATTTTTATTTTTTCTCTCCTCTGCTTCCAGTCAGCACGCATCTGAATAAGACTGATCTCTGGTTTGCCCATTCTGTTCTCCATCAGATTTCAATCTTCTGCCTCGTCCTAAAGATGAAGGCGACACCCTACTGCCAGACCCCTCTACCGCAGCAGTTAACAGAGTTAACTCAGTCTAGAGCTCAGCTGCTTCATTAGGTTATGGCTTTGGGACGATGACATAGTGTCTCCATTGTCAGCGCCAGCCCAGAATCTTCGGTGCAATTGTGGACATTGCAAACAGTTTGTCCTCATCTCATGTTCAGAGTAGGCTTTTGTTCCGGTGGACAGGGTTAGGAAATCTCTCTCTCTTTTAAAGCGAATCTTTTGCATGAAGTATTTAATGCAGCTTGATCTAGTGTTTAATTGTTTTATCTTTTCATATTCTCTTATATGTGAACTGTTAAATCTGAAAGTAAATATAAAAACAAAAATCCTGTAAGAATAAACGAGTTGAATTGTGCGGGCTCATTCCTTCTGCTCAGTCGTTAGAGATGGTTTTAGTGTGTGCTCAAGCTCAGGAAAGCCAGGGCGAGTGCCAGTTATCTCAAACTTAAGTTTATTGCCCTGTCCAATTTTACAGGGTTGAGGACACATGCATTTTCTGTTTCAGCAGAGGACAGCGGAGGTCCAAACGGGCACGGGTTTGGGGTCTCACTGTCGTGTTTTTCCTCCGGAAGGTTATATCAAGAACACAGAGAAGCTAAACTACGGGAAGGAACACCAGTACAAGCTGACGGTCACAGCCTACGACTGCGGGAAGAAGAGAGCAACAGAAGACGTTTTGGTAAAGATCAGCGTCAAGCCCACTTGCACCCCTGGGTGGCAAGGTGAGCCCCGTTCTCGTGTCTGCTCTTGCACCTGTGCTTAAAGCTTGTACACCGCGGACACCTAAAGCGAGTTCTCCTCCATGTGTGGCCCGATGCAGGATGGAGCAGCAGGGTCGAGTATGAGCCTGGCACAGGAGCCCTGGCCCTCTTCCCAGACATCCGCCTAGAGACGTGCGATGAATCAGTGGCCTCGGTGCAGGTGACGGTGGAGCTGGAGACCAGCCACATAGGGAAAGGCTGTGACCGTGACACCTACTCTGAGAAGTCCCTGCACCGGCTGTGTGGTAAGGGAGCCTGGGGGTCTCCAGTGGAGGTGACAGAGACCTTGGCACATGGGAACACGTGTGTGTGTCGACGTTCATGATTGTTAGCTCAAACAGACTCCCAGCTTTCCGACGTGGCTGTTGCTGCCTTCCTGGCTGCTTTTCGCACTGGCTGGGTGTCAGGGGTACAGAGCCCCCTCAGAGTCTGTTCAGAGTGTTCTGTGTGCGTGCATTTTAAGAACCACTGTTTGAAGAAAGTATTTATCTGACTTACCCTGACAGCCATTAAAATAGGTATTATATGGGCGAGTGAGTTGTAAATGAAGCGAGATGTTTATTTAAGGACTGCAGAAAAAACTATAGGCAACACAACAGCTTTTACCAGCCGATAAGTAGAAGAAGCTACAGATACCCACATCTGATCTGTGGTCCCCACAGACTGGATGCACGGCGGGTGCTGTTCGGCGAGGCCGGAGGCAGCAGGGTTGCCACTCTGACCGAAAGGCTGCTTCCTTGTCTTCACTTCAGTGGAAAATTCTCTAGTTTATCTAAATGGCATAAAGGTGAGGTGTGGATGGCCTCCCGTGGAAAATGCTGAGAAAGAGTGTTTTACTTGGCTGGCGATAAAGTCCCAGGCACCGAAATGGCCTCTTCATAATCAGACAGGTCTTTTGTGTTTCAAGAGCCTCTCAGGGTCAGCTGGGAGCACTTTCTGATGCCTTCCGCCTTTCCGCTAGCCTGACAGCCCTGAGACGTAGGCAGCCAGTTTTCTTACATAACTGGAAATCGTTACATGGCGAATAAGCCCAAGGAAGAAGTGTGGTCTCTGCCGGCTCATCCCGCCGATGAGTCTCCTCAGGTGTTTTATGACTCTGGGTCCAAATGTTCATGATCATGAACCTAAATCTACGTAAGTTAAGAAGTCCGGACTGTTTTCTGTCTTAAGCTGTACAAATAAGTATAAAACTTACTTTCTCATAATGCTGTTTCTTTGTGGTATTAAGTGAACATTTTTCTTAGTTTCAAGGTAGGAAAGAGGTTTACATTTGAGTGCTTACTGTATGCCGGGTGCTCCGCATGTGTCAGGTGGTACTGGCCTTGTTTTCACAGAGGAATTTATTGAGACTCGGGAAGGCTAAGTTGCTCACCCATTTCATTTGGTAAATGGCAGAGGTGGGATTCGGGCCGAGGTCGCATGTGACTTGAAAGGCCAGGTCGTTCCAGCCACGTCATGCCGCTGCTAGGAGTGGAGAAGTCATGGGCCAGGCGACAGAGCTTGCAGACTCTTCTGCAGACAGAATTGTAAGACATTTTGCTTGGCAATATGTAACAAGAGCTATAAGCCTTTTTCACGTTTTTCGGCTTAGTAATTCCATTTCTAGGAATTTATTCTAAGGGGATAATCATGGAGACACGCAGAGGTGCTCATCAGGCAAGGTTTATCATGGAAACAGATTTGGGACGACCGCAGTCCGTCAGGGAGATCAGTTAAACGGATTTTGGCCCATCTGTGCGATGCGGTGCCATGCAGACTTTTTAAATTATGCCGTAGAAGAATGTGAATGGGAATCTGTGTACGTATGAACGTGGGACTCCATTTTTATAATATATATATATGTTGTTCTGTTTTTATAATGTGCATCTATTCATAAAGGACTGGACGTGCTTAAGTGCAGTGTTAATTGTGGATATATTTGGGCGAGATTACAGGTAATGCTTTTTTCGTCCCATCTTTTTTTTAAAAAAAAATTCCATGGTTTTTATTTACGAATTTTCCTTATAATAAGCACCCTTATCTTTGAGAAGAAGTGAACTGGAACTGGCAATTGTACAAGCATAAGACGCGGACAGTCCAGTCAGCGTGATTCCGAGAGGCCGAGCTTTCCGGTTCTTTGTATAATGCACGTTAACCGTGTAGCTCACATTGTGCTGTTCCAGGTGCTGCGTCCGGCACTGCCGAGCTGCTTCCTTCCCCAAGCAGCTCCGCGAACTGGACCGTCGGCCTCCCCACTGACAACGGCCATGACAGCGACCAGGTCTTCGAGTTCAACGGCACTCAGGCAGTCAGGGTCCCAGACGGCCTCGTTTCCGTCAGCCCGAAAGAGCCTTTCACGATCTCTGTGTGGATGAGGCACGGACCATTTGGCAGGAAGAAGGAGACGATTCTGTGCAGTTCGGACAGAACAGGTCAGTGTTGCCGGCAAGGCGTGGCACTTCGGTGTCCACTGGAGTGGCTGCTGGAGGCGGGCACCTCGTTCCTCCCGCAAAGGCCCCCACGGGCTGGTTGGTTTACGTTCACTGTCCCGCATGTAGCAGCGGGGGGTGCTCTGTCTTCGAGGTGACCGCCCAGGTCTTTGGAATGTTTGTTAGTTTTACTCAGTGGATTGGACCACGCTTCTCGGTAAAAACCCAGATGCATTTGTTTCTAAACCTGGTCTTGGCCCAGCTAGAGACTTCATTTAGGCTGATAAAACCGTCTTCAAAATCCATTAAAGAAATAGCTGTTATTTCTCCTTTGGGTCTTAGGCTGGCAGTTTACCAATAGACGTTCTCTTTGCAGACATGAACC
>NW_011888868.1:0-2224 GCF_000151845.1 Pteropus vampyrus
GCAGGTCACCCAGGAGAATGCTCACCTTGTATAGCAGACATCACCAGCTGCTAGAGTCTGGACACGGTGGGAAGGCTTTGGGCATAGACCCATGAAGGGAGAATGTTGGCTAGGCTGGGGCAGTGAGTGGAGGAAGGAACAACTGGAGGCGGCCTTGGGCTTGTGGGGATCCTGATCCAAGGAGGTGGGTGTGGGGACCAGAATGTCCTCCTCACGGAGCTCTTTATCCTCTGGCCACACTGCCCCACCCAGGGGCAGTGCTTCCTTGCTTTCTCTTTTCTCCCTCCTCAGGTTGGCTCTAGCTGGGGCAAGAGGAAGTTGCAGCTAGAACCCACAGGCAGAGGGACGCGGAGAAGTATCGGAGCACCTGCTTCTGGGCTGGGAGCCACCTCCTCTGCCTCCCTCCAGCCCCTGGCCCACCGTTTTCTTTGCTGGCTGTTCTTTCCTCAACGTTCTTCTCATTGACAAAACCAGTATGGGCCAGGCTGACCCAGTTTTCAGCCTCTGAGGTCATGTCCCCGCCTTGTAGAAGGCTGTCCTCCCCAGGTGTACCAGAGTCTGTGCAGCTGTCAGCCCCTCTTCTGACCAGCGATGCTTGTACCAAACTGGTTGCGTGGCATTTTGGGTGGTGCCACCGCTTGTGGGGCTTAGCCCAACACCTCCCCTTAGGGTCGTCCTTCCTCCTCCAGCCCTGTCAGAAGTGACATGTATATGTTGGGCAAGGGCTGGAAATGCAGAGAGCGCCTGGCGCCTGCCCATGTATGAAACCATCATGGAGAGGTCCCTGTGTTACTGTGGCCTGGGTCCCTGCCACTGGACACTGGCATCAGAAAGCTGCCACTTTAATTCCAGGCGCTCTCCCTAGACCCTGGTCCTCTGTCTCCCAGGTCTGGGCAGCGGTCCCCATTACTGACCAGGCCAGGCGCTCCGTCATGCACTGGGGCTTGAGTTGACCCTGCTGTTTTTTTGAAAACTTGGGGCTTTTAGTCCTTGGAGTCCAGGAGGGGGCCTTAGAGAAAGTGCCGGCCCTCTGGCCATTTCTGAGGTCTTCACTGTTACCTCTGTTGGTCTAGCGCCTGCCACCCCTCTTTCTGGCACACGCCTGACCTCCATGTATTGCATCACCGAGGGGCACGCCGTAGGTGAAGGAGGCAGAGGAACTCACCACACAGGAAAGGCCACACCTAGAGGGGCAGGAGGAGCAGCCCCCTGCATTCCCAGGGATGTGGGCCTTTCCATGAGCCTCTGTGGTGCTCCAGTGACAAAGACGGCGCTTGGTGTGTGGTTTGGGGCGGGGATTGAGGTGGACGCTCAGCTGAAGCAGCAATTACTAGAGGAACCTCTGTTGGGTGGGAGAGTCCACCCTGGCCTGGACCGGGTATCTTCACCCAGCTAGAGAGTACGGCCTCCAGAAAAGTTTTGTTTCTCTTCTCCTGAAGGGACAAATTTGCCGAAGGGGCAGATTAGAAAATTAGGCAAAGTAGCAGAGTAAAGCAGGCCCTGATGCCTTTTATCTTCAGCACAGTTGATGGCAGAGAATCAGATAATTAGAAGTATGCACAGTGGCACCCATGTTGCTGTGTCATTCTGGTGCCACATGCTGTTTGAAGCACAGGGAAGCAGTTGTCAACTATACCTGGGACCCTGAACTGAGAGCCAGTAGCCCAAGGTGGTGGCAGTCATGGCCTCTAAGGAGGGGTTTCTGGGTTTGGGTTAGGAAGCTCCATGGGGGTTCCTGGCCCTGGGAGCAGATGGGCCTCAGATTGTCCTTTACACGGGGTACAGAATGTGCCTGAGACTTGCCCCGTGTTCCTCACAGCTATCTCAGCAGCTAAAGGCGGGTGGTTCCTGTTGGTGGGCCTGGTTAGAGATGGAAAAACAGAGGTGCTGTGTTCATAAGAGGCCTGCTGAGGCCATGCAGTTTCAAGGACATCAGCTAGGATTTGAACCTAGGCCTGATAATGCCAGAGGCTTTAGCTCTTTCCCCCACACTGTGGTCTCCAGTTGACTGACCAAGACTGGAGTAGGGGAGAATCACAAGTTGATGGAGAGCATGTTCTCATCTGGGACTGACTCAGCCACTTTCTTCCTACCTCTCCACCCACCCCTCCCTGTTTCTTCTCTTTGTGTCTCTATCCAACAATCCCTCCATCCAAGGAGCATTTATCAAGCACCACTGGGAGCCAGCATTGTTCCAGACTTGGGGATGTGACATTGAATGGGA
>NW_011888868.1:3173-3800 GCF_000151845.1 Pteropus vampyrus
CTGACGGGCTTTTGGGACTGCCTTTACTAAAGGAGCAGAGCATAGACTTGGCGTGTCAGTAATGTGTCTGTGGGGTGGGGCTGTGAAAGGCAAGTTGGGGCCCAAGACTAAAATTGTTTTAAAAGGTTTTGGGGGCAGGTCCTATTGTAGGAGTGAGTTTGGTCAACAAGAGGGCCTTTTATGTTTTCCCAAGCTGCTGGCTGCAAAGCCAGTTTCCTCTGTCCAGAGAAATAATTGCATAGCCCTGTGAGGACATCGCGCTCTAAGAACTTTCCTTCCAGATTCCAAGAAAAACCACATGAGTGACATGGATCCTCAGTGTTTGCTAGACCTTTTGTGCTGGGCAAAAGTCTTCTGGGTTCTTCTGCATTGTCACCTAGACGTGTCTGCTAATCCTTGGGGTTTCAGGGAGGACAGCCCCTGTGCTCTGATGGCACCCGACCCAGATGAGGTACCGGAGGCGACATGTGGCTCTTGGTGCCCAGATTGTGGTGTCAGCCAGGGAGGGCGGAGCCTTTGGCTGAGGGCTGCGGTGCACGTCTCCCACAGTGGATGCCTTCCACAGTACTGCCAAAGGACACGCTGGGGAAAGGGTGCCCCAGGCATGGGACACTGCCCAGAGCACAC
>NW_011888868.1:5652-7201 GCF_000151845.1 Pteropus vampyrus
CAGGCCACGGGCCTGGGGCTCTGTGGGGCAGTCCGATCTGGCTACTTAGAGCTGACTTTCTCTGAGGGACTGAGCCTGGCACCCCTGAGGAGGTATCCATTGCACAGTGTGCTCAGAACTTTTCCAAGTATGAGTAGAGCACGAAGCTAGGTCCTCTGAGCAGGGCGCAGAGCACAGGGGAGACTGTCAGCCTATACCCCACCGCTGTCTGGCGCCTGGGGCCAAGCACGTTCAGCAGCGATGTTTTTATCCATGCTCAGCCTCTGAGGAGCCAAACCCCCTCTCCTTGTCTGCTGCTGGTGAGAGGGTCAAACAATTATGGGTCTCCTCATTTCCAAACCCATTGGGAAATTAAGTCGCATCTCCATCAGAGTACTATTAGTAATTTTCAAGAAAGAAGTAATTGAAAAGAAAGTTTTTAATACCCTCACCAAATTGGCATGGGGGCATTGGAGCCAAGGGGGCTTCTCCCCACCTCACCCATGGACCCTCTGCCCTATGCCCTGCTGGCCCTCTCTCCAGCAGCCCCCTCCTGGCCGTGACCCCTGGCTTGGGTCACCCCACGTCACCTAAGCTCTACAGCCCTGGCCCCCACTCAGGGAGCTGTGTGACCCTCAAGTGCTTCTCTGCTCTAGAAGAGGAGGTTGTCCAGTACCACTTTTGTGGACTTTAGGAGGTGTGAAGGAGGCAATATCTAGGAAGTGCTGGGCCCTGGCTCAGGCACATCAAAAGACTTAATGCCTAGTGGCCGTCATCCTCCTGCTGAGGCTGGTATCACTGCCATCCGTTGCTGCCTCTGTCGTGCTGCTGTGTGCTCCTCAGGGCTCAGTCCATGCCCATCCTGACATTCCTGGAACCTAGAGCTATCCAGACTCTTCTCTAATCTCTTTACTCCAGTCTGAACCATGTACTTGGCACATTTTTTTAAAAATTAAAAGCTGCAGCATCAGTGGTGGTAGAATAACAATATTATTTTGATATTACTCACATCTCCTTTGAGCATGGACTCTGCCAGCCTCTGTGCTCAGCGCTCCCGTGCATTCTTCCATCCACTTCTCATAGCTGCCTTTGCAGTGGATGCATTTATCCCCACTTTAAAGAGGAGGACCCTGAGGCTCAGAGAGGTGAAGGCCTACCGAGCTTAGCATGTGGAGGCTCTCCGTGATAGGGTTGGGTGCTGTTGTTAGGCCTGTTTCACTGCACGTAAGAAGACGTGTGTTTAGGCTGCTGGAGGATGGAGACCAGGAGACCTGCCTCTTCACCCTCAGCCACTGCTGTGAACAGATGGGCTCCGTCTATGCAGTGACTTGTTGAGCAATGAGGGAACCTGCCCTCCCCTGTCTTTGGACTCAGGCCAACCTGGTCACTTAGCTGCGTGACCTGAGCACTCTGTCACTCCGTGTCCCTCTGTGCCTCAGTTTCCTTCCATATGGCATGGAGATCCTCTAGGCTTGTCATGAAGTTGAAATAACACTAGCAGTTTGGATGATGCTTTGGCATGGGAGAGTTCTGAGTGGCAACTGCCACCAGGAGGCCCAGTGGCCCCTTC
>NW_011888868.1:9231-9884 GCF_000151845.1 Pteropus vampyrus
CCCAGGCCATGGTCCTTGTGGTCTGACTCCAGGCACCACTCACTCTGTATTCTCGTTGGGGCCAAATTTACATAGAATACATTGTTTGGTGTCCCCTGGAATTATGCAACTTTGTGGTTCCATATGCGGTTCCATGACCCTTGACTTCCATGTTCCCAGCCCCTGCCCCGCAAACACTCATCATCTGTGCTCCTGATCACCAGCTTCCCACTGGTGCTCACGACTTCATTCTCTCAGGCCTTTACCTGGCCAGCTTCTCCTGGAATGCCTTCTCCACCCCACCACCTCCCCCTCCACGCCCCACCTCAGGTCCTCATGGGCACAGATCCAGTGTCGGTGATGGTTTACCTGTCTGTCTTAATTGGACCAGGGGGAGGCACTAGGAATGGAGAGCAGCCTTTACTTGGGTCTGGGCCAGGTTCCTGGTTCAGATATAAAGGCACCCGAGAGTGTTTGTGAATGACGGAGCAACACCAGGAAAGTTCCCGACACTTGGGATATCTGGAGGGTGGCAATGTGCTGCCCGCTTCCTGGTGGGCAGATTTGAGGCAGGAATGGTACAAGGTGGGACCTGGGTCCAAATTCTGCTTGTCCCTCTTCTGCTCTGTGGTCTAAGGCAATGCCGTGAACCTCTGGGAACCCTCGGTCACCTC
>NW_011888868.1:9934-12518 GCF_000151845.1 Pteropus vampyrus
AGGGTACAGACCACATGCAGTTTAGTACCACAGGAGCTGGTGTGGTGCCTAGCACCCAGGGTGTACTTAGTAAATGAGCAAGTGTTTTACTGGAGACAAGTGGCCAGTTTCAGGCTGAGCTGCAGGGAAGAGCCGTCCTGAGTGCCCCAAGGCTCAGCACAGCGGAGTCTCCCAGCTCTGGGTACCTAACACCTGGTGCTTGATGGGGAGAGGACATTAATATCTTCTGCTGTGGACAAATGATATAGGGTATATTTTTATTAATTATAAATAAATAATCCATGCACTAAGTAATAATGTGGAAAGTTTAGGAAAGTATAAGTGAAGAAGGACATTGCCATCAATCAGGCAACTAAGGGTGACAGGTACTTTTCCTTCCAGGACCTTTCCTCCAGTTATGATATCTTACTGCATTTGCCACTTTGCATCCTGGATTTCTTTCACTTGGTATTTTAACATGATCCCTTTTCATGGTATTAAATAAGTCTGTAAATATTATTTCAATGGCGAATATTTTATCATTTGGACATGCGGTGATTGCTTAACCAGCCTCGTATTTTGGATCTTTTGGATTGTTTTCACTATTTTGGCATTCTGCATTTTCCTGTGACATGCAGCTTTGTAGGTAACAGCTGTCAAAGTCTCCCTGTGGGGTAGATTACTCGAAGTGGAATAAGTAGATCAGAGTGGAAACTCTGATAAGGCCTGAATAAAGTGTCTGTCTTAGGGTACTTTTGGGGAAAAGGTGAGAGAGATGGTTTTAGAGTATAGACCCATAGAGTCGGTTATAGAGTTAGGATATCAGTGTTCCCAAGGGCAGGAGACTTTCTGAGACTCGGCTTTTCTGAAAAAGGCAAGGTAAAGCCTGCAGCTTGTGTAGGAAGGAATTATGTATGGCTTTGCGTCGCCTGTGGTGATAGTTCCGGCAGAGGATGCTGCTTGTCAAATGGGAAAGTCAATGTGTCTCATTCGGGCTGCTCAGCTTGACATGCTGACCGGTTCCCTTCTCCTGCTTCCAGATGTTGTGCCAGCCCCCTACTGCTGTCTGCTGCTGCCCTCAACCCTAGCAGGGTGCCCTCTGTGTCAGGTGGGATGTTGGTTGGTGCTAAAGAGATGATGAACACCACTCATTCATTGTGTATCCTCTGGGAGCTTCCCATACACAGTACTTGCCTTCAGGTAGCTCCTAGTTGGCATGGGGTTGGGGGAAGGGGCTGCATCAGCAGAACTGCACATGCAGGGCCATGAATACTGTGATGCGGGAGGCGCAGTTTGGGGCTCAAAGTGGGGCTTCTGCCTTTGTGGAGAAGAGGATGAGTTTGGGCTGGGTGGGTGTTGGAGGACCATTGGGGTTTGCTGGGGCTGGGCTTCTGACCAGAGGGGCCTCACCTTCCTTCTTTCTTCGCCTCCTGCCCCATTCTTCCCTCTTTTCTTCCCTCCCTCCCATCATCTACCACCCTTCACTTATAAGCGTTCTAATTTTGAGGTGACTGGCAGCCTCACTGGTACTTCTAAATGATCTAAATCTAAATCTGACGATTTAGAAGAGCATCATAAGCTCCACTGACATTGAGTATAGGCTTAGGGCTCCCCTTCTGTCTGACCAGCTCTTAACCTTTAGCCAGCCTATACCAGGCCCTCAAGAATTATCTGAGAAATAGGCGTGAAAGGTGCGTTAGTGAGAAATTTGGCAACTGTTGGGTGCATTTGAGGTAAAAACTATACCTCTTTTTTTTTTATAATGGCTTTACTGAGATACACTTCACATATCATAAAACTCACTCTTTTAAGTGTACAATTCAGTGATTTTCAGAATATTCACAAAGTTGTACAATCATCACCACCATGTAATTTTAGAACATTTTCATCACCCCCCCCAAAAAAAACCCAGGCCCAGTTAGCAGTCACTCTCCTTTCCCTGGCAACCACTAATCCACTTTCTAAGATGATACCTTTTAGTGTGTATTTATTTGCAGAAATTCCTAGATGAATGGTCAAGTATCGATAACCCTTAGGTCAGTCCTATACTGTGTTTTAAAACTCAGGGAACAAAATGAAAAAAACTCTATCCCTGATTCTGTTGAAAGTCTAGTACACTGGACCCTCACCTTTGCATGGGAAGGGGCAGCAGCCAAGGTGGAGCAGTGGCCACTGCCTTCCATAGTGGACCTGTGGCCTCCAGTTTGCCAAAGTTCTTACTGCTCTCTGTTGTTGCCTTTGGCCCTGCATGATCCTGGAGGCACAGGAATTGGCCTTCCTTCTCCTAGTCCTTTGCCCCCTCCAGCAGATGGCACATTGTCAGCTATCTGACCTTTCCACTTTAGACCCTATTCCACCCACTGCTCACCATCAGGTCTCCCATGAGAATTCACCTAATTCTTGCCAGGTGTAAAAGCTCTTTTCCTAGCGGTGGGTCTGTGTGGGAGGTGCAAGAACCATCCTCCACACCCAGCTCTATGCCTGGAAATGCCGACCCCTCGCCAGGACTGGCAGGCACTGGCACGTGGGTGTGCCAGGACCTAGCTGTCCTGCCAGCTTCCCTGCCTGCCACCTCACCTCCCTTTCCATGACAGGTCTTCCACTC
>NW_011888868.1:13133-15149 GCF_000151845.1 Pteropus vampyrus
AAAAAGGCTCAGAAACGTTGCATTATACGGCTCGTAAGAGGAACTATTTGCTTTGGAATCCAGTCTGTCTGACTGCAAGCCTGACTCCTACTCTGTAGCCTGAGGCCCTGAGGAGGGGACCAGGTGGGGTCAGCCTTTGAGAAGGTTGGACAGGTATGTGGGATTGGGGGTCATGGTTTCTAGAACCCAGGGCTCTGGGCCAGGACAATCTCTGTGGGTCGTGGAGATGCCGGTGAAAGCTGGGGTGCCACTCCTAAGAAACATCCTGGGGGTCATGTGCATGTGTTGTGACCCAGTTATGGGGTTCCCTCATCTGCCTCCTGAAGCACTTGGCATGCTAGGATGTCAGCCATGCTCTTTGCCCTTTCTGGGATGGGAAAGGCCCTGGAGGCCTGCGGCTGAGTCCCATGGGCTCACCTGACACAGGGGGTATGGCGAAGAGGGCTGGGGGATTTGGGACTGGGCAGTCAGGTGCCATGAGGCAGGTCGGAGTAGGCTCTAGACCCCCAATCCCTTTCATTTCTTTGTCTTTGCTTCTACCCTGAGCCCTGGATGTGCTGGGCAGAGAGGGCCAGGGCTGTGAGTAGGAGGTGAATTCTGGTCCAGCCTTGCTGTACTGCTTCAGGAACGTGTGTTACCTCTCTCAGCTATAGGTCCTCATCTATAAGATGAGGGATTGGGTGAGAAGCTCTCTCCATAGGTCCCTTCAGTTGAAAAATATTAGGCAGTGAGCCGGGAGTGTGACGTTGAAGACAGAGGGAGTCACGGGGCCAGATGACGGAGTCGTGAGCCCAGTGTGTTCTAGACTAGGAGAGAGACTCGTGTATTTACTGCTTCAGAAAACTTGAAGGAGGCCTCTTGTGTGAGCCCGCCCAGCCAAGGAGTCTGTGCTGAGGGTTCAGAAGTGACCAAGACACAGTCCTGGCCCTGGGGTGCTTTTCTGGGAAAGTTGGTCCCCAGTCAGGCTCCCAGGTGTATGTCTACTGGAGGCCTGCCCGCTACCTGCTGGCTTCCCAATGAAGGCTGATGGGAGTGGGGAGAGCCCTGGCCTACCTGCTCGCCCCAGCGTGTTTGGTGGCTAGAATTTTTCCTCTGGGTTCCCAGCAGACTCCTGGCCCGTTGTAGGCCCGGAGCCTCTTCCCATGTCCTAGACATGCTTGTGCGAGGTTGGGGAGTGGATTCTGATGGGTGTTGGGTGAGTCTTGATGTTGGAAACAGGCTGGGTCCTGTGAGCGAGAGAGTGGGAAGCAGAGGGTGTGGCCGGAGTCCTGGACTTACCACTGGGCTTCGATCCTCCATCCAGCCTGCCTCCGTGTGAGCAGGAAGCTGTGAGGTCCAGAGGAAGTGGTCGGGTGTGGGGGCTGCAGAGGCCTGGGGCTGACAGGGTGGAGGCATCTTGGCTGGCTTTCTCCCCACAGGGGCCAGAAGGGCTGGTGGGAGGTATACAGGCAGGTTCTAACTGGTTGGGGCCTCTGGGGCTATGTAGGGGGCTGGGGCCTGGGGTCTGTATCAGGGGCCCTGAGCAAAGACAGGACTCCTCTGCCCAGAGCCAGGGCTTCTACCTCCTCTCATAGCCAGAAGGCTTCCTCCTCCAGAGGGACCCCATGCTGCCTCCTCCCCAGCAGTGAGCAGAAGCACTGTTGTTGTCAGGGAGGGACTGGGACATCCAACCCTGGGGACAGCACTGTCAGTGTTGTGTATGTGTGTACGTGTGTGTGTGTGTATATAAGTGGGGATGTGTGAGTGTAAAGGAGTGTGACTTCCTGAGTGGGTGAGTGAGTGTATATCAGTATGTGAGCATGAGACAATGTGTGAGTGTGAATGAACGTGTGCCTGTGAGTCTGTGTGAGTGTGTAAGTGACAGTGCGAGTGTATAAGCATGTTTGGGAGTTTATCATTGTGTGTTTGAGTGAATGCGAGAGCAGAAGTTTGCATGTGAGTTATAGATTGTGTAAGTGAGAATGTGTGAGGCAGTGTGTGTGGGGGGTGAGTGAGCACTGGAATGAGATGAAGGAA
>NW_011888868.1:16459-35463 GCF_000151845.1 Pteropus vampyrus
TTTTGGGAGCTGTCACAGGGAAGCTACCAGGTATGGCGGGAAACACCAGAGGCTTTGTGAGATATGCTCCTGGTTATGCCAGTGGAAGAGTTAGGATGAACCAGAGGAGGGGCATAGCCCTAGGTCCAGAACCGGGTCTGGGCACCTGGGCCACCAGCCTTGCCTAAGCTGGTGGATACTTCAGGGGAAATGGAAGATGGAGAATCCGCGTTAAGAGGCCCCAGAGTGACTGTACCCGGAGCCAGGCTCTCAGGGCAGCAGAAGGCGTAGGGAATAGCGTAAACTCCCCCTCCTCACACACGCTTGCCACTCCCTGGGTAAAATAAGAGCGAAGGCACTGTCTGCTGTGCGCCAGCATGTGCCAGCGCTGTGTGAGTACTATATGCGCTGGCTGTGTAAGTTACTCGCAGACATACAGACGGACATACCTCCACCCTATGAAATCAGTACCATTTTTCTTCCATTTTACAAATCAGGGAACTGTAGTTCAGGAAAGTGAGCCATTTTCTGAAGGTTCTATCTAGAAAGGCTGGCTAGTCCAATAGTCTCCTAAGACAAATTATGACCTGTGAATCCTATTGGCCATGGGTCTTGCCCAGGGGTGAGATCCCCACCAAGGCTGAGCAGTGGGGCCAGGACCTTCTACAGCCAGTTCCTGGCTTAGCAGGCTTCTTGGGCAGCCTTGAAAACTGCAGGCATTGAGGTCTAGCACACTGGTGCTTGGGAGAAAAGTGCCATAAAGTCTGAACACTGGACTTGGAGAAGGCATTGGGACTGACTAACCTGGAACCATGCCTGGGCCATCTGGAGCCATTGCCTGGAGGGCCCAGGCCCAATGTGTCTGCCATTCTCCCTGCCCATCAAGAAGATTTAGACTTTTGTGGTTCAGTCACAATCATGGCTCACACTCACTGAGGGCTTTCTCTGTGCTGGGTATATCATGTCTATTATCGCCATGTCCATTATCTAACTCACTGTTTACATGGGGAAAACGGACACACAGAGAAGTTAATTAGCTTGCCCATGGCACACAGCAAATAAGGGGCAGGACTGTGTTAGACTCTCAGGCAGCCTGAGCCCTAATCCTCGCTCTTAACCACTCTGTAGTCCTGCCTCCCCAGGCCGGGACCTGCCCCTCATGCTCTGTTCTCCTTACCAAACCTTGCGGAGGTCCGAAAGTGTAGATATGTGTGAGAGTGTGTTTGAGTGGGGGTGTGTGTTTGTGTCATGGGTGTGCTTGTGTTTAGGGAAACAGGGAAGGAAAACAACACATGCATCTCTTCTCAGCCCAGTAGACATCACTGCATGGTGAAGGAATGTGGATTCAGCCAAACATTTTTTTTCTTCATAGTACGTAAACACTTGGATTTCTTAGTTCTCGGAAAGGCTTCTATTACTCAGGCCTTACTTAGCAGTTATCACTGAAAGGGGAAGTCTGGTGTGAAAACACACACACACCACACACATATACACACACACACACACAGACATTCACACACACACATGCATACGCGGACACCCTTTAACAGCTGGAAGGACTGTCCTTGAATTCAGATGAGGCAGACGTGTTGAGACCAAGTTCTGGTTGCTGGGCTCCGGCTAGGAGATTGGAAGCCACGCCAGCCACATGCTGTCTCCTGTTCTTTCCTTTTGATAAGCAGAGACAGCCATCTCTATGACACACAGTGCCCTGGCTGTCTGTCCCATTGCTGGATGTGAAGGAAGTAAGGAGGAGGAAAGAAAGGAATAATAGAAAGAGTAAGAGATAAGGGAGAAGGTAAAGACACATCACAGACAAATGACAGCTCAAGGCAGACCCTGTGGAGGTCTTTCCAGGGGTAGCTGCTATTCACTCTACTTCCCCTGAAGGAGTAGGAAGTTTCTAGTAGGCAAGTGGTGTGGGATCTGAGAGGATAATGGGATGAAGGGAGGCCCAGGTACTCCATGGAACAGATAGTATCACTGTCAACTACAGACAGAAAACTATAGCTCTGGGAGATTAAGCCTCCTGCCAGGGTCTCTCAGCTGATGGCAGTGCCTGTCCTGGGAGCCTCATCTGCCTGACACCAGCCAAGCTGTCACCTCTCAGTAGGAGGACACTGTTCCTTTGGTCCAGGCACCCACAACCCTCTCAGATGGTCTCCATTAGGGGAGCGAGCCTCTAATGCATGCTTTTGAGTGGGGAGTGAGACTTCAGCACTCTGGATATTAGATGACCCTGCCCTTCCTTCAGCAGAGGTTACAATGACAGTGACTTGCTGGTAGACTTGCCTTCCAGCCCACCCTCACAGCCCATGCCTCTTTCAGGGTTCAGAAACTGCAAGGTCAGGGGCTTCACCCAGTACAGGTAAAGTAGGGGCTTGTGCAGGACCTAAGAGCCATCTGGAATATGCCATCGGTTTGCCAATGATCACATTGATCGTATAGCTCCTTTGCTTAAAGGCCTTCATTGGCTCCCCAGTTCCCTCAGAATAAAACCCATACTCCTGGCCTGGCACAGCCTCTCTCTCCCTGTGGCCCTGCTCTTCTCTTCAGCTGTCCCCTGCCACCTGCACATCTCGACACCCAGTCTCACCTTTCCCAGCCGCTGCCTGTCAGCTTTGCTGTGAGTGCCCTGAGGGCAGTCTCCACGGGTGGCAGGTTCCAAGGATCCTCTTTGTGTCCCCAAGACCTGGCCCACAGACCCAGAAATGTGCCGAGAACAGAGCTGGCAGCCAGGCCTTGGCTTCTTCCTGGTTCTTCTCCAGGGTCCTGTGAGCCAAGCCCGTGGGGTTAGTGGTCTAGCTCTGCTGGAGGCTTGTCTCTCAGCCCCTGATTTCCTTAGCAGTGGCTTCCTCTCCCTAGTCCTGCTCTGCTCGGTATTCTCCTTCGCTTGGGACCTAGTATGTAAACCCCAGCTCGCAGAGGCTTGGAAGTTGTCTCATCTGACATGCACATGTTAGAGATGTGGAAACCAAGGCTCTGAGAGGGAGGTAGATTCTCCAGGCAGTTCATGGCAGAGAAGGCTCACAGAGCCCAGTTCCCCTGTCCCAGTTGAAGGCCTGTGTCAAGCTCTTTGGAGGGTTTCTGATGCATTTCTGGGCAACACAATCTCCGGAGGCTATCGCCGTGACCCCTACCCCACCTCTTCCCAGAGTGGTCAGGCTGTTGGCTGCATTGTGGCGTCCCCAGCTGTCTTGGGTCCTGGAGCTGGCTCACCTTCTGCCCTGAGGCACCCAAGTCCTGAGTGGCTTCAACGTGTCACTCACATGTCTCTTGCACTTGGCATAAGCTTCTCTTTGCACAGTTTCCTCATCTGGAAAAGGAGACACTAGCTGTGCCCCCTTTGGGCTGTCGGGAAAATGAGATGAGAGGATAGAAGGTAAGCGCCCAGCAGAAGCTAGGTGTTCAGAGGCTGCCACTGGCCTGGCCTCCCCTAACCTGCCCACCGTCATTGGGGGTCAGTCTGTTGCATGGGGAGGAATGCCTGTGGTAAATGGCCTGCGAAGAGGTGGACTCCTCAGAAGAACAGGGCTGGGGCTTTGGAGCCAAACCCGACCATGCTGCCACTATCTCTGTGACTCTGGGCCATAACCGTTAGCCTCTAAAATGGGGATCATAATAGTACCATCCTCACAGGAAGTCGAAATGCAAAGGAGGTTGACATGAGATGACATAGGAGGGACTCCTGTGGGAAGTGGCCCACTAGGTATTTAACCCTCCACCTCAGTTTTCCTCTAGATATCTCAAAGATGTCATTTTAACTAAGCCTCGTGGAACTGGAGAAACAGACCCCAGACAGATAGCCTCTTAGCGGTGGCATTTGAGACACTGAGGAGGAGTTAAAGAAAGACGGTGGCCTATTGGAAGGAGCACTCATGCTTGCATCAGGAGTTCTGGGTTTGTGTGTGACGTCACTTCAGCACGTGGATGGAGCTCTCTGAGTACAGCTTTTCCCTCTGAAGGGTATATGGCATCTGCCTTGCAGGTGCCCGGTAGCTACGGATGGATGGACACTTGGTCACTGGAGGCAAGAACAGCGCTCTCAGCTTTATTATTGGGGGCTCTCCTTCCACTCCTAATGATTCTGCCGTTCTGCGAGGAGTGTGAATGCATTCCTAGAAGTCATTATTTTTCTTGGGGTCCCCTCATCTGGTTTGGGAGAGGTGATAAAGCATGTCCAGTCCCCTTTCAGGAAGGAAGCAGATGTTTTTTTCTTCATGTCAGCTCCTGCTTTCTCTTCCCCAAATCATCTCCACTCTTGCCTTTTCTGAATCTTCTGCTTCCTTTCTGAGCCTTCCACATCTGTCACTCTGTAGCCATTCTCTCTCCTGGAAACAAGGAGGGGAAGGTGGACAGGGGCCCACAGGGCCCGCCTCCACCTCGGAGAGTCTCGCACAGGCCCTCCCAGACCTGGTTGCGCTATAGCCCTCATGAGGCCTGGATCCTAGGCAGGGGTGGTTCAGAGGCACTGGCCCTGGTGCTCTGGCCAAGCAAAAGGAAGAATAAAACAGCATAATTCTCAGCTTTTAAGCATTTTCTCTGGGGATGACTAGAGTCGGCCTTGGTGGGAGGGGCGGTGTGGAAGGAGTGGTTATCCATTCACGTTGTGGGGAGACTGACGTTTTGAGAGCTTTTTGAAAATATTTTCGATAATTTAAATTTGGTGCTCTCCAAGATTTGGGGCCAGCCTGGGCCAAGGCCTCTGGGCTACAGCCTCATCAGGAGGGGATCCGCCAGCCCAGTTTCCTGGCCTCCAAAGGGGAGGGTCCTCACTTAGGATGTGGAATCATCCCTGCTGGATGCTGGACCCAGTGGGGGCTGTGGAAGCTGGTCAGACCAAGGGCTGCATCTCCACTGCCTCACTTCTCTCAGTCTTGGCTTCTGCTCTGAAAAGAGGGAGGTGGTGACAGTTCGGAGTGAAATTGGAGGGGGGAGAGCTTGCTCTGGTGGGCGCTGAAGGGAGGGGTCTGCTCTGTGGGCTGTCGAGTCGGGTGGGCCACCTTCCTCCTTCGCCCTGCTGGGGTTGGTGACCTGGGAGCGGCGACCCCCATTCCAAGGCCTGGGGGGCTCCCCTGAGAACTGGCAGAGGACACGGTCACTTTTTCCTATACCAGTTTCCTTAATGGCCAGAAGGAAGGCTAGACTTGTAGTTTCTCCTGTTATTTTCTCTACAGTCATTAATAAATAGCATTTTAATGGAAAAAACAGTATAAACTTTTACATTAAAGATCATTGCCAAAACCCTGCATTATCCCAAATCCCATCATACTAACAAGAGCTTTTTTAACCCTATAAATTGTCTTCCCCATGCACATATGTTCTCCTTATTTTAATTATAATGTGCATTCTGCATTGTTTTATTTTTACTTACCTTTCATGTTAAATATTTCTGTATTTCTACGTCTTCATAACAGTGACCTAAAATAGCTGCAGTACTGTCCCATTGTGTTGCCGTAATACTGATATATTACATGTGATTTCCCTCCTGTTAATATGGATATTGCTGCCGGGATTTGCAAGTGTAGCTATTCCTGCAATGAACATTCCGTCTCGCTGTCCCTTCTGACTTGTGACAGTATCAGTGAGACAGGCTGGGGACTTAGCAGATGGTGGCGGGTTTCCGGTAGTCATTTGGGTAGTTGGAGTTCTGCTCTCTGGTTCATTCTAAAACCAGACCATCTCCTTTGGTTTATGCCTGTTGTGTCTGAAGTGCTGTACTCGTGAATTCATTTGTAATAATCCTGGAATATAATTTTTAGCTCCATTTTCCACTTAGAAATTCTGAAGTGTGCGGAAGCTGAGTTGCTTTGCCTGCAGTTTCCAGCAAGAGGCCAATCCAGGCCTCAGATTCAGTATTTCATCATACTGCCTCTCCTTATAGCAAAAGATAGTGAGCTCCCCATCCCTGGGGGTTATTCAAGCAGAACTCAGATGACAAAGTGTCTTGAATACTCTAGATCAACATTTCTCAACCGTGGCACCTTCGATATTTTGGCTGAGTAAGCCTCTGTTGTGGAGGCTGTCCTGGTTGTTGTAGGGTGTCCAACAGCATCCCTGGTCTCTGCCCACCACTTGCTAGTAGCACAATCTGGAAACAATAAAAAAATGTTCTAACATTGCCAAATGTCTTCTTGGGGCAAATTTGCCACTCAGTTGAAAATAGCTGCTGTAGAGGATTCTTGAGTAGGATGAGAGGTTGACTTCTGGATGGATCTCTTAGGATCTCTGGGACCTCCATGAGGACCCTGCCTGATGGGATCCTTTGGTGAACTGTGTCCCCGTCAGCAGGTGGTTTACTGTGTGTAGTGACATCGTGGACAGAGGCACTGGATCCAGGAGCTGGAGAACTGCCTCTTTGAATGGGCAGACTTGAAGTTGGGGAGCAAAGCCTTGCAATCATTAGATGTGCCCTGGATGGGGGAAGCCCAGCTCCCAGTAATGACTGAAGGTGACAGTCGGTGACCAGGGGGCACCTAAACCTGTTAACCCCTTCTGTGGCTTCTCGCTAGTTTGGAGGACTCCATTTGAGGAAGTCCTGTGTCACCATGGCCTGTCACATGGGAAGGGGACATCCGTGAGCACCTTCCCAGGGACAGTCTTGGTTGGGGAGCCCAGAAGCAGGGCTCACCTGTGGCACCCCCATCACAAGTCAGACCTGCAGGGGAGTGGCAGGAAGACTGTGACCTGCAGGGCTGGGGCTGCGGCTGCGGCTGCGTGTCCACTCAGGCTTTAGAGAGTACTCATTTCCTCTCCGGAAGCCTTCCAAAGGCCCAAGGAACAAAGGGGCTTGCTTGAGTGTGTCTTGGAGAGCTTCATCGAAAGGAGGGAAGGACAACCAGCAGCACACACTACAAAGCCACTTAATTTTGCATATGGTGTCATGCCAAGAAACGCTGAAGTGCAGGAACAAGCAGAGAGACGTGTTCCTTTTATCAGGAGGGTGTGGACCTGCAGTTAGAGCCAAGGACAGCCATCAGCAAAACGGTTGTGGGTTGTTGGCACTCCGTCCCCTCAGTTTCTCCCTTTACTCCCCTCCCTCCTCCTCCCTTTACTTAGGGAAAGGAACCTTTAATGCGATAACCACTTAAGGCCTGACCTTATTCTAGGGAAGTTTGCATTTTAATAGGCTGTTCTTGAAAACTAAAAAGTTTCAAAGAAGTGACTCTCTAATGGTAGAATTTCAGATAATGAGTAGGGATTATTTTTTTTAGCCATTGAGTTCTGTCTGGCACCTTCTAAGATATGAGCAACCAGCTAGGCTGCTCTCTTTTTGTTAGGTTCTCAGAGTCAATTAAATAACCGTTACTTGCTATCTACTGTGTGGCAGCCACTAGCGGGCATGGTGTGGGGACAGTCCAGGAGACAACTTATTCAGAACACTGGGTTCACTCTGATGACTCTCACCGAATGCATTTTTATGGGACATCGACTATGTGACTGGTGGTGTGTCAGGATGGGAGTGGCCCAGGGCGCAGATGGTTATGTGGATTTTAAAGGTCTCCCTGAAGGCTGTGCTGTGGACACCCAGGCTGACGTGGAGCCTGCAGGAGCACCATACCAGCATGGGGTGGGAGCGCTGGGAAACATTCATGGGGCAGGTGACACCAGCCTTAGCTTTAAAGGTGTAAGCAGGAGTTCATCAGGGAGGGGTAGGGGGACAGGTGTTTCTGGGGGAAAGAGTCTGAGCACAGAGGCCTTCAAGTAGTGTCTGGGGGTCACAGGCTTCTGGACCTACCCCTGTGTAGAGGGCGAGATGTGAGTTGGTGGCATTGAGGCCAAGGAGGCAGGGAGGACCCAGGCCTTGGGGGTTTGCTGTGCCCAGGTGTGAGTTTGGATATTTTCTCATAGACACTGGGGACCACCAAGGGTGAATGCTCATTTTCAGCTGGACACTGACCTCCAAGACTCAGAGCCACAAGGCCTCTCGCTTGCCCTGCCTCTTGCTTGCTGCCCAGACACTGCCCTCCATCTGCTGTGGTCCCCTCTGCTTTAGCAGACCATTCTGGACATGACATGTCCTCATTTGGAAAATGCTATTCACTCCTTCCTCCAAGAAGCCTTCCCTGACCTCCCTCAGGCTAGCCGAGGTCCCCTACAGCTCCCTGAGCTTAATTCTCTATTAGGAAGCTTATTCTGAGTCATCATTGTTTATTTCTCTTGCCAACTGTCTCCCTCCTTGGGCTGGGAGCTCTGGGAGAGTAGTGATGTGTTTAATTCACCTCTGACGTCAAGGTGGCAGTCGTAGGCTTAGCAGACAGTAGGCCCTCAGGAATGTGTGCCACCTGAAGGAAGAATGCTTGATCCAAGTCATGGAGCCCTTAGAACTTCCCCAGCCTCTCCTAGAGGAAGATGCCCAGGCTACAGCTAACCCGCACAGGGCTAGGTTGGATGTCAGGTTACTAGGCTTGGGGGCCCAGACACCTGGTTTAGGCTAGGTCAGTGACTGCCAGGAGACAGGAAGGGCATATGAGGGCACATGGGCTTCTGGGCACATAAGAAAAAGAGCGAGGCCTGAGGGAAGCTGGACTGTGCAGGGTTGAGGCTCACCAGGGGACAGCTTAGCAGGCAGGCCTGGAGTACCCTTCTCCCACCTCATGCCAGCCAAAGGCAGGACACTCCTATTGGCTTCACTCACCAGGGTGGTTCTGGCCATTGGTTGCTGGCGAAGTTCGAGTAAAGAAGCCTGGCAAAGGCACAGACAGAAGGGCTGGGTGTGGGCATCACCTGGAAGGTGTGGGGAGAGCCGTAGCTGGGCAAGTCAGAGCAGGGTGCTGCACAACCCGAACCAGGATGCTAGGCCACCCACAGGCCTAGTTCACCCTAGAGCCTTGAGAGGCAGAGCAGCAGCCCCGAATCTGCAGGCAGCCCTCCCCACCCCTGCCCTGCCTCTACCCCAGGCTCAGCACCACCCATGAAGAGGGTGACCTCAGACCTTGGAGATTATTGGTGCTCAGTATACAGTTGCTGGATCATGGATGCAGGTGGCTTCAGTCCATTTGCTTGGATCCTGTCTGTGCTCCCCACATGCCAGAATTCCCGCTTCTACTAATTCTGACATGATACGCACTCCCTGGGGGTCTGGGCTGCTCATGTCACAGGTGGGGTACTGAGCACAGAGATGGGGAATACCTTCCTAGATTTGCACATTGAGTCAGGATGCAGTTGCTGCTGGGTGGTGGGGTGGTAATGTGGTCAGCTGAGATCAGTTGGCTGAGGCACAAACTAGTAAGGAGCTTGGGGAGCAGCCCCTTGGCAAGGGACTGCTCTTTATCTGAACGGGATGGCCGAGGGCTGGACGAGATGACTTCTGGAGGTCTCCTCGAGAGACCCTTTTCTGGTGCTAGACTCTCAGATCAGGGGAGAAGATAGAAGTGGTTAGGAAGACGTAGTTTTGAGCTCTAGAGTGGTTCTTTGCAAGGCAGCCTCATGATCTCAAGGGTCCTTAGCAGAGTTGAAGCAGAGAACTCAAACCAAGGTTTTCTCACCTTTGGGTGGGCTCAGTGAGTCCCAGAGCACACCCTGAGTTCTGAGGGGCAGCAGTGGAGGAGGGGGAGCCTCTGCTCCTTGCAGCAACCCAGAACTGCCTCCGCTGCCCAGATGGGGTCCAGACTGCCCAGCCCCCTCTTCAGAAGAGCCTCTGTGATTTGGGTCACTTGTGCCAAGATGTTTGAAGAAGATTTGATTTGGGTCTTCAAGCCTCTACTTCCTACCTGGGCAAAGGCGTGGGTCCCCATGATCCCCGAGAGGCTGCGGTCTGGGTGATGACCGGAAGGGTTTGGGAAACCCACCTACCTGCACCATGCCTTTGACTCTCAAAAGTTACTCCCCAGGCCGCATTTCCGCTAGCCCTTTTGAGAGCCTAGTGGCTCAAAGTGCATCTTTTAAGCAACAAGCACTTGAGTTTTTATTATCTTGAAAATGGTGGGTGCCTACAGCACAATAGGCGCTCAGTAATTTATAAACTTGAGTATAAGTACTGCGTATAGCAATCTTTGCTCTCAAGGAATTTACATTTTAAGGGAAGGGCTGCATTCATACACCAGTAGCAATTTTACTCTGAAGACCTTCTTCATAGCAGTGCTGGCAACCACTGCCTGAGGCAGACATTATGACTTGATTATAGCACCCCGCTCCAAGCCAGCCTATGCTCATCCTCTATCTGGCCCTCAGACCACCCTCCCCCCCGCCCCCCCAACCCCTTGTCCAGAATGCTAATGGTCACAGGAGCCATCCTGACCTTGTGGGGATGGGGGCCTGAGGGGAGGTTAAGAGGAGAGGAGGATTGTAGGCTTAAGAGTCAGAGAGCATTTGTGCAGAGTCATCAAATGATGACTGAGCCTGTGTCTGGGTCGAGCGTAATAGGGACCAGACATGTAAGCAGGTACTTTACAGTGCTGTGGAGCTTGACCTCATGGGGCTTGAGATGGGACTACCCCTAACCTGGCCCCGTGGGAAGGTCAGCAGGGAGGGCTTTGGGAAAATTTCATTGCAAGCAGAGGGAACAGTGTGACTACAGTGGGTGACATGTTAAAGAGCATGCTTGGGTGGGGAATTGGGTGGGCCTAGGATGGGGGGAGTGAGCCTGGCGGGGCAGGTGGGGGCAGATCCCAAGGTGAGATTTGGACCTCATTCTGTAGGCACATCCCTGTTTTTCTTGTTCTTTTTTTCCCCTCAGAACCTCCTTAGGGATTTTCTCCACTCACTGGGCCTCTGTCCTTACTCCTCTCCCACCTCCCCAGTCTTGGATTAAGGGGCCCCTTGCAGGGGCCTTGGTGCCCCAGTTCCTGTGTGCCAAGCCTGTTCCTGGCCATGCCTTGCCCAGCCCTGGGCCCCTGCCGAGGCCTTCCCACTGCAGCCTACCCAGGGCGGTCTGTTTTCCCTCCTTGGGGCAGAGGCGAAGCTTGTTTTTCCTCCCCGCTCAGGAATCGCGCCTCAGAAACACACAATGCAGCTGTTAAAATATCTGGGTCTGGCTGGGCAGCCACACAGTGGCCCCTTGTTCGCCTCGCAGAAGGCGGCCTCCTGGAGGAGCCAAGTTGGGAGCGTGCCGCTGCTGGAAGTGTGCTGGTGCAGGGGTGGGGGGGTGGGGAGGGTCAGGGAGAGACCTCAGCCCTTGGGGGCTTCTGCAGCTTTGGGACTCTCCAAGGAGGAAGGGGATAGACAGTGGGCATTGCGATTGAGCAGGATGGCATGTTCCAAAAAGGTACTAACTTGAGACTTTCCACTTTAAACTCCAGTCAGAGGCACTTGAGTGGTTGGGGGAGGGGCAGGAAGGAAATTGGAGAGGAAGGGGCTGTGACAGGCCAAATTGTCCAGTCTCCAGCAGGCCTCCTGTTGTTGAGGTGGCCCCCTAGCACTGCCTGGGACAGGTCTTCTTGCCCCAGTGGGCAGGCAGGTGGCAGTCTTGCCCAGGCTGCATCAATGATAATGTTGGAGCTTGGCACTAGTTCGTGCCAGGCCTGTGCTTTCAGTCCTCGCCATTGTCATCCCCATAGTACAGATGAGGAAACCGAGGCTCTGGGAGAAGTTGGTTCTTGTGGACTACTCTAGAAGGAGCTGGAATTAGAATGTGGGCCTTCATTCTCTCCAGAGTCTGCACTCACCATGCTCCCTCGGAAGATGCCAGCTGCTTCTTCCAGGAGTGCCAGGAGTGTTGTAACATTTCAGAAGCAGCACCAAGGAGCTCTGAATAAAACTCTGGGAGGGAAGGCATTAGGGCAGGCTTGCTGGGTTTTAAAGCATGGCTTCCTTGGGTAGAGCAGAGATGAAAGAATGTTCTGGGCAGTAAAGCATGGGGCTGCAAAGGTAGGAAGGATGAGATGGCCTAGTGTTTTCAGGGAAAAAACCTGAGTACAAGCGAATGGAAGTCATGATGCCATCCAAAGTGTCAATCACGATGTAGCTCTTACGTACACTCCTAGAAAAAAAAATGCATCCTACCCAGCTCTAGCCTTCCTGATACCCATCTCCTCTTATCTGGGGCTGCCTGCTGCAGGAAGGCCTGCATTTCCCATCAGGCCAAGCTGGCTGCTGTTCCGGCCCAGCAATTCAGTGAATTAGGGTTAATTATGTTTTCCTGCACACCAGCAAGCCCAGGGGCTGGGCAAATGTGGAAGTTTTATACATTCAGGGAGTGATAAAGAAGCAGGTCTCACCACAGCAGGAGGGTGAGGGTTTTGCCCCCACCTTCCAGGCCTCTTGTCTGAAGCTCCTGGAAGCACCTGGAAGTAGCTTGGATTGTGAGAGCCAGGAGGCTGTGCTGTGCTGCAGAAGCATGTCCAAGACCAGGAGACGAGGAGGTGCATTCTTTCTAAACCTCAGTCTCCCCCAGCCTGCTCTTCCCTGAGACCCTGTCAGCCTCACAGCTCCCCTTGAACTTGGTTTATCTTTCAGTCTATTCTCCCTGTGGGAACACTCTTTTTCTCCTTCCAGAATATTCCAAGGGTACATGCTCATGCATCCCTTCCCGTAGAGTACCCTTCCCTTGCCTCTGCAGGCCAAGTTCAGGGGTCTTTTATTCCCTGTCCTGAAGCCACGGGGCAGATCAGATAGTCATCTGGAAGCTCCTTTGGACCTTTGCAGTCAGTAGCCCTCACTCACTGAGCTCCCATGGGCATAAAGTCTCTGCTACTTATTTGATATTTAGCATATACTGCTCTAGCCTTCGATGAACTCTATAAACTGTATCTTTTGACATCCCTATAATATTCCTTGCATGTGGGCGGGCATCTGTATACTTAAAGAATTTGGTCATGGTGGAAAAAGTAGAAAATGCATGAGCTTCAAATCCAATGGACCTGCATTGGAACACCAGCACTGCCACATGTTAGTTCTGTGACTTTGGGTGGGTTGCTTACTCTTTCTGGGCTTGTTTTACTATAAAGTTAGGATCATGATTTTGGCCCTTTGGGGTGGTAATGATGGCAGGCAGTGTGACATGAGGAGAGGAGATGGCCTGATGTGGGCACCTACAGGTGCTTAAAGGTTCTGATCTTTTCTTTTTCTGATAATGAAGCTCCCAGTCCCAGGAAGGGGGCGTCCAAGGAATGATGGAGCCATCCGAGGGGACCCTTCTTCTGAGTCGTATAGGATTAAAGGCCTCACATGGTATACCATGGAGAGTGTCAGAAATTGTCTCTTTTCTGAAATTGTCTCCCTTCATTGTCCACACTGGTCAGCAGGCGGGCAGTAGGCCATGTGCCAAGCCCACGCAGAGACAAGAGTCTGAGTCGGGGAAGGAGTGGCTACTGTGTGTCAGGGCCTCATTCACTAGCTGCATCTGAGGTTCCCGATTACCTCGGAAGGGAGCGTAAACCACCCCATCACTGTCCACGGGCTGAGGGTGGCTCGTACCTCATAGCCTGGTCTTCTTCTCCATATGTGACGAGGCCAGGATCCCAAAGATCTTCTACAGGCACTAGTTCCCCTCCTGAATTTTCCTCCTCCCCAGTGGCTGTAGGAATCCCTGGCCAGGGTTGCACAAGGGGGGCCAGCCGAGGCTGGAGCTGTGTGGTTCCCCTCTTAGTGTTGGGTCACCAGAAGAGAGAGGGGCCAGGGGACAAGGCTGTGACAGGGCTGCTCTCCTCACCCCACTCTGGTGGTGGGAGGTCAGTTACAGGTTGAGAGCCCTGCCTGGCCCCAGGCCTTGAGCCCCCTGTTGTCGTCTGGATTTCCTCGGAGTGGGTGTGCCGCTGGGCCCCGGGTGCAGCCGTCTCACGTAGGCCTTGATTTCACCTATGGAGCCAAGGCAGGTGGACAGAGAAGTTGGAAACAGGTGCAGCCTGGGGCTGCGTGCAGTCCCACACAGGCCCGTGTAGCCTGCAGAAACCTTGGACTTCTAGCTGGAAACTGGCCCAGCTGGAGAACAGTGCCTGCCTGCAGAGGTTCTCCTCACTGGCCAACTCTGGGTCAAACTCTGCCAGTGTTTGGGGGGCTGCTGCTGTGATATGTGTTAATGACTGTGTTGGGAAGGTTGACTGTCTTCTCAACCACCCTGGGAGATCAGGAGGATGCTCCATGTTATAGGGGGCGAAATGGAGGCTCAGAGAGGGGAAGAAACATGGCCAAAGACATACAGCTGATGTGGACTGCACTGGTCCTAGCATAAACATGTCTCTCACTTGGGAGAATAAAATATATACATATTTAAAAATAGAATTATTTTGTCCCAGTCATGAAGGGCAAGCAGACCATCCCTAGCTTAATGTACCCCAGGGCTACATTACCTCACCCACTTCCCTTTCTCAGATGGAAGAGAGAGTGTCAATTATGATCCGGGCAGAGCAGTGGGGCTGAGCCAAAGCACATGTCTGGCGCCCTCATGCCTTCGACACAGGGAGTCACACGGCGCACCCCACCCCGCCCCCTGCAGCTTTTATGTGCTGGCCTTTGCACTGCGGTGTTGGAGCCGTAGGTCAGGAGCACCCTTTAAAATGTCCATGCTACAGATGCCAACATCAAGGTGATGAGAGATGAAATGATTGGCACTTGGTTACTTAGGAAGGATACAGGATGAGCCGTTGGGACCTTGGGGCCAGCAGAGAGATTGAGAAAGAAAGAGAGAGAGAGGGAGGGAATCCTGCTCTGTTTTCATGAGGTTATAATTATCATTACCTTTAATCTGTGTTGTGTTGGCAATGTGTTTCACTCTGGGAACTTTTCACATGTTTTATTTCATTTGATCTTAAAAATAATTCTGTGATCAAGGCAGGGCAGATATTTATCTCTAGTGTATGTGTGTGTGTGTTTGTGTGTATCTTTGTACACATACATGTGCATGTGAGTATGTGCATCTCTTATGTAACTGTGCATATATACACATGTGTCTATGTATGTATGGTATGTGACCATGTATGCATGTGTGATAGTGTGTATGTGTGCCCAAGAGCACACCCGTGACTGTATCATGTGAGCTTGTGTGTAGGATCTGAGTGTGTGTGCATGTGCATGCACATGTGTGGCTGTGTATATGGTTGTATGTTCTATGTGCTCTGTGCGTGCCCATGCATGCCTGTGCATATGGGGCTTGGGCACACGTGCCACATTGCTGAGAACTGAGAGGAGGAGGTGAGAATACCATGGCCCCAGCGTATCTGCAATTGCTGGGGGGCGAGGTTTCATCTGTCTCCTGGAGATTGATTTCGCCCTGGGAAGATGCTCTAATTCCTGTGACTCACTCATTAGAGGAGTTCAAAGCAACCAGGTGGCGGGGGGTGTCTGCGATTGCAGGTTTCAGAGTGGTTCTCTTATTCTGCTCTGATAATTAATTTATTCTTCAAGTCAGTTTTTTTTTTTTTTATCAGAGTTCTTAACCTTTTCCGTGCCATGGACCCATCCTCAGAATAATGCAGTAAATACCTAGAATAAAATATGTAGGATTACAAAAGAAACCAGTTGTACTGACTATGGTGATGAAATGTTAAAGGCACCAGTGCAGTGCTGTGGTAACACATGTGCTTATGTGCTGGTACAGCTGGCAAGGTCAGGGGCTCTGATGACGACCTTTCATGCAACGCTGTGGTGAGCAGAGCCATTTCTGTGATACGGCGTGGACACATCTGTGACTTGTGCTCATGGCAGGCTCACAGGCACTGTGGCTTAATGCCCACATTCATGCCTGAAGGAGACAGCAACTTCCAGTTCCAAGTGAATGAAGATAAAAATGTATTTTTTTCCATTCAAGTTATATAGACTTGCTGTAATTGGAACTTATAAATTATTTGTTCCGTATGGGGGTGTCTGGAAATGACCTTATGAGCACCTCATGCAGTTTTTCTTAAACCTGCCTGTGTATCAGAAATACTCATGGGACTTTAAAAAAAAGTGGCTATTTTGTTCCCCACCCTCCACCTAGATCCATAGAATCAGAATCTCCAAGAGAAGGCCCAGGAATGCCTGCAGAGGTTCATGGTGCTGCCGGTGCCCCCAGGGGTGCCAAGGCCCAGAAGGGCAGGCGACTTGTGCGTAGTTCTCTGATGGAGAGGGGGCTCCTGCTGGCTCTGGGTCCATGCTTCTCCTTCCCTAAGTAGAGACCCAGAAGTGTGATCATGTCTCCTCTTGTGAGTTTGGATGTGCTAGAGCAGTGTGAGTGTCCTAAGTAAAGTTGGAGTGCTGACTCTCCTCCCCCCGGAAGGCCCCTTCTGTCCTGCAGCCTTTTGTGGAGTCTGTGGGAAATACCCTGCATAGACCATCAGGCTCCCCAGCTGAGGTCTGAGAACCCTGAGCCCAGACCCCCTGCTGTCCCCAGGTGGCCTCTGGGGGCCCAGGTAAGGCTGTCAAGGAGGCTGAGACATCTGCCTCTGATCAGTGGAACTTCAGAGAGTGAAAGTGGCTGCCTGGGACCCTTGGCGCCTGGTGTTTACCCAGAAATTGCACTAATCCTGCTAATTCCTATGATTTACACAGCCTCTTGGGTCTGTCTGCTGCCTTCTTCCCCTGGGAGGGGAGGGGTGGGGAGGGCAGTGGCTGATCTGTAGAATATGAAGCCTGTGGCGTGGGGGCATTGCAGGGGCCTTCCCTGGCTGGGTCAGCTCCCCTCAGGCCTTCACGGAACCCCAGGTGCTTCCGTGTGCACATCTGTTCCTGGGCTGCAGAAAGCAATCTGGGTAGTGGGAATCTGAATAAATACCCTTCCTCACCATACTCTGTTTACCTGGTCCTCTGGTGGCCTTGCCTTGAGACTTCGGAGTAGTAGTATGGCCAAGGACCTGGCCCTAGACCTAGCCTTTCTCTCTGTGGAAAGTGGCCTCAGGCAGCTCACTTCCTCTTCTATAAGAATCCTCTCTAAGGGATGCTGACATCACTCTGACAGCACAACAGGGCAGGGTGGCGATGTCGGCATGAGGGAGCTGCAGCTGTATTTCCCAGGAACACCCACAGCCTTTTTTCACTCTTCTTCCCAGTCTCGTCTTGTCCCTTAACAGAAATTGACACAGTCCCTTCCTGAGCATCTTTCTTTCCTTAGTATCCCTAATGTTAAAGTCTTAGGGTTCTGAATTGTTGGCCTCAGTTTCCTTATCTGCATTTGAGGACACCTCCCAGGAGTCTGGGTTTGGTCACATGTGCCAACCCTGTGGGGGTGCCTTGAGTCCTCTGCTTGTTTCTCATCCATTGAGCCCCATGCCCTCCAAATGCAGGCTGGTTCCCTGTGCCACCTCATCCCATCAGCAGGGGGCCTGAGCACCTTCTCAGCTGGGCCTGGGGACCAAGGATTGCATGGCTCAGCCCTCCCTGGAGGGGTCCCAGTTGAGCAGGGAGCCAGATGGGTGCATAGCAGATTATGACCAAGCTGTGCAAGAGGTGCCGTGATGGTGGGGGCGAGTCCAAACTCAGGGGAAAGACACCCAATTCATTTGGGGGCGGGTGTGGAGCCTACCCAGCTCCCAGCCTAGTGCAATGTGAGGCATGAAGCTGCTTGTCTGTAAAGAATTAAGGAATAAAAGTGAATGAATGTACAACTGCACGCTCCTCCCCTGCCCAACCCCGATAAGCCTCAGCAGACAGATGCCACCTGCAGGGCCATGGTGCTTGTAAGCAGCCCCAGACAGAGCTTCAGCTTTTGGCCAGCCCTTGGCTTGGTGGTCTGCGTACACCAATCTCACTGCCTTGGGTATGGCACTAGGACAAGGCCATGCCAAATCCTGCTTCTGGGGCTTCCTGGGCCCCTAGCACAGTGTACCCCATAAATGAAGAGTCCAACACTCAATTACTTCAATGCCTACCAGGGGATTCTGGGGCAAGTCCCTTTGTACTGTAGGATCCTCACTGGAGGGACAGCTCACTCTGATGCTCCAGGGTACACATTTGGGGCCAGACAGCCTGAGTTCAAGGCCTGAGTATCTTTGGGCAAGTTACTCAGCCTCTCTGAGCATTGATATCTTCCTCTAGAAAATATTGTGAGGATTAAATGATATCACATTGGTAAAGTATTTGGCACCTGGTAAACGCTTATTAAAGTTTTGTTGTTCCAGCTGATATTTTGATTTTTGTTTTTACTCGTAAATTCAAGGTGTGTTTCAAAGTTAGGCCTAAATTCCTTCACCTGAGCTCTTGGGAGGAAAACTCAGGCTGTTCACAAAATCACTTGTATTTCTAAGAGCTGTGATGTCCTGCCACAAAGGTCCTCTTGTAGCTCTCTTTGACAGGCATTCCTGAGCAGTTGTTTTATGCCAGCCTGAGTGGGGAGCAGCTCCTGACCTGGAGGTGATAACGAATACAATAAGGGGGTGTCTGGTTGCTGCAGGGGTCCGGAAGTGGGAGTGACCATTATTGGAGGAGAGCGGAGGGCTTCCTGGAGGAGGTGACATCCGAATGGCATCTTGAAGGAAGTGTAGGAATCCATCATACACGGAAAGGGCAAAGGGTCACTGGTGGGTGGCATGACTTGAGCAGAAGCCCTGGGAGCATACAAGGGAGCTCATGTGAAGAGGAGGTGGGAAGAGGAGGCCACAGGTAGACACAGGAAGACTTTACCTGAAGGCCAAGGGGGCTCAGCAAGGCCTTGGTCAGGGGAGGGATGCAGCGAGATGTGGTTTTGAGGAAGCTGCCTGGCTGTTGAGCAGAGAACTACCTGGAGGAGAGCCATAAGTGGTGCAGAAGTTACCCAGGACCCACCCAGAAGGGAAGAATACCTGGTACAGAGCAGCCAGCTGGGAGAGGCAGAACTGGTGAGGTGCTTTGGGGGTAAACTGTTGGCATTTGCCGCCGATCAGATGTGGGGGGAGAATCGGGGAAAGAGGAAGGTGACCCAAAGGTGCAGCTCAAGTAGCTGGGAGGGAGATTAGTTCCCATGGCCAGGCTAAGGGAGCAGAGAAGATGGAGCAGGTCTGGGCTATTCAAAGAGTCTTAAAAAACAGATTATACAAATAGGCTTTAAGGATCAGGCAGTGATTCCTGAATCTTGAGGCCAAAGGAAACCCCGTAACTTGTCAAAATCCTCAAGAAGACTTCTCTGTCCCACATCTGCCTTGGCTTTTCCAGAGACAGAGTTTTGAAGATTGTGGAAAGAGTATGGGCCAGTGTGT